>NC_081412.1:691250285-691562568 GCF_030272615.1 Cryptomeria japonica
TTTAATTTCATCAGCTGTAGGGATAGCAAATAATATCTTATTCTGATGAGGTTCAATAATCTTAGGAATGTTATCAACCAGGTCTTGTTGCTTCACGATGTCAATATCCTTACTACCGGTAAGGAGTTTAGAGAAGAACCTAACAACTTCATCACCAATGTCATCATCTTTGAGAAGAATTTTGTCATCAACAATTAATCTAGAGTTTCTTCTAGCAAATTTATGCTTCATAGATGTCATATGAAAGAATTTAGTGTTTCTATCATCGGCTTCCAACCAAATAGCCCTATATCTCTGCCTCCAATAGATTTCTTCTCTTGATATTGTGTTGTGTAATTTGGCTAGAACCTCATCTTCTTTAGCCTTGGGGAAATTCTTATAGCCATCTTTCTGAATTGAATTTTGAATCTGTTTTAATTCCTCCTTCAACTTCCTCTTGGATTCAAAAATATCTCCAAAGACCTTTTTGTTACTCCTAATCTTTATAATTTGATGTCTTTGGATTTCCATGCTAACTTCTTGAATGATTGGAGATGGCATAATGCTTGTAGCTTTCGTTTCTTTCCCCTTAAAACCATTTATAAACAAGTCCTTCCCCCTATTTCCTTATCACCTCGTCTAAATGTGAAATGGAGATGTACCTTTCTCTGATCCAAATGGAATAAAATTAGCCTTCAAATTTGGAAATATAGAGCTAATGCCTAGTAGTTCTTCATTATAAACTTCCCATTGGTAATCACCTTAAGTTCATAAACCCACGGTCAACTTGTCCTTTTTGTGCTAAAATAGAATCCATGAAACATGCTTTTTGGACATGCCCTCATGCATGAAAGTTATGGTTTTCCCTTTTCACCTCTCTATGTGCTCTTTTCCCTCGTGTGTTGTCTTAGAAAGCGACTCTCCTTGGTGCTTCTCCCTCCTTTGACGTGCTTTCCCACATTTGCAGACATGTAATTATTAATTTTATTTGGAAAATGTGTTCCCTTGCTATCTTCTCTAATTATGTCATTCCCCTTCAGATTGAGCTCCAAAAACTTTGTTCTAATCTTTCTCTTCAGCTAGCTAATTTGCCAATAGAACGATGTAACATTTCTGTATAAGGGAAAAGACACGATCTTCTCTAACAACTGCAGGATATTATTGAAAGACAACTTCTTTAGGAATCATTTTTAGACATACTAATGAGCACATCATTGTTAATGTTCTCTTGAGGTTTCTTCTAGATTGAACCAACTAACATCTTCAAGGAGACATGAGTGGTTGCCTTCTGTTGCAAGCTCTTCCTTAAAGAGCATTTTTCCAAGAAGCTGGTGTTGCACTTGTTTCCATCACTCATTTTGTGATGAGTACTTTTGTAGTTAAGATGGAATTTGGAGATGCTCCAACACTCCTTGTTGCATCTTTGTTAGTTTTGTAATGTTGCACTCTTTGTTTGTTGTAACATCATTGTTCTATGGTTTAACGATAGTGTTTTGGTGTTGTAATCAATGTTTGTAATATATATATATATTTTTCCAAAAAAAATTGGATGAAATAACACATTCAACAAGTTGTTTTTGATTAAGAAAGCAACAAGAACCAGGGTGTTGACCCTTTACATAGTATGAAATATAAACAACACTATAAAAGTACTATAACAACACATAAACAACACTAAAACAGTCATCCATAACACAAAAACAAACAAAGAGTTCGGAATCGCAAAAACAAAGAACCCAAGCCAAAACAAAAGACCAGAAGGAAACTAAGGGGCATACTTGCGAACCCCTAACATCTCAATGACCTTATTCCATTCATTGTATAGAAACTTATATAGCTCATTGGCCTCCTCCTTGTCTGCAACTTCAACCATAGTAC
The DNA here is from genome assembly GCF_030272615.1 of Cryptomeria japonica. NCBI lineage: Eukaryota > Viridiplantae > Streptophyta > Pinopsida > Cupressales > Cupressaceae > Cryptomeria > Cryptomeria japonica. The sequence goes on from NC_081412.1 coordinate 691,252,143, forward strand.
GCTCCCTTAAGAAGGAAAGAGTCAACGCCGAGCTATGAAGAACCTGTAGACAAAATTTGTTAAAGCAAATAATCTGGTTGTCCTGAGAATCCAACCTACATTTGATCTGATTGATCTCATCAGTGATGTACTTTAACTCAAGGAGATGGCCCATGCTTTCAATACGCCTTAGAAGGTCGAAGACATCATTGCTAATGTTCTGGATTTGTTCCAGGGTAGGGATCTCCTTGGGGTCCCATCCACCTCCCTATTATCCTCCTCCTTTTGCTCTTGGTTGTTCAGATTATTAGCACCCATGTCCACTTTAGCTTCCTCACTACTCACCGCTTCCTTGACCACATCTTCCTGAGGGGCCATAAGAACTTGGGCTCCAGTAGCATCCAGGCCCACCATTTTCATGACCTCATCAAGGTCCAACATGTTTATTTGATCAACATTTTCCTCTTTTGGTTTCACATACACATCACTAGTGGGGGGCCTAGAGGTACCCATATCAGTTCGAGGCATAGAAACCTTAAGGTCATTTCCACCTGCAAACCCATGTAAAACACCCCCATATTTGTCATGGGCACAATCCTCCTCATAATCAGAAACACTTTGTGGTTTCAATTTCCTCTCCGCAGAGCCCTTAGAAGCGAGTCTATAGGACCTCCTTCTTCCTTCAGTGTCCAAGGATGGAAACTCATCCTCTATATCATCAGAGGAAGAATTATCCTCAATGATAATTTTTTTACGTTTAGCAAGGGATTTTCCTTTGCCTTTGGAGGGGGTATAGGATTTATCTTTGCCCGCCAAGGAAGAAGGCACAAAGAAAGGGGCAATCTTAGTAATAGAGACAGTGGAGCGAAACTGAGAGGCCGTGAAAGCTTCATTAGCAAAATGGAACAATATGGGGATAGCAAGGCCAACAGAAAACCCCATGAGTGGGTGCGACACATTCAAAGGAGGTTGAAAAAGCATTAGGTTTCTCTGAGGGTAGAGGGATAGGTGGAAATTTTAAAGTCTATAAAAGAGGCCCTGATACAGAGGGATGACCATCTTGTCCCCATTTTTAGGGTCAAGGGCCTCCTTAATCAAGACTTCCAAATAATGCAACAAAAAAAACAACAAACAAAGAAGGTCATGATTAAAAAAAATGGTTAAGCAAAGGTAGATGATAGTAATAAAATACCTTATAATGACCTTCCAAGGTGAAATAATTCATTATCATCAGACAAATCTGATCCCAAGGGTGATTCAACTCTTCTCTAGCGAACCCACCTTGCATTTTCACAGGTTCCTCTTGCCTTTGAAAAATATTTTCAGACCATTGCTGTTGGCCACATGACTAGTCTGCTTCTATCTTATCCCCTCCAAAGAGAGGCCTATGACCTAAGCAATTGTCTCCTCAGAGACATCAAACAAAAACCCCCCAACTGTAACCCTTCTACCAACCCAAAAGTTCGCAAACTAGGTCGAGAGTTGCTCATCATGGTTGCGAAGGCACTCCATGAACTCCGCAACCCCACCTTCCACACAATAATTCTAAACATCTTTTTTGAAGTCATCCGACTTGTCAGGTTTGTAATGCACTCTGTCACCCCCATTGTCAAGACTAGACTAGTGGCAAAGAGAATTTGATCAGTAGTAGACATAAGCAAGAACACACAGAGGGCGTCAAGAAAATAGCTCTTAGTGAATTTAGAAACGATTTTCTCATAAGGGTTGGAGATTTTGTAATCATGGAAAAGACACCTTGAGGCAAAATTATTACCATAAATTTCTTTGGGAATAGGAAGTTTGTGCGACCAATTAATCACCCCTTGTGAAATGACCTTGGGCACATAGAAAATCATCAAAAAATTGAAGCAAAAAGAATTATCATAAATGTAAGGAGCACATGGCTTAGATTGCCTATTGCAACCAATTAAATCCATCCAACCAGACCATTTAAGCATGCAATCATAATTCAGATTCATCATGAGGAAATACCCCTAAAAAGTGTACCAAAAAAAGATGGTAGCGTACACATCATCTATAGAATCAATGTTGGCAGTCCACCTTAGCTGACTATTGGCGCTAATCATAATGGTTTACACATTCTCAAATTTGAAAAATAATTGCCCTCGAGACCCCAGGAAGCCAAGGAAAAAGAGCTAAAGGGATAAACAAGAGCTTAATCATGAGGGGTAAGCTTGGAGCCCACTCCCTTCAGGAGGGAGTTAACATTAGGCGGTAGAGTTGTGATTCCTCCAACATCTGAGGTCCGAACTCATTAAACCAATGGTTGCAAGAGCATCAACAACCCCATTTCCTTCTCTATTCAATCAAGTTGTTATTCTCTTCTTATTTAGTGAATTTTGTAAGTTTGATAAGAGTTTGATCAAATTAAGTGTTGTTTAAAATAACAATCAAATATAAAAGTTCTTTAATTCTTGAAAATTATATATTAGCGCTTGCATCAAAAGGAGGTGCAATGGTAATGGGGATAGTAAAATATATTCTTAAAAATCACAGAATGTGAAAACTAATATATTATTTAATATAAATTTAATATTAGTATCTCAAAATGAAAGAGAAGATTTTTTTAACATGTTTTTTATTAGATGTCAATTTTATGTTTATATTTTTACTTGATTTTATGTGAATTTGATATATTCTTAACATTTAAATATAAATTTTTAACTAATTATTAAATTCTAACTTGATATGAAACTTAAAACTTACGCCCACAAAACTTGTCTTAATCCTAAAAAAATTAAATACAACATTTCAAATATCAAGCAAGACAAAACTCTAAACAAAATCAAAATGGTAGGGCTTCTGGTAATATGGCTCGGCTTGGCCTGGCGAGTGACTCTGCTAAATCACAACCAATATCAAAGGGCTCGGAAGGTCAATTGCCAAATGTTGATTTTCCCTCATAGCCTGTTCCGCTCTCGGTTCCTTTAATTAACGCCTTAGATGTTATCTTGGGGAAAAAGGCGCATGATCTTCGGGCTTTGGCAGTCGTTATCCAGGTGTGGGGTGACTCTATTCCTCTATCAAAGCTCCATTATAAAATTCATGCACAATGGTATAGCACTTTGTATTTCCATGTTCTCTCTGCAAGTTCGTTTATTATTGTTTTTGATTCTGCATCTGCTAGGGATAAGGCATTGAGTGTTCCATTTTTCTAGCTTGGAAAGAATCTTATTTTTGTAGAAAGCTGGAAGCCCTTTCTAGCGACCTCTAGGGTTGGCCCAAAAAAGGTTCCTACCTGGTTTAAACTTCCTTTGTTGCCATCATAATTTGTTGAATCTGATATTTTAACAAAGATTGGGGATTCTTTTGGCAAATTTCTGTTGTCTCATTCGGGTCTTGAGGATGGCATGGTGGTTGTTAAAATTTGTGTTTTAATTTTACCTAAAGTCTCTCCACCGAAGTTTTGTAATATTCGGTCTCCTTTTGGTCTATGGCATCAAAATCTTATCAAAGATTCTGGGAATTTGGCTATTCTTCGGTGACTATGGATTCTCCTTTGTTTTTTCATATGAAAACCATTCAATTTGGCTCGGGGGGCATTGAATCCTCTTTTGATGGGAATGCAGAGTTTTTTGTTTGGAATAAGGACCATTTAGATGTCTCTGCTGCTAATTTAGATTCCCCTTTGAAGAAAACCTTAATTCCTAAGGTTTCGATAGAGGTTCCTCACTGCTCCGTTCCTTCCCCAAAGACTGGTTTTGCAAATGTCTCTCCTTTGAATAATTCTAATGGTGCTTTAAACAAGGGAATGTCTTCTGTTGATTTGGGAAATGTCTTAGGGTCTGAGACACAATTCCCTATGGTTTTGAAGAATTCAGAACATCCAGTGGATATTGATATTGTTCTAGATGAGCAACTTATTGCTCAGGTGCAAGATATTGCTAATACAAATAAGGTTTCTCTCAACTTTGCTTTAGCTAATAAAGAAATTTATTCAATCTCGGTTGATTTGGGTAGCCTGGAGAATGACCTGGCTGCTTTTCCCACTACTAACTCTTTTGACTTACTCAATACAAATAAGGCTTTGGTGACATCAGTTCTTGGGCCATCTTCGGCTCCCATTCTTCCAAATAGGGAAGAGGGTAGGGTGCCATCAGTTCTTGAGGTAGAAAATAGGCTACCTGTGGATACTCCTTTGGGTATTAATGGGCTTCCTTTGGTTCAAACCCCTCTTTCCCCTACTTCACCTCTATCAACTCCAGGGAAAAGAGGCCATAAACCCAAATATGCTAAGACTAAGCTAGAAATTGATGTGGTAATTCAATCAACTCTTCTTTCTTCTTTGGAGACTTCCAAAAAGAAAAGAACCAAAAAACCCTTTAGTCCGCCAGTCACAAGAGCCTTGGCTACTAAGCGAAGTCTTCATAAGAATTTTTTGGCAAGTAAGGTTTCTCCGGTTTCTTTGGAAGTTTCGAGGGGAGCAGATGCTTCCCCTCACGACCAAAGAGGATTATATCCTATAATGTTAGGGGCTTAAATGCCCCTAACAAACGATGCTTGATTAAGTCACAAATGGACTTAATGAAGTGTGATGTGGTAATGGTACAAGAAACTAAGTTAAATCTATCTTCTGCTCATAGGTTATTCTCTTCTTGGACAGTATGGAATTTTTGTGCATCTCCTTCTTCAGGTGCTTCTAGGGGTCTTGCGATCCTTTGGAAAGACTCTAGTGTACATTTCTCATTAATTTCTTCCTCATCCAATTGGATGCTTGGTCTGGTCAAAAGTAGGATATCTAATTTAAAATTTTGGCTTTTTAATGTTTATGGACCGTCTAGGATTTTAGAAAAAGGAAACCTTTGGGAATTTTTGGTTTCCCTTGTTGCTCCGTTGCGCAATGTTTTTCTGATTTTTGGGGGGGATTTTAATGCAATTGCTAGTTTGGATGAAAACGCTGGGGGAATCCTCCCTAACAAACATTCTATGTCAGACTTTTGCCACTTCATTCATTCTTTAAATTTGGTCGATTATAAACCTCTTAATGGGACATTTACATGGACCAACATGCAGAGAGACTTTTGCCAAATTTCTGAAAGGCTGGATTGCTTTTTGGTTTCGGAAAATTGGTTCAATTTGGGTCAGGACTTTGTTTCCTTAGTTCTCCCCTTTATTGGCTCTGATCATTTCCCTATTTTGTTTACTATTTTTGAGGATAAGGCACCTCAGAAGTTACTTTTTAAGTTTGAGCCAATGTGGTTTCGGGATCAATCTTTTTTACCCTCATTAAAGCAATGGTGGTGCTCTGCCCCATTTTTTCCTGGGTCTTGGATGTTTCAGCTTGTTAAGAAACTGGGCTTCTTAAAGCATAGGATTAGGGATTGGAATGTGTTGCATTTTAAGAATATTTTTGGAGAAAAGGCCAAGATTCAGGAAGAAATTGAACAACTTAATAAGAGCATTATGGCTTTAGGAATATCCTCTCTTTTGTATGATAGGTTAAAGTTGTTGAATCTTCAACTGACTGAGACTTTGGCTAGGGAAGAATCTTATTGGAGGTAGAAGTCTAGGGACCTCTGACTCTCTGAAGGGGATAGAAATACTAAGTTCTTCCACTCCTCATCTAAGCTCAAGAGGCTTCGTAGTCGAATTTCCTGTATTCTTGACTCTAATGGTAACAATCTGGTTGATGAGGATGATATTGCTTCTGAAGCCATTAGGTTCTTTAAGTCACTTATTACAGCGGATCCAGTTGCGATAGACAATGAGATTGTGAATTCAATCCCCTCACGAGTATCTCAAGAAGATAATAATATTCTTATGGCTCCCTTTACTTTGGCTGAGTTGAAAGAGATAGTCTTTTCCATGCATCTGGAGAAGGCCCCGAGCCTGAATGGTTTTACGGCTCTATTCTTTCAGAAGTGTTGGGATTTTATAGGTAATGATGTGTTGTTAGCCTTGGAGGAATCCAGAAGAAATAGGTCAATTTTGAGAGAGCTTAATACTACTCTTATTGCTATTATTACGAAAGTGGCAATCCTAGCTTGTTTTCGGATTTTCGTCCGATTGCCTTGTGTACTACTTTATATAAAATTTTTACTAAGGCAATTTCGGTTAGGCTTTCTAGGATCCTTCCTCAGATAGTTTCCTTGGAACAGCGGGGATTTGTGCCTAGTCAAGAGACATTTGAAGGTGAGATTGTAGCTCATGAAATTATGCACTCCATATCTCAACAAAAGGCTCTGGCCATGATCCTTAAGCTAGACATGCTTAAGGCTTATGATCGTTTTAACTGGCAGTCCCTTGTGACTATTTTGTATCATTTGGGGTTTTCACGTTGTTGAGTCAAGTGGGTGTTTTCATGCATATCATCTGCTCACTTCTCAGTTTTGGTTAATGGTTCCCCTTCGAGGTTTTTTGCTTCCTCCCGGGGACTTAGGCAAGGGGATCCCTTGTATCCTTTTCTATTTATTCTTTTGGCAGAAGTGTTAAGTAGGGCCATCTCTAATGCCACATCATCTGATTTATGGTCAGGTATTAGAGTGGATGGCCTCCTTTCCCCACAATCCCATTGCATGTTTGCTGATGATACGCTTCTGTTTGGGGTAGCCTCTTTGAGGGAGGCTCGAGTTATAAAGAAAATTATCTCTGATTATGCTATTTTTTCTGGACAAAGAGTTAATAATCACAAGTCCAAAGTCTTTTTTGTGAATGTCTCCCCTCTAGTTAGGGATAGCCTTGTCCTCTTTTGGAGTTTCCAAGTAGGGACCCTTCTATGTATATATTTGGGCATTCCTTTCTTTCTGGGGTCGGAAAAGACCTCCTTTTGGGATAAAGTTGTTCATTCAATAGCCTCCCGAATTTCCTCCTGGAATCACAAGTGGCTTATGATGGCTGGTAAGATCCTTTTAATCAAGTCAGTTTTGAACGCCATCCCCACCTATTTGATGTCTGTTTTGCAGGCTCCTCAAGTTATTAAGAGCATTAAAGTTTCCCTTAGGTCCATCCTTTGGAATGATAACTTGGGAGATAGGAAGAGGATCCTCTCCTTGATTGGGACAATATTTGCCATCCCAAAGAGCTGGGGGGTGCGGGTATTCGCGATTTAGTTGCTCAGAATAAGACGTTGGGGGCAAAATTGGTATGGAAGTTATATTCAGACCCTCATAGCAAATGGGCTTCCATCATGCTTGCTAAGTATTTAAGGGGTGCTTCCAGAGAGAGGATTTTTACTGCTACATCTCTTCCAAAGGGTTCTGCATTCTGGAAATTTTTGGTATCTTGTAGGAGGTTTATTTTACCACATTTATCCTGGGTTGTCCATAATGGGAAAAAATACCAGTTCTGGGATGAAGTTTGGAATAGGCATCCTGCCCTTTTAGCTATCTGAGACTGGACCCCTTTGCCAGGTATTCTATCAGAGCTTTGGGGGCCTTTTGCTGTAGATTATTTTGACATTGTTTCCACTGGTCCATGTGTAATGGCTAAATGGAAGAATATTACTCCCTTGTCTATTGATAACAATCTTATACTTGCTTTTGTGGAAGAACTTCACAAAAGACCTCTTGTTTTTCACAATAAAGAGGACTCCTTGATCTGGATTAAGAATGCTACAGGTTCATATTTAGTTAAAGATGGTTATAATTCTTTGGTTCAGACTTCTTCACCCTCTTGTTGGCCTTCTAAGCTCTTTTGGCATCCGACTTGTCTTCCTAAAGCAAGGTCATTTGCTTGGTTGGTAGTCCAAGATAAATTTCTCACTGGGATGCGATTGGACAGACTTGGGATTACAACAATATTCCCTTGTGTTTTTTGTTGTTATTGTATGGAATCCATGGATCATCTTTTCCTATTATGTCCATTTGCTTCCAAGTGTTGGTATTGGCTATTTGGTATGCTTGGTTGGTCTTCTACTATGTGTCCTAATCTATTTTCTCAATTCATGGTCTGGCCCTTGTTGTTTTTCTCTTCGTTTTATTCATCCCTTTGGGTTGTGGCCCCTTTACTGGTGATTTGGAATCTCTGGCTTGAAAGGAATTCAAGAATTTTCAAACATAAATCTGCCACCTTGATTGATGTAATTGGTAAAATCCAATCCTCCATTAGTGAGGTGGTACATTCTTTCATCCATAAAAAAATAGATCACCTCAGGTCTTTCTCTCATTGAGATAATTGGGTCACTTGGAAATGGTCTTTGCTTCATCTGGTGCCTTCCCATGGGGCTTTATCAGGTGGTCTATCTTCTCTTGTTAAACGTAAAATGGCTAAATGGACTCCTCCTCCCTTCCCTTCATTCAAACTTTAGTTTGATGGGGCTTCCAAGGGGAATCTAGGAAGGTCTGGTGTTGGAGTAGTTATTTTTTATCATTCTTCGAAGATCATCAAAGCCGTGGGAAAACGTATTGGGCATGCTACCAATAACATGGTTGAGTTCCAGGTTTTATCCTTTGGGCTTGATCTCTCTCTTTCATTAAACATTAAAGATATTGTTATTGAAGTCGATTCAATGGTGGTGTTTTAGGCAGTTGTAGCCAACAAATGTTTCTCTTGGCATTTATAGTATTTTTTAGATCACATTCTTCAGCAATTAAAATGCTTTTCCACTTTCTCTATCTCTCACTATTTTAGGGAGATCAACGTCATTGTGGATTTCTTAGCAAATAAGGCTGTTGTTGAGGGTGCTTATTTCTTATAGGTTTCTCCTTTGGACATTCTTGTTTCTTGCATGAAGCTTCTTTCTTAGTAGGCCCTCCTCTCAAAAACCTACTTCATTGTCTATGCTTGGTGTGGTTTTCTTTCATGAGTGTCTGTAATGAAGGTGTTGGTCTTCAGGACAATATCTTTGTTATTGACATTTCCTATTAGAATTTCCTCATGGAGTAGGGAGATTGTTGTGGTTTCTACTATCGGATTGAGATTCCTATTGTACTATTGACTTCTCCCATCTCCTTGCTTTATGTGGTTTTTCACTTCCCTATATGGCTATAGGGGGGATGCTATCCTGCCTTATGGCAACATCTTTGTTGTAGCTATATTTGGTAGTACCTCTGCATTAAGTATGGAGGATGGAGGGGCATCTTTTGATTGGCTGATGGTGTTGGTTCTGTATGGGTCTTTGGTCTACTATCTGTCTATCCTACTTGGCTATGTGCTTGGCTATTGGTTATCACTGTTGGTGGGCACTTTGATTTCCTTTCAAAAATTTGGAGTCTGTTGGGTACCGGTAATCATTACATGTTAATGATTATCTATACGACAGGGGTATGTTAGTAATAACTGTTAGATCCTCTATTTTTTGGTAATCATTTTTCTTTGTGGCCGGATGTTTGATGCCTTTCCATGGGATTTCGTATCTTAGCAATTGATCCTTTCTTTGTATCTACTGGCACTATGGTTGATCTACGATTTAGGGAGTTGTATTTTAATGAGTGGGGATATTGTGAGGCATGAGTTGGCTTCATCATTGCTTGATCAACTTCTTGCTCACAGTTTTATCTTATGATGGGAAGATAATTATGATCTGGTGATCTCATTCTCTGTTATAATCTTGATGGCGTGCAGTTATGGAATTCATTATATCTTTGTTTTATTTTCCTTTCTAACGAAATGCTCTATTTTCTATGGAGAGTTCTTGTCAAAATCGGTGGATGGTGGCTTTTTTTGAGGAATTGGAAAGAGAAGTTAACATGGTGTTGCAGAGGGTTTCTTATTCTGCTATTACTTCTTTGGATTTTGCTTTGGATTATTCTTTGGAACGGTCTCATCCTGCTTCCCGAGGGTCTTCATTATCCTTCTCTACTTCTTATCTGGATTAGTTTATGTTTGCTCACCATATTTGTGCTGGCAGGATCACTTATTCTTGGTTCTCTTCTGGCTTTGAGTTTTGTTTTCTTAAGAGCTTTGGACTCTTGTGGTGTATAGACAGGTCGGCTCTTGGGGTGATGGCACTGAATTTTGTTGGCTCCATTTTAAGATGTTCTCTTCTAGACTGGTTCTCACAACTTCCTTTATATCTAATGCGGTTGGTGATGTATCTGGGGGTTTTATTTGGAATGCCTATGGGCTTTTTGTAATGGGTAGATAGGCTTATGTTCTTTTGAGCAATACTGAAGGGTTTTCTTACTGGTTCTTTCCCTTCAGTTCTCTTTGAGCCAGACACCTGTAAAAAAACTAAAGATTTAATATAATTTTAGTGGTCTCATCCACTTTTATATATAAAAAAAAAACATCTCAACATAATTTTTTTTTTCTTATATATTTTTATTACATTTGAATTTTATCCTTATATTTTTACTTGATTAGATATACATTGATAAATTTTAACATTTATAGATTCAATATAAAAATAATTTATTTTAACTTCTTATACTTTTTCATTATATAAAATTGATTATATATGTATATTTGATAAATCCTTAGTATATCAAATATCCTACTATAGCACGAGGATGCAAGCTTCTAAAATTCCATATATTCACAAAAAATTCAAAAAATGTTCCCACATTTACTCACATTTTAGGATACATGTATATGAAACTCCAATAAACTAAAATGGCACTTAAAATTGAAAGTGAACATTCAAGCATTTATATGCTCTTTGTAATAGGGTTGGACCATTCCCCAAATTTGATTTGCTTGCATTTGAATCTCATTAGTTTCCTTATAGTAAACAAAATTACAGTGTCCGATTTTCTAAAACCCAATTTAAAAATTCGTGATGAAAACTGCCAAAACCCATAGAATAATTTTCGACGCGAAACATAATCAGTAGTGGGTCCCCCACATAAAAAATCCTATTGACTAATAATTTATTAAAGGTAGATATATTTTTCATTAAATATAATTTTAGATATCTTAAGATTAATCATGTATGTATATATAATTTTAAAAGTTTTCTTATATTATTAAGACTTTAAACCTCAAGGCCTTAAGTGGCATAAATTGTGAAGCCATGAAAAGGATTGTAAAAATAGAAAATTTTGTTTTATTTAGGTTTGTACATTTACTTGTTTTATTTTAATATGTTTAGATCATAAAAAATGAATTATAAAACTTAGAATTCATTAGAATAAAGAACAGGTTATTTTAGTTTCACTTAAGAAATTGTCAAATTTGCTTTGAAAAGAAGTGGACATTATTGAAAACACCTTAGGACTGAGAAGAGGAGGGGGGGTGAATTAGTCTAGACCTTAAAACATTAAACATTAAACTTTATTTTCCTAAAACACTATCAACTTATCTTTAACCTTCTTAGAAGCAATGAAAAATAGAACTATGAAACACAATGCACAAGAGAACACTAGATTTACATGGAAAACCCAAATAGGGAAAAACTATGGTGAGAGTCAACTCACAATATATGAAATGATTACAAATCTATTTTAGGCTCACTGCTAAGGAAGAACACTACCACCTAATAAGGACTTGCAGACTAAGATGCACTATCCCAAGGCAAGATACATAAGGACTTGCAAGATGAAGCTCATTGCTCTAGGGGAAGATACATAAGAGCTTGTAGGCTAAAGCTCGTTGCTCCAAGGTAAGATACATAAGAAATTGCAAGATGAAGCTCATTACTCCAGAGCAAGATACAAAGTCTTGTAGACTGAAGATCACTTCTCTAAAGCAACATATAATATCATAACATTTGAATCAACAAGATAAAGTCTTATCCAAATATGAAGCTATACTTGAACCATTGTTACAAGCAACCAAATCCAACAACAATCACCACAACACATTCACCGTCTTTGCATCACAATACTCTTCAAATGATATGATCACGAAAGCCCACTTGTACATATTCTGATTTACACACTCACATCACAACACCACACAGCACACATCCATACTTATTTGATCTTCTATATATATCAACCTTTACATCTCAAAACCTTAATTAGGTTGGCTAGAACAAGGGACAAGCATAAGTCCAATTAAGTTGGCCACTAAACATAATTGTGGTGAATTTGGTCCAATCCAAAAGACTGAGATGAACTAAAACATCATATTACACCTCTCTAAGTAGATCCAAATAATACACACACTTGCACACGTCATCCAAGGTCGGCAACTAGGTAACAAGTAGATAAACAATATAGCACATAACCATTTGACTCAAAAAAATAACATCCAAATGACTTACTCAATGTGGATCCCCACACAGCAAAGGTAGGACCCAAATACAACTTAACACACTCTCCAAAGTTAGCATATATCATTAATATCATAGCACAAGCTAGAAAACAAAACTCTACTAGTCAAACCACAACAATTACCCAAAAGAAAACATCATCTGACATAATGCAACACCAACTTGAACATCCAACACCATGCATATCACATAAGGACATTCCTATAACATCCAACAAAATTACCAAATAGTTCTTTCTCACTATCACATCTATACATGTTGGCACAACACAAACATATACAAAACACTTCATTGCTAGAATGCTAGGAAAAACAGTCCCGAACATAATATCAATAAATATTCTCTTAGAACTCTTCAACACTTGAAACTGGAATTGAGACTATGCACAAACATTACAAGCATTTCCTCCAACTCACAACACTTAAAACATCAATGCTGAGAAATGTGGAGCATTTTCTAGACCAATCAAATCCACTTCTAATAGACAACTAGATTGTTAATAGACAACAATCATTACCCACTTCAACTGCAACATTAGGAATGTGCAAAGATAGAAGTGCAATGTGCACAAAGCATAAATATCATGTTCAAATCCAGAAGACCAAATCATCAACTATGGAGAAATACAAAGTATTCTTCCAGACAAAAATTAAATACTCTTTCTTGCATATCACATCTCATCATACTCCAAATCCATAAACAACACTAGCCTAAACAAGAGTGTCATAGCCAAGGAAAACACATCCTAGCCATCATCATCTTGCTACATTTTCACAATTTATCATCATTATACTATTATAATTACCATCAACATATCATACTGAATGTTGACACTAGAAACCAAGAAAGGTGGACATCCACAACCCAAACAACAACCATCAATCATTAGTATCGTATAACATCTTCCTCAAAAAACCATGACAACAGTCCCGGTAAATATTCTAAATGCAATAAAATTGGTCATAAGCCAAAAGAATATAGAATGAATGTAAAATGCTATGCTTGTGGAAAATTTGGACATATGGCTAATCAGTGCAAGTCAAGCAATTTCATTGATTTTAGCAAGGCAATTCAAAAGAACAATGTTACATGTTATGCATGCAATGAAGTTGGACATATTGCTAAGTTTTGTAAAAGTATAAATTCCCATCATCAAGGACAACACATATTGTCAAATATCAGGTTGAAATCAATGACAACACATATTGCTAACAATCTCCCCCTTTGTTGAATTGATGGCAACACCATATATAACATTACAAACATTTGCATAGACTCCCATTATGAATAATATCTCTTCCACTTAGAATCTCTCTTCCTTAGCTAATATATCTCACCCTTTGACATCAAGGAAAAAGGGCACATAGATATACCTCGTCATCATTCTAGCACCTAGCCAACTCTCCCCTTAATTTTGTATCCAAATCATTCTTCCTTTGCAACACCAACAAACCAACCACTTTCTCCCCTTGAGAGAAACACTCAACATCAATCAAGGACTAAGGATATATCTTCAAATTCTCCCCTTGGATGGATGCACTATTATATGCATCTTAGTTGCAAGGAGGGGCAATATCCCCTATCTTTTGTTAGAGATACTCAAAGGTATCCTTTGGGAGTGCCTTAGTGAATATGTCTACAATTTGATCCTTAGTGGGTACATACTCTAATTTGACTTCCCATTCTGTAACTTTCTCCCTTAAGAAGTGATGCCAAATAGAAATGTGCTTGGTTCTTGAATGCAACACATGATTATTTGAAATATTTATTGCACTAGTATCATCACAAATAATAGGAATGGGCTCATCATAAATCGCCTTGACATCTTTTAAAGTCTTCTTCATCCAAATCACCTAAGTGCAACAGGATGTTGCAACAATGTGTTTCCATGTTTGAATATTATTAAATTATAAATCTGATTAGGGGGTAAAGACAATCACAAATATTTAACTAATCAAATACAATCAAACATAAAACAATAGAATTAACACAAGATAAGAATAAATTCAAATAAAGGAAACTCCCTCATCCTGCATTGTGACTTCCATTGTTCTTCTCCGAAATTGCGTGGGTAGCTCTCAGGTATTACACTAAAATTCCTGCATAAGATTGACAATTGCTTTGAAGAGTGTGATCTAGATTGATTTGTGAAAATAATGTTGTTTATATAGTTTATCAACACAAAAGGGGTGAGGATTTTGAACTCAAGTTCTGATTGGGAGTGAGCTGATTTTGGTTAATCACTTAACAAAGTTGATTGGTTTGTTAACTCAAATTGATTGACTTGTTAACTAGATTGATTGAGTAGTCAACTAGATACATTGGATAGTGAACTGAATAGATTACTTAGTTGACTGGATTGATTGAAGAGAAGACTGAATTGATTAGGGAGATAAATGGATTGATTGATTAGTCATAAAAGGTGATTTGGAGTGAAAAAGAGTGATTAGAGAGTTAACTGAGTTAACTAATTAGTCAACTGATTTGATCAATTAGTCATGATTTTCAACATGTGTTGTAGGACTTTGGACTTGAATTTGATTTTCATTTTCAATTTGGACTTGAATTTGATTTTCATTTTCAATTTGGATTTGAATTTGAACTTTCGAATGCTGAAATGCACATGAAATTAATTGAAATTCAGATTTGGTGAAATGTGAATTTGATGATTTGGAATTAGATGGAACTAAATGAAATTAATTGAAATTCAAATTTGGGGGAATTTGTAGGAATAAGTTAATTAATTTAAATAATTTAAACATTAGAAATAAGATTAATTGTATAATAAAGCTTATTTAACTAAGGAAATTAATCGTAATTAATTAAATAAATAATATTTAATTAATATTTGAGAAAGGGGTTTGACTATGAATTTATTAAGAAGTGGAAATTGAATAAATAATAATGTGGAAAGATGATGATTGAGTCAATTGAGAAGAATTAATTAGCTTAATTAAATAATTGAAAAATTATTCTGTTAATAAGATGAATAATTAGCAATGATCGATGAGACATTTTTAGGCGTCTACATTTTCCCCTCTTTGACTCAATGTTGAGACAACGACGTTTCAATGAAAACAAAAATTTTCTGCCCTAGCATGCCCCGATGATATTAGGGTATAATGCCCCCTCAAGAGATTGTTTGTGCATATGAAGACATGAATGATCTCTTGAAAGAAGAAGAATGTTAGATGAGAGATGGAAGAATGGTTAACTTGATGACACAAATGCATTTGATTGGATAGAAGAAATAGTTAGAATGATTTGTAGATTGATCGATCGATCGATTGATAAGATTGATCTGATAAAGGTAAAGTCTGGTTTCAAGAAGGACACATCCTGTATAAGACAAAGATGATCAAAATGTCTAGTTTCAGGAAGGATACAACTTGTATAAGACAACTAATAGATGATCATGTTTGGTTTTAGGAAGGACTAATCCTATATAAGACAAATGATAGATCAAAATATGATGAAAGTGAAAAATAATTGATTGATAGATAGAATAGTTGATATGAGGAAATGATTTGAGATGGAATTAGAAAGATGTGAGTAGAAATTGAAATGAACTGATAGAGAGTAGAATATGTTAGATGAGAAAATGATCTTTGAGATAGAATCAACAATGATGAGATGAGAAAATGAAATGATATGATTGATGATGATACACAAGTCAATCTTGATGGAATGAATTGATATGATTGACGATGATAGTGAATGATGGTGATGAATAGTCTTCTTTGCCTTTATTCATAGTGCAATACATTATCATCATTGAGCCTTATTATGTAACAATGAAGCTTCGTACACCAAGGTATAAGGAAATAGGATGTATAGATATCTCATTGCAAGTAACAAACATGCAGTAGACAAGGAATGACCCCTCCATTCTAGGAATTGTGATAGGGGTCGAGGTATGTGTGGCATTCACAAGATGAATTCTCCTATCACAGACACCCACTAGAGAAATTGCCCCATAAATTCATTGGTTCACACCACAAAACAACAAACAAAGTATAGGATCATGCCCATCATGGCTACTCTAGTCACTTGTGGACATCCTTGAGTAGCATAGTAACATGATTGATCGCCAATTGATAAAAGATAAAACCAAATTAGACAAAATTCAGCAGCAAAACTGACTGTGCCTTTTCTTTGATTTGTTTGATGTGATGGTTGATAATGTCTGATCTCAAAAAGTTGCGGACCCCATTTAAGACTGAC
Source organism: Cryptomeria japonica (assembly GCF_030272615.1). NCBI lineage: Eukaryota > Viridiplantae > Streptophyta > Pinopsida > Cupressales > Cupressaceae > Cryptomeria > Cryptomeria japonica. Next base: position 691,268,461 of record NC_081412.1, read on the forward strand.
CTGTCTGGATTCGAGTGTATCCTCTTCTGTTTAAGACAAGATAATGATCACTTGATATGGATAGTTTGATGATTGATAAGACTTGATCAACTTGGTTGCAGATGTTTTATTAGATAGTTTTATCCTTTGCGAACTTCGTGCAAAGTGTTGGATATTTACTAGGGTGTTTGATTCTTGCGAGACATGTTAATGCAAGTTTTTGATGTTTTTGATTTTTAGGTTGTTTGAAGAGCTTTTCGATATTTAGGGTTTTGTGGATCATTTTCGAATGTTTTTGGTTGATTTTGTTGGATTTTTGGATTTGATGAAACATGACCTGCCATCAATTGATAAAGATAAGACTAACTTGGACAAAATCCAATAGCCATACCGATTCATGTCATTGTTTTGATTAGTTGATGATTGATATGAACATGTCTGATTTGAGAGAGTGAATACCCCGTGTAAGATCAATCTGTCTGGTTTCGAGTGTATCCTTCCCTGTATAAGACATGTTGGTGTTTGATAGAGTTTAATTGATAGATTGATTAACAAGACATGTGATCAGCTTGATTGCAGACTTTGAGAGTTTGTCTATTGTTGATTTGATTTGATGGATGGTCTATTCTTTCTTGCTTTGATTTTTCAGTTTTTGATTCTTGATTTTCAATTTTTTTGTGGCTTTTTTCAAGACATTTTGTGATTTTTAATTTTTTCATGACATTTTTTGATGTTTTAAATTTTTGATGTTTTGCAAATGTTTTTGTATTTTTTGTTTTTCGATTTGCTTGGATTTTGATTTTTTTGATCTTTTTCATGACATTATCTGATTTTTAGGATTTTTTCATGACATTTTTGCGATTTTTAGGATTTTTTTTGGGACATTTTGGGTTTTTAATTTTTTTTTTCTAGCTATGCCCCTAGTATGCAGACCTAGGATGACTTGATGATCTGCAATATGCACATGGAGACAATGAATTTTAACATGAGGTATGCTAATGTAGTATGCAAGATGAAGATGTAGTTCCTATTTGAACAAGGATGATTGTGTGCATCTTTCATTTTGAAATGCACTAATTGGATTAAAGGTGCGAAACGTTTCAGAGATAGGAGTTCAATCCATTCTCAGAAGACCTTAGACCATCCAACCTAAGACACTATGCAACCAATATTTATGAATGGAGGTGCGGAAAACTTCTGCATCAATTCTTGAAACTTTGATCTTCTTTTGCCCATGTGTGTGCAATTGGATTTATTCTGACTCTTATAACCACCAAAGACCCTTGGAATCTCATGTGGCTAGCTACATGAGGTATTCTAACTTCAAAAGAATCGTAGATAGAGCCCCGCTCCATCAATATTTTAGGGCTCCGATGAGGTTATACACCGTAATCTCTCAAATATTGCTCCATTGCCAACAGGCATTCATAGCCTTGATGGAGTTACTCGCATGTTCCCATAGTCAAGCTTTTATTGCACTTGTATGCATGATATTTCAGTTATATATCTTTTCTCTTTTTGCCATGATTATTTGATATTGATTTTGTCATAGCTCTTTTCTTTTATTTTCTTGCCTTGACTTGTAAGTAATGAAACCTACTTGGCTGTGACAATTAGAATGACGCTGAAGTAGAATTTTGGATTTTTCACTAGCCACATGACCAACTAGGTATTTGCAATGACTTAGAGATTTTGATTAATGTGTGAGATATAACAATTGATAGATTTTGGGTAACAAGGCTCAACAGTGAAACCTCTACACAACCATGGATAAAGCTCAATCACAAGGTGACATTGAAGATGAATGAGTAAAGACCTCCTAAAGACTTGATGAACAAGTATCTAGGAAATGAGACAACCTTCGCTCCTTTCAGTGAAAATAGGTAAATGACTTAGACAATCACCTTGCTTTATTGATGCAACTATATGCGAAAGCAATAACGATATGCATCTATATGTTGTGCAATGGTGATATGCAAGAAACTATGATGCACTCTGAAATAGAGATATGTGATGTAATGTAGTAAAGAAATATGCAAATGCAGTACTGAAAATGTAAATGAAACCATCCCTTAAATGCAATATCTTTAAGGTGGATGTTGTTATTGGGTTAGTATGAATTTTGTGTAGGTAATTCATTGGTCTGTGTTTGGAAATTTGGATAAACCATGCTTTTTCAATAGGATATTTAGCTAGGTGTATTTCATGTACAATTTCTACTGTAGCTTACTTGTTTTCAAACCAATCCAACTGTGGTATACCTTCTTGCCCCCAGTCTTTCAAGTGATGATATATGAGACAAATAGATTTTGGTTTCGAAGTTGTGACATGAGCGGGTGCTATGCCTATTTTTATTGATGCAATTTAAGAGTATGATGAAGCCAACCAGGTGTTGATCTCATTAGCTGGTGTTATGCTTGTTTTTGTCACTACATTGGCATTTGATGATGTCACACATACAATTGTTGACAAGTTGGCCTATGTAGTATGATTTGGATTGGTGATTTCATTGATAAGGGGTTCATGAAGAACTTGTGTAGAGGGATTGGGATCATGAGGGAGACTAGGAGAAATGATAAGTTCATTTGAGAGGGAATCTTATGAGGAACATGGAGGATTATGATATGGAAATGAAGGGATGGAGGGATCTTGATCATGATATGGAGAAATAATGGGATCTTGTTTAGGACATGAAGGTGAAGAGATGCTTTGATCTTGATTTGGAAAGGGATTATTAGGGAGGATCAAAGGGATGTCCTGATCTTGCTTGAGAGGTGGATGCTAGATGAGACTTGAAAGAACATCTTGATCTTGAGAAACAAGGGTGTTATTATGAGTGGAATAGAAAAGAATGAGGGGATCATCATAAGATTATTGATCAATGGGATCTAGATAAAAAAATGGGTAGGATGAAAGGGTTTGTTCTTGATCTTCATTTATTTCATGACTCATTTCTTTTGATTTTGGATTATTCTCTTAACATGGGGGAGGAGTTTGAATGAGAATCTTTGTAGTGGGTTTTATTGGAAATGAAATAGATGGAGGCATTGGATCTTGAATTTCTAAAGAATGGATAGGACTAGAATTATGACTTGGATTAGATTGGATTTTTATTATGGGCAACCTTTGGAAGATTGTGTTATTGGATAAAGATGGTGTGGATTGATCTTGTGTAACTTCAAGGGATGATGAAATGGTGAATAGATAGGAATTATTTGGATTTTGGTTGAATGGGATTTGATTTTTGTTGAAAGAGGTTGGATTTTGGTTGAAGGGGTTTTGGTTATGGTTGAAAGAGGTTTGATTTTGGTTGAATGAGGTTTGGTTTGGGTTGAAAGAGGTTTGATTTTGGTTGAAAGGAGTTTGAATGTTGGGTTGATATGATTGGTATGTTTGATATGTTGGGTTGAAAGAAGGTTGACATGACTCTAATGTTGGTTGAACTGAGGTAGGAATGATTTTGTTGAAGAATGAAGGCTGGCATGTTTGAATGGTCTCACAAGGAGAAGAAGATTTGCCTAATAATGATTCCATCATGGTTATCACTTATCTTATCATTTTTTCTAACCAACCCCTATGGTTGTTAGGACTATTCATGTCTATCATTTGTTGTTGCAAAGTCTTGATCTATTGAGCTAAGGTTTCTATGGATGGTGATGGAATAGGAATGGAAGGGATGAATTCTTCACCTTCCCTATGAAATGTATAATGACAATCCATGATGTTTGCTTGATTGGTTTGGACCTAGGATCACAACATGTAAGATGTTTTCTCCATTTCTAGAATGTTGCAATGTTTGATTGATTTGTTGATCTTGACAAGCTTGTTTGTTGCAGGGTTTTGATCTTGTTGATGTTAAAACTTGACTTTGTTGAGGGGTTTGATCTTGTTGATGTTGAAACTTGACTTTATTGAGGGGTTTGATCTTGTTGATGTTGAAACTTGAATTTGTTGAGGGGTTTGATCTTGTTGATGTTTATGTTGCAAAGATATAGTAGCAAGCAAAGAAAACAATCTAAACTAAATGAAGAGAGCACTTGTTTAAAGGACTTTTTAAAATCCTCATGAATGTTGAGATCTTTTTCAATGTTAGGATTCCCACAGATACTAAGAGGGGGGGGGGGTGAATCAGTATCTAACTGGTATATCAATTTTCTTAACTTAAAACATGTAGAGCATATTATAACAGTGTACCGATATGCAAGAAATAAAGCAATAAACATAATTAAAAGCATCCACATGAAAAGCACACCATAACACAAGGATTTAACGAGGAAACCCGGTGTGGGAAAAACCTCGGTGGGATTTGTGACCCACAATATCCACTTACTGACCAATAAGAGAATATTACTTACAAGAGGGGCCTACACATGCAAGAATGCTAATTGCCTAGAGCTCACTACTCAATGGGAAGTCTCATTGACTTACAATGTGGATTATGCAAATCCAATATCTTGTACTGCTTTACAATAGCATCTATAATGCCAGATCCAGTACCGGTTTCTGCTCTGTTCTTTACATAAATTTTTTTACCTATATTTCGCATAATAGATCTGCCTTATATCTTTTCTGATTCGCTTATTTCTACTTACAAACTGTCTACAATGATTTACAACTTGCCAAGTCGGCTTTACAAAGATTTTACAATAATAAACAAAATATAATAAAACAAAATCCTGTCAGCCTATGTGCTGATATACTTCCTTTCTCTGTGCTAGTGTCGATGGTCTGAGTGCCGGTGTAGAGTCTGATCGTTGATTCCAGTGAACTATGTTGCCGGTGTAATGCCTTGCCGGTGTAATCACTTGCCGGTGCCATAGGATTGCAAGGTTGCCATCAATGACAAAACCTTCAATCACATACAATGTCTCATTGGAGTGTGCATATGCCAACATCCGGTGTAATGCTTTCAACTGCCGGTTGATCTTCTGTAGTTATTGTTACTGGTGATGTAAAAGTAGGTGGGGGTATGTTGTCTTTTACTTTGATACTTGGAGGACCACCAACCTTTCCTTTTCCTTTGTCTCTTTCCTTCTGATATACCTTTATTGGTTTGGGGTTCCGGTATTCTTCCTATTTTTCTTTTTCAACTAGGAATATATCCCATCCATTTTCTGTTTCTTCAGTCACCTCATTGACCCTTCCAACCATTAATGCAATGTGTCAGTGTGCAGTAGAGAATACTGACCAGTTGGCTTCAACAATTAAGTCATCAATTTCTTTAGGTGAGTTTACTGGGTACACGACAAGTAGCTTTTCTATCTTGATTTTCTTGTCAAGTTCTATTACTGCTTGTCTCCTTGCCTCCAGTCTTTTGAACAATTCATCTAGTACATCATCTATTACTTCCATCAAAAATTTCTTATACATGTCCATATGCAATATAACACTGTTTTCTACTTGTTCTTTTTCATTTGCAGTCAAAGTGTCATACAATTTCTCTATATTCTTTAGTTTTCCTTCCTCTATAATTTCATTCAATAGTATGTCAAGAGGAGCCAAGTTTTGTTTTGCTCTCTTCTTCTTCTTGGGTGTCAACTTTTTCTTTGGTGTAGTCTTTCTAACCAAGGATCTCATTGCTTGTTGTTTCTATCTTGTCCTCCTAGGTGAGGGTGTGGTTTCCGGTGAGGGATCTCTTTTCCTTACAACTCTTTTGAAAGTTGCAGGCATGTCACTCTCCAAAGAAGTTCCTACTGGTGATAGGTGAGTTTCAGGCTGTGGGGCTGCTAACTCATCCTCAGTGATACCGGTTTGCTTCAGTATATCTTCTTTAATAGATTTTGCCTATCGAGAGCCTCTTCTCACAACTGCCTCAACCTTTTTCACTCTCTTTTTAGATTGTATTTGATTTTTTATGGTCTCGGCACTACCAAATACTTCTTCCTTTGGTTCATTTGGAGCTTCCAGAAGTGCTTTAACATAAGTCTCAACTATATGATCATCAGTCTCATAACCCATCTCTATTACCCAGATTGTTCTAGGGATGACTACTTCCATCCAGATCTCATCCTTTTTTATTACAAAACATATATCATCTTTGTACTTGTCAATAATCTTTTGTGATAATCTAATTCTCTTCTTCATTTTAGCCTTAAGGGCTTGAAAGTAATCATGGATATTGTTTTCCTTATCTTCTCCCATGTTGTTGAATAGTTCTGTTAGTTGTTTACCTATCGGTATATCAAATCCAAGTTCTTTGTAGCCTATACCGGGAACTTGTTTGGTTATATGTAGCATCAAACATACTAGCAGATTTCCAAACCTAAAAGTTCCTTTCTAATCCTTCTTAATCTTGCCTAGGTTGTCAATTAACTCATCCTTCAATCACTCACATATATCAATCTTCACATTATCCGTGACGATGTCATAAGCACTCTTAATGCATAAACTTGAAACTGAATTGAGTCTATTTGCATGAGTAGCTTTATACCCTAAAATCATGCTAACAAATCTTACATTTATATCAGTTACATCATTTACCCTCAAGGACCTTCTGTCAAATATTGCACCAGTTAGGTTCATAACTAGGTCATTGGAGACCTTTTTAGTCTTGTCTAGCCTTTTACTAGTGGTTGGTAACCCTGTGACAGCTTTCATAGCTTCCTTGGTGATTTTGTGAATTGCATCTAACCAGAAAAATTCACCATGTACCCTGCTTAAGACTATCCTAATCACATCCTTGGGAAATTCAGGAATGCAGAGGATTTCAGTAAATCCTAGGGTTTCAATGATTTTATGTTCCAGTTTCACATTTTTGGAATGATCACATATGACAGATTTATACATTGTTTTGATCTCTTCATCTCCTAATTCCTCTATGTTACAATGAATGTAAATTATGGGGTCTTCAGCATAAACAACTCCTTTTGGTATTTGAGAAAAAGCACCTACAGTGTCATCTTTCTTTGCTACCTCGGGAACTAGTTGAAACATGGGCCTAGGGCATTTTATGACCTCGACTACAGTAGGGTTTTCTATATATTCAAGTGTAGAGGTGGATGCCATAATGATAAATACCTTTTTCTGCCTTTGGATGGGTTGATTGCTTGAAGTGCTTTGCCTCTTTGCTCAAAATCCCTTAGCTCTGCAAATTTTGTGCTCTTCGAATGTTTGAAATCACGTTGAAATGAAATGGAGCCAAAACCACAAATTTATACTGTTTATTTGCCATCTACCACATTTAATGCATGCTGGTTAAGTATTCACTTAACATTGTCTGTCGGTAAGAAGTAATTTCCAACTTCTCATCTCTAACCGAGGGAATAATAGCACGTGTCATTAGATTGCCAAACCCTCAAGGAAACTTTCTTCAATTAGATGAAGAACTTCCTGTCGGTGGAGCACTGCTCTGCCCTGCCGGTGGAGTAATACTCTGTTCTGTCGGTGGAGTGTTGATTGGTTCTACCGATGGAGGAGTATTCCCAACATTTAGATCAGCTTTTCTAATCCATTGTTTTGAGAATTCTTGTTTTACCTCTTCAACTTTTTCTTTCCCTTTCAAGCTAGAACTTTTGTTGTCTGCCGGTGATCCTTTACTTCTACAAAATTTTGCAATATGTCCAATATTGTTACATGCATAACAAGTCACATTATTCTTCTGAATAGCTTTCCCATAACCTAGACTGGTTTGTGTTCTGCATTGATTAGATAAATGTCCAAATCTTCCACAAACATAACATCTCACATTCATTCTGCAATTTTTAGAGTTGTGACCAACTTTGTTGCATTTTGAACATTGATCGGTGGGTGTGTTGATATTTTGATAATTTCTAGCTCTACATTCATTTTCTCTATGACCATACTTATTACAGTTAAAGCATTTTCCATTGAATTTATAAGTATTAGGTTGTCTTACCGGTTTGCTATGATCTTGAGTATTTGCAGTACCGGAGCTTTCACCAACTTCAGAGCCAATTCCAGAAGTGTCACCCTTAGGTTTTTGATTCTTCAGCAAGGTGCCAAGTTCCTCTGAGCTTTTCTTGAATTTTTCTTTATGTTGATTTGCAGTTTCTAGTTCTCTTTCTAAGACTTCTTTCTGCCTCATTAGTTCATTTGAGTCATTCTGAGTGTGCATCAGATCTGTCTTCAATAAATCATTTTCATAGCTAAGTCTTGTGTTCTCATTTGCTGCATCACTTAGTCTTTTGGTCAATTCTTCTTCATTCTTCTTCCTATCCTCAATTTCTTTACAAAATCTCATAGTCATATCTTGCATCTCATTCTTTGTTGTCATGTTCTCTTGTTTTAGCTTGCTTATCTGATCATTAAGTGATTCCTTTTCATCATTTTCATTTTGCATCTTTTCACAAAGTTCTCTTCTCTTATTTCTTGCAACAACAAGATTCTCTTGAAGTGCTTGAATGATATCCTGAGCTACCTTTAGATCATCTTCTAGTTTGATATTTTTCAATTTTTTTGCATCATAGTCTAAGAGAGCTCCTTCAAGTTGCTTCATCAGATTTTCCATATCTACCGGTGTCAAGATCTTCCTCAAGTTGTTAGGCTTCTGAAAATAGAGGACCACGCTCTGATACCAATTGTTAGGATTCACACAGATACTGAGAGGGGGGGGGGGGTGAATCAGTATCTAACCGGTATATCAATTTTCTTAACTTAAAGCATGTAGAGCATATTATAACAGTGTACCGGTATGCAAGAAATAAAGCAATAAACAGAATTAAAATCATCCACATGAAAAGCACACCATAACACAAGGATTTAATGAGGAAACCCAGTGTGGGAAAAACCTCGGTGGGATTTGTGACCCACAATATCCACTTACTGGCCAATAAGAGAATATTACTTACAAGAGGGGCCTGCACATGCAGGAAGGCCAATTTCCTAGAGCTCATTGCTCAATGGGAAGTCTCACTGACTTACAATGTGGATTATGCAAATCCAATATCTTGTATTGCTTTACAATAGCATCTATAATGCCAGATCCAATACTAGTTTCTGCTCTATTCTTTACATAAAACCTTTTACCTATATTTCACATAATAGGTCTGCCTTATATCTTTTCTTATTCACTTACTTCTACTTACAAAATGTCTACAATGATCTCTCTTATATATAAGAGTCATTTTACAACTTGCCAAGTCGGCTTTACAAAGATTTTACAATAATAAACAAAATATAATAAAACAAAATCCTGTCAGCCTCTGTGTCGGTATACTTCCTTTCTCTGTGCCAGTGCCGGTGGTCTGAGTGCTGGTGTAGAGTCTGATCGTTGATGCCGGTGAACTATCTTGTTGGTGTAATGCCTTGCCGGTGCGATAGGATTGTAAGGCTGCCATCAATGACAAAACCTTCAATCACCTAGAATGTCTCATTGGAGTGTGCATATGCCAACATTCAAGACCCCATTTTGTTTTTGATAGTATTTTGGTAATTAAATAGCACATCAAGTAGACTCTCTTAAGGTCAAAAGGTCACAAATATTACCACAACCCACATCTTGATACTCCGTTAGCTCAAACAACCCTGTCACACCCTAAGGTGCGCCCATTTTTTTTGTCTTTGTCTGGAAATTAAACAAAAGAGGATCGCTCCTCAATTGGCTTGTTATCCTGGGATATATATGGTGTGTCTTGGGGGAAAATTCTTCCCCACCCTTAAACTATGATAATAAAGTGTCTGGTTACTGACTCAGTTGGGCTTCCAATTTCTAAGGTGTTTAATCAGGCTTCCATTCGGGTGGGCATAGATCCAAAAAAATTAATCATTGCTATGCCATTCCAACACCCATTGATTACAATTTTCATTGCAAACACATTTATTTTATAGTGTTTAGAATACTTGGCATTAGTCATTACCACTTTAGGTCATTCCCCTCTCATCGACCTTATGGGATTCTTGGGAGGATAGGCCAGCTAAAGTTGTTATCCTAATGCAAAATTGACAGAAAGCATAAAAGAGATGGTTCTGTATTTTCGATCACCCATTGAAGGGGAGAGAATATACCTATCACCTCACAAACACAAAAGACAAGGATTCTTTTTAAACCTTCATTGCAAAATTGTCTAAGCTAGATGGAGATGTCACTCCAAGAAGACATGATGTTCTTTTTATCCAATATTGCAATGGTGAGATTTGTGTTGTCCTTTTTGAAAGCAATAAAATGAAATGTTTGTCTTAAACTACCCCTGCAAAGAAATCAAACATTGTTAGCACATGGTGGGCTCTCCAGCCTGATTTTTCTTCTCGGTTACAACTTTTCTATTTGCAAAAATAGAAAGAAATCTGACAGAAAATGACAAAAAAATAAAAACAGAATCTATCTAACCTATCCTAGAAATTATGAATTAACCTCTATGCAATTGCGAAATACTATCTAATCAGATGCAAATTGACATAATAGCAATTGTGAATTTTTGTATAAGCAAATGTGAATTACTGTCAGGTCAATTACGCATTAGTTAAAACCTGCAACTTTGAAAAATTTCTAAACAACAAAAAAATACGGAAGAGAGAAGTTTTCACTTTCAGTGAAGTCATTCTAGATGAGGTTTCTCATTACTGCAATATCATCATAAATGTCAAATTTGTCTAGGATTTTGTTTATGGTTTGATGGTATGAAACTATGGCCTCTCCCTCTTCAAATTCTCAAAATTGTCTTTATGCTTTGATAAGCCTTTGGTAGGCTTTTAGTTGTCTGTTGTGTTGTTTCCTCCTTCTTGCACCTAAAATTTTGAAAGTTACCTTGCCTTCCATGGAGCTCGAAACATTTTATGTCTAAAAATGAACTTTCCCAGAATCATGAAAGATTGGTGGGTTAATCTCGCAAATGGATTTAAAGCCAAAATGACATCAAAAAATAAAATTCTAGGTTAAGCCTATAATTGCGCATTAGTTTAAGCAATTGCGAATCAGAATGATGTCAAATGTGAATCAGAATGACATCAATTGTGAATTTCTATGATGGAAATTGCACACTCTATTTTTTGTACGGACCCATAAATCAAAAAATCAAAAAATTAGATCAGTAGGCGAGTTATTCACGTCAGGTTCACCAATTTTTTCCATGTTTGAATGTCATATTAAAATTATAAATCTGATTAGGGGGTAAAGACATTTAACTAATCAAATACAATCAAACATAAACCAATAGAATTAACACAAGATAATAATAATTTCAAATAAAGGAAACTCCCTCATCCTGCATTGTGACTTCCATTGTTCTTCTCCGAAATTATGTGGGTGGCTCTCAGGTATTTTATTGAAATTCCTGTGTAAGATTGGCAATTACTTTGAAGAGTGTGATCTAGATTCATTTGTGAAAATGGTGCTATTTATATAGATTTTCAACACAGAAGGGGTGAGGATTTTGAACTCAAGTTCTGATTGGGAGTGAACTGATTTTGATTGATCAGTTAACAAAGTTGATTTTTTGTTAACTCAGATTGATTGACTTGTTAACTAGGTTGTTTGAGCAGTCAACTAGATAGATTGGATAATGAACTGAATAGATTACTTAGTTGACTGGATTGATTGAAGAGAAGACTGAATTGATTAGGGAGATAAATGGATTGATTGATCAGTTAGAAAAGGTGATTTGGAGTGAAAAAGGGTGATTGGAGAGTTAACTGATTTGATCAATCAGTCATGATTTTCAACTTGTGCTATAGGATTTTGGAATTGAATTTGATTTTCATTTTCAATTTGGATTTGGATTTGAACTTTCGAATGCTGAAATGCACATGAAATTAACTGAAATTCAGATTTTGTGAAATGTGAATTTGATGATTTGGAATTAGATGGAATTAAATGAAATGAATTGAAATTCGAATTTGGGGGAATTTGGAGGAATAAGTTAATTAATTTAAATAATTTAAATGAAATTATTTAAACATTAGAAATAGGATTAATTAAATAATAAAGATTATTTAATTAAAGAAATTAATCATAATTAATTAAATAAATAATATTTAATTAATATTTGAGAAAGGTGTTTGATGATGAATTGATTAAGAAGTGGAAATTGAATAATTTTTTTTTGATCGGTAATAGTGATTTTTATTAATTACTCGGGATTTTAATCTAGCTCGAATGAGGTGGTGCTACAATTAGGGAGCCACCTCCCCAGATCCCTCTCCCCCTTCCAGAGGGGGGTCATTACAACTATTCCCATCCTTATCCCACTTACCCTTTTTACGCTTCACCTCTATCCATCCATGTGATTTGGCATCCTCCAACAATTTCAGATTTTGAAAATCCGTACCAACCAGCCCCTTTCTTTCCCAACAATGATTCTCAGATTGCTTCCCCTCATCCATGCCTGCAATTAAACCCCTTTGAGAGCTAGGACCTTCCTCCAACATCTGTACACCTCCAATAGCATCTTGAAAGGAGCTGCAACCTTCAGGACAAACTCCCTCACCAACCAAACCCCCAACATCTTGGTGAGATTTCAGATTCCCAACCACCTTCTCCACCATGTAAGATTGGGGGGTAACATCCTTCCACCATGAAGCTAGACTCTTCACCCTATGCTTAGCACAAGATTCAACATTATGACCAGTCTTAAAACATCTCCTACATCTAAAAGGAATCCCTTCATAATACACCGACTGGAGACAAACTCCCTTTGACATAGAAATAGAGATCTGTGAAGGGAGACCCGTGGATGTATCCATCTCCACCAAGACACGAGCAAAAGTAGTATGTAGTAAATTGAGAGAGCCATCATCAGTCAATAAAAACTTACCGAGGGAGTTCCCAATAGCTTCAAAGCATGAGTCAAACCAGTATTGTAATAGAAGGTTTGGAAGTCTAATCCACATAGGAGCATGATCAAAAGATTTTGACTCGGGGTTGAAAGTCGGATGCCACAGTTTAAGCATCAAAGGATTATTGTCCTCCCAACACCATTGGCTACCACCAAGGATTTTAGTTCTATCCTCCACAGTCTGAAACACCATGATAAAAAACCCTCAAGCATGAGGGTAAATCTGTACACTGTTGTCTAGAATGGGCTCCCAATGATCAGAGATCCATTTATGTAGAGCACCAAGACTAGGCCAAAAACCCCTAAAATGCCTAATAAGCCCTAATGTCAAAAAAACAAGCTCATTATGATCAACCTCTTTCTCCACCTCCTCTGACAAAGAAACAAAAGTTGGCATGGCCGGGGCAGTCACATTCAAAGTTGATGGGCCCCAAATATCTCTTCCATTGGGCGACCTCCACCTACTTGGTAGTGAGCCTACCCTCTATTCAGGCATTGCACAGGGACGAGTATGGGGGCGGAAGCTAGACACACAACCATCATAGGCATTTGAAGCAAGTTCCCTAAAACCCCATCGCTCATTTGGGGACCCTAGTCTACCCTAGCTTCTCTCTCTACCATCTCCGCGCTTCACCACTGACACCCAACTAGTATTGCCCCATTCGGAAGGGAAACCACCGCGCCCCGCATGAACCCTAACTCATGGAGCAACCATCAACGACATCACAATTTTTATTTTTTGAGCTAGCACAACAACCCGTGGAAATTGAATAATTAATAATGTGGAAAGATGATGATTGAGTCAATTGAGAAGAATTAATTCTAAAGCTTAATTAAATAATTGAAGAATTATTGAATTAATAAGATGAATAATTAGCAATGATCAATGAGGCATTTTTAGGTGTCTACACAATGTATTCTGGTTTTGTAGTAGATAAGGAGATTGCATATTGCTTCTTTCTGAGCCAAGAGACCAATCCGCCTCCCAAGAAAAATGCGCTACCACTGGTACTTATTTTTTCATCAACACAACCAACCCAATTAACATCTGTGTTATCCATGGAAGAGAAATCACTGTCCTTATTATACTCTAAAGCATAATCTAGAGTCCCTCTCAAATACCTGAATGTCCTTTTGAGTACCACATCATGAGATTTCTTAGGATTTGCTTGATATCTAGTAACCATACATATTGCATGCGTAATATCAGGACTAGAAGTAATCAAGTACAAAAGACTATTGGCAATATTGCATTATAACAGACAATGAAAGATTGTTGGCATTTCAAAAAGGATATTGAGAAGGTTGTTGATGATTATGGATATAACTGATTAAAGATGTTTTACTATCCTGATATTATTATTTTGTCATTGATGTCAAGAAATTGATTTTCTAATTCAATATGATGTTGCCATATCTTGAGAAGTATGATATGAAGATTATAAAGATGTTGGTAAAAGACATAGGAAAGAATATGATGAATAAGGGGATGAATAAGGTATTCAATGGGAAACTACTACCGAGTTAGACAATGATGAGATCATGATGTTTTAGATTGTTTTAACATCATACATATGTTGTAAATTGTAAAGGATAATACTAAACTATGTTATCAAGCAAGGAACCTAGTCAGTAAACCCTAAGGTTATCGGTATCGGTTAATGAAGGCAGAATGTCTACTGAGTGAAGCTTAGTATTTACCGAGTTGTTACCAAGTTGTAATCGAGCTATAACAGAATGCATTAAATGTTTACATGCGGTATTTAATGAAGGAAGCTGATGAGCTAGAGCGGATTAAATGATTGGTGAGCTGTGCATGAAGTTTGTTAACGAATCTAAGGCAATGGAAAGTCGGCATGAAGATCTACAGCTCAGATTGAACCGCAATACCCTGACACAAGTTCCAAGACTATTATGCAAGTTCCAAGGTGGGGTAAAACATTTTCAGATCGAAAGATGCATTGAACCTGGACAAGATTGAAGATCTAATGGCTATGATTGGTCATGGGAAATGTGATCAAGGAGATTAAGCAGTTATCTAATTGTTTATAAATAGGAAACTATTGATAAACAATGTATGCGAGTAAGTGTATGCACAGGGATGCTACATAGTGATTACTGAGCACAGAAGCTTGAAGACCTGTTAGAATAACAGAGTATAGAGGCCTAGCAGATAGACAAGATTAGTTCTATGTCTAGATTGTATTGAACAAATAGGAATCTTCTTTAGTATTTTAGATGTGAAGTTGCAGATAGATTTTTATTACTGTTATTTTGTGAAAGTGACAAAAAATCTCTTAACCGAGTGGACTTAACAGTCTTATATGTAAAACCCTCTAGCAAGGTGACATTCTGATTGAGTGTTTGAAATCCTTTGACAAGGTCACTTCTAACAAAGTGAAGATCCCTTCAGATCTGAGGGAAATCCCTTAACCGGGTCACATCTAGCAATGTGTTTGTAATCTTTAATAGGATTTTCTTTTAACCGAGCATACTCTAGAAGAGTATATTTCTTAGTGGGTCCGAAATCCCATAGTGGTTTTTCCCTATTTGGGTTTCCATGTTAAATCTGGTGTTATGAGGTTTATGATGTTTATATGCTTTTGAGCTTGCATGTTTGACAGTTTTGGTTATATTACTGAAATATATGTTACCGAGGTTGAATCTGATGTTTTTATGGATGATTAAGTTTGTATAATTCACCCCCCCCTCTCATCTTGTTGGCTATTGGATCTATACTTATATTAAGTATCAGAACTATCAAAAATGACCACTCATAGATCTATATTAAGTTTGATCAACTTTTGGAGACCCATCATCCTTACTCAAGTGACAACCAGTAGCTATTGGAGTACTCACTGGTTTAGCATTCTCCATACCAAACTTCTTTAACATCTTCTTAACATATTTTGTTTGAGAAATAAAGATTCCATTATCTTACTGAGCAACTTGAAGGCCAAGAAAGAAGGATAAATCATCAATCATTGACATCTCAAATTACTGCTGTATTTCCTCTGCAAATATTTTACATGCCTTATATTCTCCTCCAAAGATGATATGATCAACATATACAACTACTATCAATAATATTTTATCCTCAATTTTGAAATAAAGATTGCTATCAGTAGTACCTTTCTTGAAGCCTTTCTGTAGTAGATACTTGTCCAACCGAGCATACCAATCCCTAGGGGTTTTCTTGAGACCGTACAATGCCTTTTTGAATCTTCTTAAACATCTTAATCTTTTGCAAACTGAAATCCATTAGGTTGTTCTATGTAGACTTCTTTTAGATCTCCATTCAAAAAAGCTAACTTGATATCCATTTGATATAACTTGAAGTTTTTGTGAGAAACAAAAACTAAGAACATTTTGATTAACTCCATTCTATCCATTGGAGAAAAAATCTCCTTAAAATCAATGCCTTCTATTTGATAATACCCCTTACACACCAATCTATCCTTGTTCCTTGTCACGTTTCCTTCTTCATTCAATACTATTTGGAACACCCACTTGATTGTGATAATATTCTTATCAGCAGGTCTAGGAACAAGTTCCCATGTCTATTTTTTCTCAATGTGATCAAAGTTCTTCTTCCATAGATTTCATCCATCCTTCATCCTTTCATGCATCAAAAAATGTTTTAGGCTCAACTTATGATAGAAGACAAATATTTACCTGTTCACTTGCCTTGGAAAGTGTCCACCTAGTCTGCACTCCTTCTTTCTTTTCACCAATAATCTGATCTTCAAAGTTATTCTTTTAAACACATCTTGCCAGAGACTTTGGGATCTTTTCTAATTCCTTTCCCTCTTTTTTCTTTTCTTCTTCCTCCTCTTCAATGTAGGGAACAACATTAGGTCCACAATCCTAAGGTATTGGTGCAATTTGATCCCAATCTTCATCTACTCTAACATTTGCACTTTCAACTATCTTCTTGAGTCTTTTGTTAAAACATTTGTAGGTCTTGCTTCTTGTTGAGTAACCAAGAAATATTCCTTCTTCAATTCTTGAATAATACTTTCCAAGTTCATCTTCATCTCTTATGATATACATTTGTTTCCAAAGATTCTGAAATACTTGACAATAGCAGGTTATTTATGCCAAAGCTCATAAGGGGTCTTGGAATGAGTAATTCTCACCTTTACTCTGTTAAGAATATATACCACAATATGAACAACTTCCTTCCAATAAATATATAGTAGATTAGCATCTTTATATATTTTTCTAGCCATCTCTTGAACAATCTTTTTTTCCTTTCAACAACCCCATTTTGTTGTAGTGTTCTAGGAGTAGACAAATGTCTCCTAAGACCATGCTCTTCAAAAAATATTTCAAACTCATTTCATGTAAATATAACTCCTCTATTAGAGCTTAAGTATTTGATCTTAGCCTCCCTTTTATTTTCAACCATAAATTAAAAAAAATTAAAGCTATCTAAAGCTTATGATTTCTTTTTTAGAAAAGTAATCCATGTCATTTTAGAATAATCATCAACAAGTATCATAAAGTACCTTTCACCATTAAGTTTCCTTGTCATGGTAGGTCCACATAGATCATTATGTATTAACTCCAAGGGTTTTGAAGTAGAAAATTCCTTGCTCTTAAATCTTATCTTTGTTTATTTTTCCATTTGACATTCCTTGCATAATGTATTTATAAGATTGATAATGTTCATTAGATCTTTGACAACATGTGTAGAACTAATCTTTACCAAGTTATCAAAATTTATGTGTCCCATCCTCCTATGCCAAAGCCAACATTAACTACTCTAAGCAATTAAACAACTTCCATCTATAGCTTCCTTCAAGTAATACTAATTTACATCATTTCTTGTTCCTTTTTAACCAGTCTTATCATGAAATGTAAGTCTATATCCTTTACTGCACATTTGAATAACACTAAGAATATTGTGCCCCAAACCCTTAACATACAAAACTTCCTCTATCTTGATCTTCCTATCAATGGATATTGTCACTTTGCCATAGAATTGAGCAGATTCTTCACCACCAAACTCGACTGATCCACCATTTGTCTTTTCAAAATTGATAAATTTTCTTCTATCACCTATCATGTGGTTTGAGAAACCATTATCAATTACCCATGCATTCGACCCTTCCTTTGCATATAAAGAAGACCACACAATTAATGATCTTTCATTGTTCCCATGATACTGCTAGATATTGATTTCCTCATCATCATTAACTTTCATAGCCATAAATAGGGTTTCATCACTAGAATCAATATGGTTGTCATCTTCAGATGAATGGATACTCTCTTTGGAGTAAAACATTCTTTTAGGCTGATCTATTTTGTCTTTTTCATCTACCCTCTTGTTTATATCATTTCTTCTTCAATTGATTTCTTCTCTATAAGGACATCTACCTACAAAATGACTGATCCTTCCACAATTAAAACATTTTAGAGGTAACTTACCTTTTTATGTACCAATGCCCTTCTTTATTCTTCTCACAAATTTTTATTTTGCTTCATCAATTTTGTTATCTAAGTTAGTATCATCTTCTTCCTTCTTACTTTATTTGAATGCAACTTCCTCTTTGGTTTATCTAGTTCAGTATTTCTCATCTTGAAGGCAAAGAGGGCTCCATAGAGTTGATTCATAGTATAAGTATCCAAATCTCTACTTTCTTCAATGACAAACATCTTAGGAACAAAATATTTAGTAAGAGTCCTAAGTACCTTCTGTTAAATTTCGAGAAACAAATTACAACCTAGAATCTAATTGGAAGAGATAGATCAAATAAATTGTAAATGAAAATAAAATGAACAACATAACAATGATACTGAGAGAAAACTGATGTGAAGTGATCCAAGGAAAAATAGCATTAGATCAAAATCTCCAAATAGACTCAAGGAGATGGAGAATGTGGCAAGTCCAACCAATGAGGAGTGACCACTAGGTAGTGCTAATAATAGCAAGTGTAACTCCCATGGAAGAGGACAACACCTCAACACCCACTAACTTGAGTAAACATTCTTTATTAACCTAAACAAGCTTAATTAAAGTGTAGGAAAAACCTAGGACTAAAGGGAAAATAAAACCCAACTAGTAAATTAAAAACCTACACTAACACCCCCGCTTAAGCGTATCTTAGGTGGGTAAAAAAGATGGGTCCTGACAAACTAAGCTTGATGAGGTACCCATGTACAAAGAGTACCCCCCATAGAGAAGAATCCCCCCCCCCAAAAAAAATAAGAAACAGAACACCCCACCAAAATAGAGAGAGAAAGAAAAGATAGATTATGAAGCCCCCCCAAAAGTGGACACTAACCGCACGCCAAGCAAAGATCACAAATGAAGGAACTTGCTCTCAGTGAAGGGTTTGGTAAAGATGTCTACGATATGCTCTAATGTCAAATGGTATTGAAGATCGATGACTTTTTCTTGAATCAACTCCCGAATGTAGTGCATGTGGATGTCAATGTGTTTGGTCCACTGATGATGGATCAGATTGTGAGAGATCTAAATCATACTCTGATTGTTATAGAAGATGATTGTTGGCTTCTGAAAGAGAATACCAAACTTAGTGAGAATGTTCTGAAGCCAAATAGCTTAGTAGAAGCTTTAACTGCTCCTTGATATTCAGCCGCAGTATATGAAAGAGCAACAAAAGATTTTTTCTTGGTCGACCAAGAAATTGGACCAAAACCAAGAGAGAAGCAATGCACTAAAGTAGACTTGCAATCCTAAGAATTGCCAACCCAATCTGAATCTGTATATTCCACCAAGTCAATATCCATGCTCGCTGCACAGTGAATCCCATAATTATTAGTTCCTTGTAAATAGTGAAGAATCTGCTTGGCTACCTTCCAATGCAACTCATGTGTCTCCTGCATGAACCTGGAGACCAAGCCCACAACATATGAATATCAAGCCTTGTGCAAGTCAAATATATGAGGCTTCCAACCAATTGGTGATACAAGGTAGCATCCACCAATGGTGAAGAACAAGAAGCCTCAAGTTTGACCCCTGACAAAAATGGAGTGGGTGGAAGCTTACAATTAGCCATGCAAAATCTGGAGAGCATATCAAGAGCATACTTAGGCTGTGCAAGGAAGATACTAGAACATGACTGAGTGATGTCAATCCCTAGAAAGTAGTGTAGTAGGCCTAAGTCTGACATCAAAAAATGATCATGAAGAGTAGTTTTTACTACCTTGATGTAGGCTGAGTGACTCGCTATGATCAATAAGTCATCAACATAGAGAACAAGGAAAGTGAGAGCGTCATCCTGCTACAAAATGTAGACATTTGGATCAGAATGGCACTGAGTGAACCCAATTGATAAAAGGAAGGAGTCCATCTTGGCATACCAGGCTTGAGGGGCCTGTTTAAGGCCATATATACTTTCAAAGGTGACAAACAAGTGAAGGATCCTAGACACCCCTGTGGCTCTTCCATATATATCTTCTCCTGAAGGTCACCATGAAAAAAAACACTCTTCATATCCATCTGATGAATGTACCATCTCTGAGCTATTGCAATGGCAAGGACAAGCTAGATGGAATTCATCTTGGCAACTAGTGCAAAAGTCTCAAAGTAGTTAATCCCAGGAACCTGGGAGAATCCTTTGGCAGCCAAGAGAGCCTTCTGCTTATTAACCAACCCATCTGCAAAAAACATTGTCTGATAGATCCACTTGCACTGAACAAGTTTCCTTCCCTTAGGAAGAGAGACTAAATCCCAAATATGGTTTCTCTCCAAGGAAGTGAACTCCTCCTACATAGCAGCTGGTAGGAACCGGAAGGGAAATTGAGAGGGGGGGGGGTGAATTAGAATATGTTGCAGTAACAAGTAATTGTACTCAGGTATTATGTGTTAGGTCCTAGAGACAATTGAGAGGGGGGGGGGTGAATCAATTGTCCAATAAATTCAACCAAAATTAACTTAACCAAAACTTAATGCTTAATACCGGTAAACCAAACTTTATGCCGGTAGACAGTCTTAATAGTTAATTGCAGTACCGGTAAAGATTAATGCATGAAATAGAAAGAAAATAACATCCACAACACATAGCACAAATATTTGTACGTGGAAACCCTGTAAGGGGAAAAACCATGGTGGGAAGCCTTACCCACAATCAAATGATACTACTACAGATAGTATGTGTCTACAATATGGATTCTGCATATGCAGAAAAGCCAGCTGCCTAGAGCTCACTACTCAATCACAAAATGAGAGTCACACTGACTACAATTGGATGGTCAAATCCGATGATAATGTACTACACAAAATAGCATCTTCATATGCTGGATTCAGTACCGGTTTAGTTTTGATTTCCTTCACAAAATCCTTCCTTCAACCTTCAAATTATTTCTGCATGTATAGCTCTACTTATTTTCATATATACCTTATTACAATCCTTTTCACAATCACACATTAATCTCACAAATGAGATCTTACATTTATACCATAACCTAAGACCAATTTGAATAGGTCATCTCACTAAAAGATATTACAATAAAATCAATTACAAATAAATCAATATCCGATGCATGATGTTGGCTCAATGTATTTACAATAATAATAAATCATCTCCATAACGTGCTGTGCTGATCTAGAATAAATATGCCTGCTGGTGCATATCTTGGACCTATTTGCCGGTAATAGCAAATATGCCAACCCGAATAAACAAATAACCAAATTGCCAAAACCAAGTGATCAAATAATGTCTTCAACATAACCAAGTAGTCTCCAAGTCATTCCAAGTTTCGGTGAACAATATAATCTACTGGTGATTCAAATACTAGTGATTGTGCATAAGTCTCTGACTTGCCGGTGAACATAACCAAAGATCTCCAAGTGCTGATAAGTGTTGACAAGTGATGAAAGGTGTTGACATCAATGACAAAACCATATCAACATATCCAAAATGCCAACAATCTCCCCCTTTGGCATTGATGGCAACACAAGATGGAAAAACCATCAAAGTGCCAAAACATAAATGCCAAAAACCAAAAATCAACAATCTCCCAAAGAGATCATTAACCAGAAATTAAAAATACATAATATCTGTCCCCCTAGGAATAATCTCTCCCCAAAAGAAAAAGATAATGTGTTTTTCCATATCAATCTCTCCCCCTTTGACATCAAATGCCAAAGCATTACAAAACCAAATACAAAATACCAACTTATTATACCAACTACTCCCCCTGAGAAGCAGCTCTCCTCATCAAAGCCGGAATAAAATTTGTCTGTTAATTCTGCCGGTTGATGACAAACATCAACTGTCTAAGTCTCTACCGATGGGGTTAGGACTCCAAGTTCCTCTCTGAGATACTCAAATGTTTCCTTAGGTAAAGGCTTTGTAAAAATATCTGCAATCTTCTCTTTAGTATTCACATAAACCAATTTCACTTCTTTTGCTTCAACATTCTCCTTTAGAAAATTGAATTTGATAGAAACATGTTTAGTCTTAGAGTGAAATACTTGGTTCTTTGATATATCAATTACTGCCATATTATCACAGTAGATAGTTATAGGTTCCTTGCATTTTACCTTTATGTCCTTCAACATTCGCTTGAACCATAATACCTGTGTACAATTAGTTGTTGCTGCAACATATTTTGATTTTGCTGTTGATAGACTTGTACAACTCTGTTTCTTGCTCAACCATGAAATTAGTCCGCTGCCAAGAAAAATGGCTCCATCGGTGGTGCTTTTTTTTTCATTCACATCTCCAACCCAATTAGCATTTGTGTATGCACATAAATCAAAATTTTCATCTCTAGGATACCATAAACGAAGATTTGTAGTGCTTTGTAGGTACCGGAAAATCCTTTTCATTGCTGATTCTTGATTTTCTTTAGGATTACTCTGAAATCTTGAATCAATACATACTACATTCATAATATAAGGTCTTGTTTGTGTCAAATACAGTAAACCTCCTATCATAGACTTGTATCTAGTCGGATTAACAGGTGTAGAATCATCCTTCAAAGATAATTTATCAGTTGTAGTCATAGGTGTGCTTACCAGTTTACAATTTTCCATGCCAAATTTCTTTAGTAATTCCTTTAAGTACTTAGATTGACATAGGAATATACCTTTATCAGTCTGTGAAATTTGCAATCCTAAAAAGAATTTTATCTCTCCAATCATAGACATTTCAAATTCTTGCTGCATTTTGTTAGAAAAGTCTTTACACAATCCATCTTCTCCTCCAAAGATTATATCATCAACAAAAACTTCAATAACCAAGATGTCATCATTAGTTACTTTGTAGTATAGATTGCTATCAGCATTACCTTTAGTGTATCCAAGCTTCAAAATATATTTGTCCAATCTAGCATACCAAGCTCTAGGAGCTTGTTTCAATCCATATAAAGTTTTCCTTAACCTGCAAACCATGTCTTTGTTATCTGTCAAAGAAAATCCATTAAACATTTAACATCCATTTGATATACTTTTTAGTTCTTGTGTGCTGCAAAAGCCAATAAAAGTCTGACTACCTCAATTCTAGCTATCGGTGCAAAGGTTTCATTGTAATCAATTCCTTCTTTCTGTGAATATCCCTTACACACCAATCTTGCTTTGTTTCTGATTACCATACCATCTTCATTAAGTTTATTTCTGAATTCCCATTTAGTTCCAATTACATTTTTGTCTTTAGGTCGGGGAACTAATGACCAAGTGTTAATCCTTTCAATTTGTTCCACTTCATCTTCCATTGCTTTGATCCAATATTTATCTTCACATGCCTCATTAATTGATGTAGGTTCAATTTGAGAAATAAGACATACCTCTTCATTTGCCAATCTTCCTCTAGTCATAACTCCTTGAAATTTGTTTCCAATTATTTGATCTTCAGAATGATTTAGTCTTACATATCAAGGTGTTTTTACTTGCTGTTGTTCTTCAATGACTGTTGAATCTCTAGAATGATGTTGGTGTCACTGGATCACCATTATGTATTGGTGTATTCATAGTAGGTTCATTTGTGATTATCTCTATTGCCGGTTCAAAGTTTGTGCACCTTGAATTTCCTCTAAACTGTTCATCAATCTTGACATTTGCACTCTCAACAATTTTCTGCAATCTCTTGTTAAAACATCTATATGGCTTGCTCTTAGATGAATAACCAAGAAATATTCCTTCATCACTTCTAGGATCAAATTTTCCAATATACTCATCTCTTCTAATATAGCATTTACTTCCAAATATTCTGAAATATTTAAGAGTAGGAGTATTACCAAACCATAGTTCATGTGGGGTCTTACTGGTTTCACCTATGATGTGAACTCTGTTGAGTGTATAAACTGCTGTATTGACCACTTCTCTCTAGTATATATGAGGTATATTTGCTTCAGATATCATACTTTTGGCTGCATCCAAGATAGTTCTATTTTTCCTTTCCACAACTCCATTCTGCTGGGGTGTCCAGGGCGCTGATAACTATCTTCTGATCCCATTCACTTCACATAATGTATTAAATTCCTTAGATGTGAATTCACCTCCTTGATCTGATCTCAAACATTTGATTTTATTGCCGGTTTCATTTTCTACCATCACCTTGAATAGTTTGAATTTCCCAAATGCTTCAGATTTCTCCCTAAGAAAAGTAACCCAACACATTCCAGAATAGTCATCAACGATTAGCATAAAATACCTATATCCTTGTATACTTCTAGTTCTTGCTGGACCACATAAATCAGTATGAATTAAATCAAGAATATTGTTAGACTTCTCCAAAATACTCCTGAAAGTTGCTCTAACTTGCTTTCCAAATTGACATTCCTTACATACCGGATTGTGAGGTTTAACAATCTTAGGTAAATCTCTAACTGCCATAGTAGTACTGATTTTCACAATGCAATCAAAATTTACATGACAAAGTCTCTTATGCCATAACCAACTTTAATCAATATGTGCAATCAAACATGCTTTCTCATTGTTGTTCAAATGAAAGATACTAACTCTAGTCTGATTACCAGTTGCAATTTCCAAACCAGTTCTGTTTAAGATTTTGCATTTACCATTCTTGAATTGTAACTAAAATCTTTTCTCAACTAATTGACCAACACTCAAAAGATTATACTTCAAACCTTCAACATAGTAAACATTATCAATATTGTGCTTACCATCAAAAGATATAGTGCCTTTTGCTTTGATCCAACAAGCTTTATCATCTCCAAATCTTACTAGACCTCCATTGTAATCCTGAAAGGTTAAGAATTTACTTTTATCACCAGTCATATGATGTGAACATCCTGAATCAATAATCCATTCATCCTTATCTTCAACTTTAGCTGCTAGGGCCTACTCTACCAGTTGAACAGTAGGTGCCAGTTGATCTTTTGTTATAGAAACAAAAGCCCATCCATTGTCTATTGGATCCTCATTAGAATCTTCAGTAACTCTTTCATCAACATAATAACAAGATTTGTCTCTATTCTTTTTGAATTTGTATTTCTGATAGTCAGGATTAGGCTTATATGTTCTTTTAGCTTCTTCTCTTAATCTTGCATGTCTATCAGGACATCTAGATGCCATATGACCAATCTTATTATAGTTAAAACATTTAAAGGGTGCTTTACCTTCATACTTACTTCCAATTGGACCTTTAGGCATTTTCCTTGCAAATAGTGCTTCAAGTTCTTCATTTTCTATCCTGCTTTCTTCAAGTTCTATTGCATAGAAGGCTTTCCAATTAGATTTATCAGATAATGATGATGATGCCTTGAAAGCTAGATTTGTCTTGATAGTAGTAACAAGACCAAATTCCTCAAGCTCAAAAGTTGAAAGTTTTCCAACCAAAGTATCTCTAGATACTGATGCATTAGGCATTGTTCTCAATTCATTTATAGTAGTAAATTTCATTTTATATGCTGGTGGCAAGGATTTTAAAAAATCTAGAAACAATCTCATCTTCACTCAAGCTTCCTCCACAACATTGTATACCCAAAATAATTTCATTTACTCTTTCCATAAAAGAAGAAATTCTTTCTTCTTCTTCCATTTTCAGACTTTCATACCTGACTCAGAAGTATTCAATTTTTGTAATTTTGACTGTGGAATCTCCTTCAATCAATGTTTCCAGTTTGTCCCAAATAGCTTTAGCAGTAGATCTATCTGACAATCCCATGACTTGCTGATCAGACAATGCACTCAAAAGTGCTTCTCTTGCTTTGCAATCATTTTCCTCATCTTTCGCCAAGTTAGGTGGATTAGGTTGACCTTGAGTAGGAGCAGTATAGCCATTCTTTGTAACCTCCCATATGTCCTTTCCAATGCAATTCAAATGTGTCTCCATCCTGATCTTCCATATGCCATCGTTAGTTCCATCAAGTTTCAGACTGTCCTTCCTGAAATGGTTATAAGACATTGGATCTCCTCAAGCTATTAAACTTCTGCAAAAAGAGGACTAAGCTCTGATACCAATGTTAGGTCCCAAAGAAAAATGAGAGGGAGGGGGGGTGAATTAGTTGTCCAATAAGTTCAACCAAAATTAACTTAACCAAAACTTAATTCTTAATACCGATAAACCAAACTTTATGCCGATAGACAGTCTTAACAGTTAATTGCAGTACCAGTAAAGATTAATGCATAAAATAGAAAGATAATAACATCCACAACACATAACACAAATATTTGTATGTGGAAACCTTGTAAGGGGAAAAGCCACGGTGGGAAGCCTTACCCACAATCAAATGATACTACTGCAGATAGTATGTGTCTACAATATGGATTCTGCACATGCAGAAAGGCTAGCTGCCTAGAGCTCACTGCTCAATCACAAAATGAGAGTCACACTGACTACAATTTGATGGTTAAATCCAATGATAATTTACTACACAAAATAGCATTCTCATATGCTAGATTCAGTACTAATTTAGTTTTGACTGCCTTCACAAAATCCTTCCTTCAACCTTCAAATGATTTCTGCGTGTATAGCTCTGCTTATTTTTGAATATACCTTATTACAATCCTTTTCGCAATCACACATTAATCTCACAAATGAGATCTTACATTTATACCATAACCTAAGACCAATTTGAATAGGTCGGCTCACTAAAAGATATTACAATAAAATAAAATATAAATAAATCAATATCTGATGCATGATGTCGGCTCAATGTATTTACAATAATAATAAATCATCTCCATAATGTACCATGTTGATCTAGAATAAATATTCCTGCTAGTGCATATCATGGACCTATTTGCCGTTAACAATAAATATGCAAACCCGAATAAACAAATAACCAAATTGCCAAACCAAGTGATCGAATAATGTCTTCGACATAACCAAGTATTCTCCAAGTCATTCCAAGTGCCGATGAACAATATAATCTACCATTGAACCAAATATCGGTGA
The DNA here is from genome assembly GCF_030272615.1 of Cryptomeria japonica. Taxonomy (NCBI): domain Eukaryota; kingdom Viridiplantae; phylum Streptophyta; class Pinopsida; order Cupressales; family Cupressaceae; genus Cryptomeria; species Cryptomeria japonica. The sequence continues at coordinate 691,295,504 of NC_081412.1, forward strand.
CTGTGCATAAGTCTTTGACTTGCCGGTGAACATAACCAAAGATCTCCAAGTGCTGATAACTATTGACAAGTGATGATAGGTGTTGAAATCAATGACAAAACCATATCAGCATATCCAAAATGCCAACATTATGGATTAAGAAAATGTTGAAGGACATAAAGGTAAAATGCAAATAACCTATAATCATTTATTGTGATAACTTAGTAGCAATTGATATATCAAAGAATCTGGTATTTCACTCTAAGACTAAGCACGTTTCTATCAAATATAACTTTCTGAAAGAGAATGTTGAAGAAAAAGAAGTAAGATTGGTTTATGTAAATACTAAAGAGTAGATTGTAGATATATTTACAAAGTCTTTGCCTAAGGAAACCTTTGAATATCTTAGAGATTAGCTTGGGGTAATACACCCACCGATAGAGACTTAGATAATTGGAGATTGGCATCAAACCGACAAAAACTAATAGAGAAATCTTTTTTCTAGCTTTGATGGAGGAGAGCTACTTCTTAGGGGGAGTAGTTGGTTGTATGTTCTAGTATTTTTATTGCTTTGGCATTTGATTTTAAAGGGGGAGAGAGAAATATGGAAAAACATTCTTAGGAGAGAGATCTATGAGACATTATTCATTGGGGGAGAGATGTATACTCTTTGTATTTTGATTTTGATTTCTGGTATTGATCTATTCTAGAGATTATTGGTTTTTGGTTTTTGGCTTTGGCACTTAGATGTTTTTCCATCTAGTGTTGCCATCAATGCCAAAGGGGGAGATTGTTGGTATTATGGATGTGTTGCATTAGTTTTGTCATTTATGTCAACACTTATCCCTATGGAGATCTACATTGTTGATTTAACATTATGGTTATATTGGTTTACTGTTGAACCGACACATTGTGTTCACTAGCAAGGTTAGTGACTTATGCATAGTCACCAGTATATGCTCACTGGTAGGTTATATGGTTCACTGACATAGTTGATTACTTGTTATCATCTGGAGATCACTTGATTATGTCGAAGACATGGTTTGGATATTTGATTTTTATGTTTTGCTTATTGTTCTAAATGGGTTGACATATTTGTTGTTACTGGGAGATTGGTCTAGGTTATGGACCGGTATACGTTATCTATTCCAGATCAGCACGACACGTTATGGATATGATTTATTGATTGAATATTGTTGTAAATGTATTGAGCTGACATGATACATTGCATCAAGACTTATTTGTAATTGATTTAATTGTAATATTCTTAGTGAGCCGACCTACACATTTGGTCTTAGGTTTTGTATATATGTAAGATCTCATTTGTGAGATGAAAGACAAGGATATGGTTATGGTATGGTATTGTAACGTGGTATTTTCTTTAAAATCATGGATTGTACCCTATTCTGTGATCCCAGTATTTTGCTCAAGAGCCCATGCTTAAGTCTTGGCCTGCAATTTGTGAGATATACTATTGGAGACTTCGACCTGCTGTTCAACATGGGAGGTAACCTAAACCAAAATGAGCCTTTTGGTTGCTAGAACTAGAAAAGTGAGTGGAAAGTGTGGAGGAGGCTGCATAGACATGGATTCATCGACTATATGGAAAAGCTGCATGGTAGCAAAAAATCGGTGTCTCAAGGCTTTGCTAAGGGTTGGAACAACAACAAAGTCACTTTGTTTGGGGAGACTTGGAAGATTGATGAGGATTTGGTTGCGGAGGTCATGAGACTTCAGAAGGAGGGCACAAAGCTCTATAGAGACCGAAAGTTTTCTCTTGAAGTGATTAAAAACTTCCCAAAAACTGAGGATGAGAATGCTCGGCTTGTCAAGAAAGACAATGTTTCTTACTACCTCCCCCAATAGGTAAAGTCTTTTTGGCAGAAAATGCTAAGGGTTTTGATGGAATTCCTGACTGTTGATGGTAGATTTACTAAAGTCTACAATTATCATTTTGCAATTCTCAATCATTTCCGCCATGGCGTTAAGATTTCTCTACCCTTTTATTTAGCATCATCCTTGAATGAGAGCTTGGCTGACCATGCCAAAAAGCCCAAATCTTACCCCATAGCCCATCAGGGGCTTATTTTTCTCATCAACGAACACCTGAAGAAAAAATCTAGGGTTAGGAAGGATGATAACTTGGTAACAAATGCATATATTTCTGAGAGATGTAATGACTCTTAGTCTGAAGATGATCTGTCTAATGCCCCTACCCATAAAAAATGGAGAGCTGACATTGATAATGTGGACACAGAGGTGAATGATGGTATGGAGGAGGAACAAGGGAAGGAGGCTGAGATTGAAGTGGAGAGTGAGAAGGAAGAGTATGCTGGAGAAGAGGAGGAAGGGAAAAAAGATGCCAATACTGAAAACCTTGATTCTAACCCTATGGGTTCAGATAGTAGGAATGTTGCCCAGAACTCCATGGAGGAAGCCAACCCTAATTCCGTGAGCTTTGGGCAGGGAAGGGATACGACGAACACTATCTTGAATGCCGCTCAAAATTGCACGCTGGAGTCTTTCAATTTTCAGAAGTGGGTTATTGAAAATATTACTAGCATTTAGAGAAAATAGAGAGACCTGGAGAATAAGATTCACAATTTGATCAAGGATACTAATTCGGGGAAAAAGAGTGCAGAGGTGGAAACCAGTGAAGCAGAGGATGAAATTGAAATGCAGGACTGGTCAGAAAAAGATCTTATAAAAGGGGATTTGAAACATCTGGAGGATGTGATTAGAATTGTAAAAGAGAAGACTGAGGCAGATAACGAGACCATCACCAATTGGGTTGCTAAAAGTGAGAAGGCATTGAAAAACTTCATGAAGCACAGTCTTGAGGTCTTGAGAATCTCATCTCAAAACATGAATGCCTTGGTGGATCACTTAGAGAGGAAAACTCAGAATAAGGATTTGGTAATCATTGATGATATATCGACCTCCAACACTACTCATCAAATCTCCAGGCGAAGGACTAGGCAGACAACCAGTGATATGGAGACAAAGACAAAAGACATTCAGCTGAAATAGGAGAACACCGATCTGAGAGAAGCCACTAAGGCCTTGACGTTGTTGGTTCAGAATGTAGAGGAGTCTATAAAAGTTTTTATTTGATATGTAATGTAGGATTTTGGATGCCAATTTCTCGCTGGCTCTATGCTGTTGTTTTGTCCTAGTTGCTGGTTTTTATGCTAGTTTTTTTGCAGCTTTTTTGTCTAGGCCTTGTCTTCTCTAGTTTCTTTCATGCTCTTTCTTCATAATGTAAGCGGGTTTTGGGTCCCTTAAAACCTGATTTTCCTTAATCAAAAACATGGTATGTGCGAATATTGAAGATCATATGAGAATACCATAAAGAAGGTTCAAGGAAGGTTTGAAGGTGTTTATCAAAGCTTAACCGATACTGAATCTAGCATTGGAGATGCTATTTTGAGCAATACATTATTCTAGGATTTAACCATCCTATTGTAGTCATTGCGACTCCCATTTGAGCAGTGTGCTCTAGGCAGCTAGCCTTTCAGCTTGTGCAGACCCCATTTGTATACACATACTATATGCAGTAGTATCATCTAATTGTGGGTAAAGTTTCCCACTATGGTTTTTCCCCTTACAGAGTTTCCACATCAAAATCTCTATGTTATGTGTTGTGGATGTGGTTTCTCTTTCTGTTTCATGCATTAAGTTTTACTGGTATTGATATTAACTGATAATCTATTAACTGGCAATAAGTTTGGTTTACCAGTATAAAGTATCAAGTTTGATTAAGTTATAATTAGGTTGTAATTCATTGACAAAACTAATGCAACACATCCATAATAAAAACAACAATATCCCACTTGAGAATGCATGCAACTTCCCAACGAGACATTTGATTGGAAGATGAGTCAATGAAGAGATGTGGAGCCTACTCAAACTGTGATCTTATTCTTTGAGTGTTTAAAGGATCCCCAACCCAATCACCTATTGTTTCCAATGTCTGATGAGCCCAAAGATTCCTAGTAGTTGGAGAATGAAGAGAATCATCACCCTCTAAATTATGAATAAGAGAGGAGGAGGATGAATCCTCATCATCATCATCTAAAGTGGAGGAGGAGGACTCCTCATATGGATTAGGAGGATTAAAATCCTTGAAAGAACTATCATCATGAAATTGCAATGTCTCCAAGGAAATGAAAGATGGAGAAGTGGTAGAACAGGAACTAGAGGTATCCTCCTCAAAATGAACACTCATCTCAATGAAAATATCATGTGTGGTAGGATGGAGAAGCTTGTAGCCTTTAACACCATCTAGATACCCAAGAAATGTGCAAGGCTTTCTCTATGGATCCATAGCCTTGCATTTCTCTACTAGGATGTGGGCCCATGTAGAAGACCCAAACACTCAAAAGTGTTTGACTGTGGGTTTCTGACTAGTCCAAGATTGAAAAGGAGTTACCCCCTTCACAACTTGATAAGGAACTTGATTTTTCATATAACATGCACAGTTGATGGCCTCTCCCCAATACCGAGGTTCCACTGATTTGGAGTGAATCATATAATTAGCCATTTCCTTCAAGGACCAATTCTTATGTTCTGCAACTCCATTTTGTTGTGGAGTGTAGGGAACTATGTGTTGAATACCAATGGCTTCTAAGATACAAAACTGCTCAAACCTCTGGTTGATATATTCCCCCCCATTATTGGTGCACGAAACCTTGATGGTTTTCCCTGATTGTTTCTCTGCAAAGGATTTGAATTCCTGAAAAGACAAAGAATTTGTTGGCCATTTGGAGGAATTGATTATGTGCTACATTGATGTTTTGTCATTAATGTCAGCACTATCTATTTTGGCTATTTACCGATCTCCTTTTGATCTCGGTAGGATATTTGGTTTCTAGTTGGATTAGATCATGATGATCAAGTATGCTCCGGTATGTTTTGGATTTTGGAATTGTCTTAGATCTGCTATTCATTCTACTCAGATTCATGTTCAGTCAGTTGGTTTTGATTTGGTGATCGGATGCTATCCTGTATGCTAGTAAGCTTGGTTTGTTGATCGGGTGAGGGTTTCACCGACAGAGCTTTGTAGAAGATCTTTGATGTTATACATAAGTGGTGTTGGTGTGGCTTCTATTAGAGGTTCAAGATGCTGATGGTGATAATGTGCACGACTTGGCTGATTGGGCTCATTGCTTTAGTGTGTGTGGACCTAAATTGGGTCTGATTTATCTAGGTTATGGACTGACTTAATGTAATGTGTTGTTTGGCCTTCTCTATGTGTTTTCGGGATGTCTTATGGGTTGGATATTATTTGTTTGGTCTTAGGCCGACATGTTTTATAATTATGTAATTGCTTTATTGTCTGGTGACCAACCTTATTGTTTGTGGTCGAGGGTTTGTATATATATGATGTAAGATCTCATTGTAGATCAGATATGTGAGGAAGGTATGGATATGTAAGGAGCGAATAATGTAATAATCATTCATGCAGAGATTTGGTCGATCATTGGTGATCGAGTTGGGTTTATGTAAGAGGATTTAGTCCTCCAGTATTGAGCTTAACCAGAATTGTACTCAGGCATAGGAGATGCTATCATTGCAGTTCATTCTCTCTTCCGGATTGTAGTCTGGATTTTTATGTAGTCAGTGAGACTCCTTTTTGTAATAAGCAATGTGCTTAAGGCTGTTGGCTTTCCTACAAGTGCAGGCCCCTCATTTGTAATCATATACTTACTACAGAAGTATTATCTGACTGTGGGTAGGCTTCCCACCGTGGTTTTTCCCTTTATCGGGTTTTCCACGTACAAATCTTGGTGTCATGTGGATGGTATTTATTCTCTAATTGTTGCTTATGCTTAATTGGTATATCTTCTATTTCAGTAATTGGTTTATGCATTCCAGTATTGATCTTTTGGGTTCCAGTATTAAAGTTTTAATTGCTTAAGGTTTTGGTAATTTGGTGACAACTGATTCACCCCCCCCTCTCAGTTGTCTTCTGGTTATTTGAACTGTCTAACAATTGGTATCAGAGCTCTGGTCCTATTTTCAGAATCTTAACCGCTTGAGGAAGATCCTATAGCGACTAACAGTTGAAGTTCACCTAGTTCATCTGCTGCTATCTTTCAGAGAGATATTCCTAGGCTTGATGGAACAAATTATAGAATATGGAAGATTTAGATGGAGACTCATCTGAGATGTCTTGGTAAGGAAATTTGGGAAATCAAAGAGAATGGTGTAACTCCTTTCAATCTGGCATCTGGAAATCCTCCTTTGGCAAACTTGGATAAGGAGATTGAGAATGATTGTAGAGCTAGAGAAGCCCTCTTGTGTGCACTTTCTGATCAGCAAATAATGGGATTAACTGACAAATCAAAAGCAAAGACTATATGGGACAAGTTGGAGACTCTTAATGAAGGTGACCCTACTGTTAAGATTGCTAAACTTGATGGTTACTGGGTGAGAAATGAAAAATTGAAGCTAGAAGAAGATGAAAGAATTACTGCATTCATGTAAAGGGTATATGAAATTGTTATGAGAATTCAATGTTGTGGTGGATCTCTAAGTGAAGATGAAATAGTTTCTAAAGTTCTAAGAGCTTTGCCACTAGCTTATAAGATGAAGGCTACTACAATTAATGAATTGAGAACAATGACTAATACTTCTATTAATAGAGATACCTTCATTGGGAATTTATTTGCTTTTGAGCTTGAAGAATTTGGACCTTTTGGAGCTGTGAAGTCTGAACCTTCTTTTCATGCATTTACATCATCAACTGGCAAACAAGATTGGAAAGCTTTGTATGCAAAGGAATTGGATGATATGAGAAGAGAAGATGAAGAATTTGAGCAACTTGAAGCCCTATTTGCTAGAAGAGTACCTAAAGAACTAGTAGGAAGTAAGTATGAAGGAAAAACACCTTTTAAATATTTTGCATGTAGTAAGATAGGTCATTTTGCATCTAGATATCCCAAAAGGAATTCAAGATTTGAAGAAAGAGCTAGTAGATCTTTTAAGCCTAACCCTGGATATCAGAACAAGTATAAGTATAGGAAAAACATAGATAAATTATGCTACATTGTAGATGAGGAAGGTGTGACTGATTCTGATGATGAATTGACACAAGACTCTGCTAGTGGTTCCGATAATGGAAAGGAATGGGTGATCTTGGCTATCAAGGAAAATGTTCTGACACTGAAAGAGAATGTACCTGAAGAGAAAGCACTTGCTGCTAAAATTGAAGATAAGGATGAATGGGTAATTGACAGTGGATGTTCACATCATATGACTGGAGATAAAAGGAAGTTTCTATCTTTTTAAGAATTTTATGGCGGTCTAGTTAGATTTAGAGATGACAAAGCATGTATGATCAAAGGATAAAGAACTATATCATTAGATGGTAAGAAGAATACTGATAATGTTTATTATGTTGAAGGTTTAAGGCATAATCTTTTGAGTGTAGGACAATTGGTGGATAAGGAATTTCAATTACAATTCAAGGATGGAAAAAACAAAATCATTAATAGATCTGGATTGGAGATTACAACCGGTACTTAGACAAAAGGTAATATATTTCATTTGAATTTTGGTGAGAAGACATGTTTGATTGCACAAATTGATGAGAGTTGGATATGGCATAAAAGGATATGTCATGTGAATTTTGATTGCATGGTAAAGATCAGTTCAACTAAGGCAGTTAGAGATATACCTAATATTGTGAAGCCCTATAATTTGGTATGTAAGGAATGTCAAATGGGAAAACAAGTTAGAACCTCTTTTAAGAGTATATAAGACAAATCTAATGATGTTCTTGATCTTATTCATACTGATTTGTGTGGCCCTACTAGAGTTTAAAGTTTTCAAGGTGATAGATATTTTATACTAATCATTCATGATTATTCTAGAATGATGTGGGTTACTTTCCTAAGGGAGAAATATGCGGCTTTTGAAAAATTTAAAATCTTTAAAGCTAAAATTGAAACTGAGACAAGATTGAAGATTAAGTGTTTAAGGTCAGATCATGGTGGAGAATTCACATCCGATGAGTTTAATAACTTTTGTGAGAAGCATGGCATAAGGAGATAATTTTTTGCTCCTCAGACACCTCAACAAATGGAGTTGTGGAAAGAAAGAATAGAACTATCTTGGATGCTACTAGAACCATGATGATGGAAGCTAATCTACCTTATATCTACTGGAGAGAAGTAGTGAGCACAACAGTCTATACATTCAACATAGTACATATCAAAGGAGAAACTGGTAAGACACCTTATGAATTATGGTTTGGCAATACAACTACTATTAAGTATTTCAGAATCTTTGGTAGTAAATGTTATATCAGGAGAGATGATCTCATTGGGAAATTTGATCCTAGATGGGTTATTATAATGAAAGCAAAGCATATAGATGTTATAACAAGAGATTGTAGAGAATTTTGGAGAATGCTAATGTCAAGGTGGATGAGTTGAATAAAAGTCAAATCAAAGTTTATGAGCAAGAACCAGCAGTGGAAATGATCTTAACTGAATTGGTAACACCTTTAATGGAATAAAATGTTGAACCAGTTACTTCGGCAGTATATGAAAATTCAATAGTAACTGAATAATAGGAAAGAGGAATAGAGAATTACAAGACTCCCAGGTATGTAAGGTCGAATCATTCTGAAGATCAGATCATTGGGGATAAGAACAATGGAGTGATGACAAGAAGGAGATTGACAGCAAATGAGTTATGTTTAATTTCTCAAGTTGAACCGGTATCAGTAATTGAAGCATGTAAAGATGAATGCTGGATGAAAGCTATGGGAGAAGAATTAGATCAGATAGAGAAGAATAACACATGGATTTTAGTTCCCCGACCTAAAAATAAGAATGTTATTGGAACTAAATGGGTTTTTAGGAATAAATTAAATGAAGATGGACAAGTTGTGAGGAATAAAGCTAGATTGGTTTGTAAAGGATATTCTCAGAAGGAAGGAATTGATTATGGTGAAACTTTTGCACTTGTAGCTAGGATTGAAGCTGAAAGATTATTTCTTGCCTATGCTGCACATAAAAACTATAAGGTTTATCAGATGGATGTTAAGTCTGCTTTTCTAATGGGGATATTGATGAGAAATTTTATATTGAGAAAACTAATGGTTTTTCACTTTTAGATGATAAAAACATGGTTTGTAGGTTAAGGAAAGCCTTATATGGATTGAAACAGGCACCTAGAGTTTGGTATGCAAGGTTAGATAAATATATTTTGAAGCTTGGTTTCACTAAAGGTAATGCTGACAATAATTTATATTATAAAGTCATTGATGATGATATAATGATTATTGAGATCTTTGTTGATGACATCATTTTTGGAGGTGAAGATAAGTTGTGCATGAAATTTTCTAACAATATGGAGAAAGAATTTGAAATGTCTATGATTGGGGAAATGAAATTTTTCTTAGGTTTGCAGATTACTTAGATTGATAAAGGTATTTTCATTTGTCAAACTAAGTATGCTAGGGAATTGTTGAAGAAATTTGGTATGGAAGACTCCAAACTAGTTAGTACTCCTATGCATACACGTGAGAAATTGAGAAGAAAAGATGAATCTGCATCGATAAATCCTACAAGATACAAGTCTATAATTGGAGGTCTACTATATTTGACTCAGACTAGGCCTGATATAATGAATGTTGTTTTCATTGCATCAAGATATCAAAGTGATCCTAGAGAAAATCATGAGTGCAGTGAAAAGAATTTTTAGATACTTGCAAGGTACATCTGAATATGGTTTGTGGTACCCTAAAGATGATGACTTTACTTTATGTGCATATACAGATGCAGATTGGGCAGGTGATGTTGATGATAGGAAAAGTACTTCTAGTGGAGATTTCTTTCTCGGAAAGAAACTTATTTCATGGATCAACAAGAAACAATCATGTACTTCCTTATCTACCACTGAAGCTGAGTATGTTTCTACTACTACTAATTGTACACAAGTTCTATGGATGAAGAAAATGTTGAAGGACATAAAAGTACATTACATTGGACCGGTAGTTATTCACTATGATAACTTTGCTGCTATTGACATATCAAAGAATTAGGTATTTCACTCTAAGACAAAGCACATATCTATCAAGTATAACTTTTTGAAGGAGAAGGTGGAAGAAAATGAAGTTAGACTAGTTTTTGTGAACACTAAAGAGAAGATTACATATATTTTCACTAAACCTTTGCCTAAAGAATCATTTGAGTACCTCAGAGACAGATTAGGGGTTTCTGCCCCTCTGGTAGAGAACTAATTGATGCTATTTGGCATCAGTGTAGTATACATTATCAGAGATATTATTCAATCTAAATTTATGTGGGGATGCTACTACTCAGGGGGAGTAGTCATTTTTGTGATTAAGTGGTTTCTGATTTTTGCTTTGATATTTATGTCAGATTTATGGCATTGATATCAAAGGGGGAGAGATATTCATGTGAAAACTTAAGGAGATATATACATTAGGGGGAGAAATTTGTATAACTTAACTAAGATATCATCTACAATGAGAGTATGGATAAGAACTTCATTGCTATATTATTGTGTGGGAGATTTGTTTGGCATTTCTTGGCACTTGGATGTTTTTCACATCTAGTGTTGCCATTAATACCAAAGGGGGAGACTGTTGGCCTTTTGGAGGAATTGATTACATGTTGCATTGATATTTTTTCATTGATGTCAATACTAGATGTTTTGGCTATTTACCAGTATCCTTCTAGTCCCGGTAGGATGTTTGGCTTCTAGTTGTATTAGATCATGATGATCGGGTATGCTCTGGTATGTTTTGGCTTTTGGAATTGGCTTAGATTTTCTATTCGTGCTATTTAGATTCATGTCCAGCCAGTTGGTTTTGATTTGGTGATCAAATGCTATCCTGTATGCTGGTAAGCTTGGTTTGTTGATCCGGTGAGGGTTTCATCGACAGAGCTTTGTTGAAGATCTTTAATGTTATGTGTAAGTGGTGTTGGTGCGGCTTCTAGTAGAGGTTCAAGATACTGATGGTGATCATGTTTGAGACTTGGCTGATTGGGATCATTGCTTTAGCGTGTGTGGACCTAAATTGGGTCTGATTTATCTAGGTTATGGACTAGCTTAATGTAACGTGTTGTTTGGACTTCTCTATGTGTTTCCGGGATATCTTATGGGTTGGATATTATTTGTTTGGTCTCAAGCCGACATGTTTTGTGATTATGTAATTTCTTTATTATTTGGTGGCCGACCTTATTGTTTGTGGTCGAGGGTTTGTATATATATGATGTAAGATCTCATTGTAGATCAGATATGTGAGGAAGGTATGGATATGTAAGGAGCAAATTTTGTGATAATTATTCATGCAAAGGATTTGGTCAATCATTGGTGATCGAGTTGGGTTTATGTAAGAGGATTTAGTCCTCTGGTATTGAGCTTAATCGAAACTATACTTAGGCATATCATTGCAGTTCATTCTCTTCCGGATTGTAGTCTAGATTTTTATGTAGTTAGTGAGAGTCCTTTTTGTAATGAGCAGTGTGCTCTAGGCTATTGGCCTTCCTACAAGTGCATGATCATCATTTGTAATCACATACTTACTACAGAAGTATTATACTATGGGTAGGCTTCCCACCATGGTTTCTCCCTTTACCAGTTTTTCCATGTACAAATCTTGGTGTCATGTGGATGGTATTTATTCTCTAATTGTTGCTTATGCTTAATTGGTTTATCTGCTATTTCGGTAATTGGTTTATGCATTCCGATATTGATCTTTTGGGATCTGGTATTAAAGTTTTAATTTCTTAAGGTTCCGATAATATGGTGACAATTGATTCACCCCCCCTCTCAATTGTCTTCCAGTTATTTTAACTGTCTAACAAAATTCAGACTTTTGTTTGAGAAAATATACAAATTATGGCTCTCCATGCTTTTTGTTTATCAATTTTTTCTTCAGGATGCTTGCTGAGAATGCATCCTTGATAAAATATATTATAATATTGAATAGAAGGCATGTTGGGGTCCAAGAACACTGAGAGGGGGGGGGGGGGTGAATCAGTGTTCTACTATTAAGATATAATTTTTCTTTTTTATAACATACAGATATAAAACGATAATGAAGAAACATATAACTTGAAGCAAATAAACCATCCACATAAATGAACACCATAACACACATAATTTATACATGGAGAACCTCAAAGAAGAAAAACCATGATGGGATTTGTGACCCACAATATCAGTTCACTAGCCATATGAAAGGATATTACATAAAATGAGGGCCTGCACATGCAAGAAGGCACATTGCTCATCACAAAAAGAGTCTCACTGACTACAAGCTTATGCTGAAATAAAACAATAATAATGAGCTCAAAAAATGCATCTACTATGCCAAAAAGAGTTCCAGTTATAGTTCTGCTCTGTACCGGTTCATAAACCTTGAACACTTCTACTGGTATCTCTTCTCCTCCAAGAATGCTTTCCAAACTATCTATAAATCATTGCATGATATAACATTCACATACACATGATCTACATGCATATTCTTCGCATCAATAGTTCTACCATTATTCTCCTATCTCACTATCTTAATACAAAATGACCTAGCAAACTGACCTATATACCCTTACAAACAATATGCCTTATGTTGGCTTACAATGTATTAGAAAAGATATACAATGTCAACTTTATACTATAATTACTAAATGATTTTACAAATAAAAATTCCTTTGGGTTCAATCCTGATGTCGGCTTTACTGAAGTGTTGGATGCCAGTGCCGGTGCCAGTGTCGATGTAACCCTGGATTCTCCAATGCCGGTATCTTCCAGTGAATGCCTCCCAGTGTAGGTGTATGCCAGTGTAAGCTTCTTTATGAATCTTGTTGCCAAGTAACCATGTTGCCATGTTGCCATCAATGACAACATATGAATCCAATGAGTGTCAATTGGCAACAATCTCCCCCTTTGGCATTGATGACAACACTCATGTGAAAAATGGATTCTCTATCGGTTGAACCTGAAGTATGCTCCCCCTGAGCAATACACTCCTTCTTGATATCCTTGCCATATTTTTTGTGTGATATTTTTCACATTATATACACTCCCTCTTTGGCGTCAATGCCAAAGACCGGTGAAAGAATTTGAAAGAATTAATGAATACAGATTTCTTTACCAGAGCTTGACCAATTTTAAGATTTCTGGGTAAGCCTTGTCTAGCAACTGTAAATATGTGTCCCAGCCGGTTCTGAAGGTATCAGATATGGATACAAGTCCACTCAAAAAGTGTGCAAATGTTTCCTTCTCTTTGACTTCTGCCGATGTGGACTTAGCAATCATATCCATACATTTCCTCTTATGTACACCAAGTGAATCCAATCTAGGATTCACCAATCCTCTAAAACTCCTCGCTCTCCAAATGATCTTGTCTTTTTCCTTTTCAAAAGAAAAAAATTGGTTCTCCAAGGACAAAATTTGTCCATCAACAGATGTTGTTAGTGAGATTAATTCATCAAAAGAATTTGCAATATTTGCAACCTTAACATGTAATTCCTTTAATCTGCTATCTACGTTTGCTGTAAGAGTTTCTATGTTACAATAGACCCTGTAGATATTTGTACACTATTTCAAATAATTCTTAATAAGAATCAATTTTCCTTCAATTTTCTTTTTCTCTATTTCAATAATTTGATCAAAAGCAACTCTCTTAGCCATAGTAAATATCTCAAGTGCCTGTCGGTCTAAAATTTGCTGCAAAGATTGAAAGTTGTTAGATATATGCTTATTTAATGCCTTAAGCTTGCCAGAAGGGCTTGCTTCATTTTCAATCTGACAATTAGGAATTAATCTGTGCAAAATGGTGATTGAGTGATCTACTTTTCCTTTATCTGCCGATCCCTCCTTTATTAGTTTCTGAGTGGCCATCATCATTAACTTAGTGGGACTCATCTCAGTGATTGATTTACTCTCAACTTGAGAAGTGTCAATTGCCAAAACCTTTGCCAGGGAATCAATATTAACTACTGGTATAGTTTCAGTTCCCTTTGCCTTATTCTCCTTAGCACCAGTAGCTTCGCCACTTGGTGGAGTATCTATTACTACTGGTGGAGTATTATCCACAATATTGTCAGTAACCTGTACAGTGTCTTGTTTAACAGTTGTTTTTGCTGGTATTGACTTTACACTCTCCTTTACTGCCGGTGGTGTCTATATACTTATAGTTACTGCCGGTTTATTCAAAATTGGAGCTGAACTATCTAAAATACCTTTCCCTTTAAATCTATCTGGGATGGTGGAAGTTGTTGCTTTTACAAATTCTTCTTGGGAGATGAGGAAATCGGGATTCTTTTGGAATAATTTGGTCCAACCATCTTTGGTCTCATTTACTACCTCATTTACCCTACCCATCATTAGGCTTATTTGTCAGGGTTTTATACTAAAAACTGTTCTGTTTGCAACATCTATGCATCTTTTCATTTCCTCATTGTTTATTGAACCACACATTTCCAAAAGTTCCACTTCCTTAATTTTTCCATCCCTCTTGATTGCATCAAGTCTTCTACCATCTAATTTATTGTACAATGATAGAGGAATTTCCTCTAAAAATTTCTACTAAGGCTTTCTTATATATATCCATGTATAACAAAATTGCCTTTTCAATCTCATTTTTCTCATCATCCTCTAAATCTTCATTCTAAATGGATACATTTTTCAACATTCCATCCTTGGTTATTTCATCAATCAATTCAGCATAGGTATTTGTAGCCTTACTAGATTTAGTATCATCATCATTCTTCTTCTTCTTGTTGTGGGTTGTCAGAGTGGATGTAACTAGTTTCCTCTTCTGAATGGGTTTCCTTGCTGGAGGTGGGGGTGCAATAGGTTTTATCACTTTTGTCACAAGCTTCCTCCTTGGATCCACCTTTTTCTCCTCTACTGGAGGCTGGTCAACTTTCTTTCTTTGTACTCTTCTGAATGCTAGAGGTTCATTATCCTCTGGATCAGAGTCAGAAGTGATAGAAGAAATGAAAGTTTCAGGCCTCTTTGCCTCAAGAGCACTAACCTTTGCCGGTTCCTTTGTTGGTTTGGATCCAGAACCTATTTGAGTTTCTATCTTATGGATTACATCCTGTACAAATGCAAACATCTTATCTATTTTCTTCTCTCTTTTCTTTTCAAAGCCAATCTTGACTTCAAGAACCTTCTCTTTAGTAGTACCAAAGTGTTCTGTCTTGTCATCCAATAGAGCTTCAAGCAAAATTTTTGCATAAAGTTCAAAAATGATATCATCCACTTCATATCCAAGCTCAATGACCCATATGATCCTAGGTTCTACTGCCTCCATAAGAGTTTCATTAGTTTTCACCATAAAACATATATAAGTGGAGTACTTCTCCACAATGTGCTTTGATATTCTCTCCCTCTTTCTCATGTTTTCCTGATATGTTTTGAAATAGCCCCAAAGCTTTTCATCCCTGCTGGTACCAAGACCGGTGATTGCTTCCTTGATTTGCATACCTACCAGTATGTCATGAGCCCAACTCTTCTTCCCTAGACCGGGTAGCTCATTCATGAAGTAAAGCATTAAACAAACAATGATATTTCCGGAACCTAAAAGTTCCTTTTTTAACACTTTTAATCTTTACAAGATTTATCATTAACTCACTTCTCAGCCATTCACATAAATCATACTTCTCATTATTATTTAACATCTAATAAGTAGCATGGATGTAGGAACTACCAACAGAGCTCAGTTGACTAGATTGAGTTACCTTATAGCCGATTATCATGTTGAAAAATTTCACATCTAAGTCCTTGATGGTGCTGACTCTCATAAATCTTCCATCATGGGTTGCACCGGTGAGCTTCTCAACCGCAGTGGTGGAAATCTTCATGCCAAGTTCTTGTTCAACTTTGGGTAAGCTAATGACTACTTGACTTGCTTCCTTTGTGATCATGTAGGGCCTATCCAGCCATATGAACTCATTGTGAACATTGCTCAGAACATATCTATTGGTATTTTGGATATGTTGATATTGTTTTGTCATTGATATCAACACCAGTCATCACTTGTCAACACTTATCAACACTTGGAGATTCTGGTTATGATCACCGGCAAGATAGAGACTTATGCATAACACTGGTATTTGGTTCACTAGCAGATTATATTGTTCACCAACACTTTGAAAGACTTGGAAATGACTTGGTTATGTCGAAGACAATTGGTTATTTATTTATTTGGGTTTGCATATTTGTTGTTACCGACAAATAGGTCCAGGATAAACACTGATAGACTTATCTATTCTAGATTAGCACGACATGTTATGGAGATGATTTATTACTACTATAAATGTATTGAGCCCACATCATGCATCGGATATTGATTTGTTTGTAATATCTTTTAGTGAGCTGACATATTCAATTGGTCCTATGTTATGGTATATATGTAAGATCTTATTTGTAAGATCGATATGGGATTGGGAAGAAGAATTGTAATAGAGTATATGCAAAAATAAGTAGAGCTATTGGTGTAGGAGAACCCTTTCAAGTTCTTCCTCCTTCTTTTTTTGTTGGTGTTATGCTTCTTATGAAGCCATTGTACATAAAATAATGAGCCATGTGCTCATAGGTCCTAGTTAGGATCCTAGTGAAGATCTTAGGGGTCATAAGTCAAGATTGTGATTTTCTTGAAAATGGAGGGTATGTGTGTCTTTGTGATGTTTAGGGGTCCTTTATAACATGGTGGTGTCCTTAGGTTGGCCCAATGTGGGTTTAGGAGTCATGAAAAGCAACATTGAGAAAGTTGCTCAAAAGTTGCAAAAGTTGCATGACAACTTTTAAAAGTTGTCAAGCAACTTTTCCACCAAGAGGTCAAAATCCTTAGTTTGGCATGGACAACCCTAATATGGGCACATAGATCGAGGCCAAGGTGGTATAAGTATTTGCAAACCCTAAATGAATGGGTTGGATGTCATAGATTGTACGGCCCAAGCAAGAAGAGCTTGACTATGACTGTTTGTTGGTTACCAATCAGATTGAATGAAGTTACCAGGCAAGTAAATGGATTAAACTACGTGCAAAACTATGTGAAATGTCTTCTATGGTGTAAATACTTTCATTGTGAGTGATTAGTTTAGGTTTTTGTTTACCGGTTGAGTGTGTTTGTAAATAGTTTGTAATTTGCAGTCTCACTGTCCATTTTTGGACTGGTTGTGCAAATGAAGTCATAACTCCATTCCCCATTATGGAATCACCATGAAACCGTGGGGAATGGAAGTGAAGACCCTATACTATAGTCCCATGCAAGAAGGTCCCTTAAAAATGCAGGAAGGCCAAACAAAGACCCACTCCTAGGTGAGACTGGACAGTGTCCGGTTAGGAGAGGTCAAATTGCAGAGGTCTTAGAGAGCAAGGTTGGTCAGAGGAGAGTGCACCCTTTGGAGGAGGTATAGAGGAGTGTGTGAAGCATCACTGGTGTGAAGGAGGAGCCTTCACTAATCCAAAAAAGGTGGATAAAACACAAAACCTTCACTATGACCCAGGCAGACCCCAAAAACCCTCAAAAAATCCCTTGCAAATGTTAAAATCCACCTAGGACAGTGTACAGATACTTGGAGGCCTAAAACCTAGAAAATCCTTGAGTCCTTGCCAAATGAATGGTAGTCCATTTTTGGGAGTTAGGGTTGTTTGTGCATCATTTATGTGAGGGAGCCCTAAAAGTCTGGGTAGGAGGCCTAATTGGTCCTAATCCTTGTAGCCCTATTTTGTAGGAAAAACACAAAATGGTGAAATTGGTAAGGGGTTGAAGGCTTGAAAACTCTTGGGGGCACATGAATGGGTGGGAAGGCCATGAAATAGACTTGTTATAACCTTGCTAAGACCTTGGAAGGTGTGGAACAAGGCTAACCCTTATTAGCCATAGTAAGGGGTTTTGAGTCTCATGAGTAGGTGAGACCTTAGGAGCAGCATAGCAACTCATTGGTGGGTGGATTGGGAAAGGTCAGGGGATTCCTTAAGCAAAGGAAGTCCTAGAGACCCTAGGGTGTGAGGAGAACACCAGGTGATCCAAGGAAAGTATCCAAGAGCATAGGCTAGGCTAGTCTATCCCAAGCACCAACCCATCAGATTGGTATCAGAGCAAGTAAAAGACTTGTTGGACTATGTATGTCTCTATATACTGGTGAATCAGTAGTGGAGAGCAGAATGGTCACTAATGCAGAGCTAGATAGAGAGGTTGAAGAATAGAAGAAGAAGAATAGACTCCTTGAAGAAGCTATGAGCGAGATAAGGGATAAACTACAGGAAGTGGTGGATCAGAGGACACAAGGACCTTGGGATGAAGACACCAAGAGTAAAGGCAAGAAGATTATAGACATAGATGACATTATCCCTGAACCAGATCCCTTGTTCAATGAAGAACCTTTTGTGAAGGCTATTAAGGCCTTGAACACCAAAGCCTTTGAAGGATTGCCACATTTCAGTGGAAGAATGGACATAGACACTGTTATGGAATGGAATGAGGGCATGGAAAACCACTTTGAGTGTGAGGGAGTGACAGAGGCTCAAAAGGTTAAAGTTTCCAAATCAAGATTAAGGGAAGCAACTTTGACATGGCGAAAGTACCTGCAAGAAGAAAGAGTTAGTATGGGAAAGCTACCTATTGCAAATTGGAAAGCTATGGTGAGTAAGATTAAGGAGAACTACTTACCAGAGGATTATGAAGTCCAACTTCATAAGAAGAGACAAGAATTGAAGCAAAAGGATCTTGATGTGACCTCCTACACAGAGGAGTTTCAAAAGCTATGTCTTAGATCCAAAGTCCAAGAAGATGAATCTATTAAGGTGGCTAGGTATCTAAGCGGCCTAAAGTGGAACATTCAAGAGGAGATAAGCCTATGGACTCCTACTACTGTCTAAAAATGTCATCAGCTTGCTGCCAAGGTAGAAGAGAGGAACAAAAGGAAAGGATACTCCAATAATAGGGGTAAAGGTAGAGGTAGAGATCATGTGAATCACTGAGGTGGTTACCAAAGCAAGGCAAATGAGCAAAGGAACCAAGGAGAAACCAAGTTGACTGAGCATGGCAGTGAAGACAATCTTAGAGGAGGACATTCTAGAGGAAGAGGTGCACAAGGTGATCAAAATAGGGGTAGAGGTACTGATAGAGGTAACTCCTATTTTGCAACAATGAATTTTTACAATTGTGGACAATTGGGACACCTGACATATAGATGTCCTGACAAGCCTACATCATCAAACAGTGGAAAGAGGGTTTCATATGCACATGAAGACTCTTCAAGTAGAAAGACACCTGAGGTGGACCATATTGAATCAGAGATTGGAGAAAATCTAATGTTCAATAGGGTCTTGATAAGACAACCAGAGAAGAATGAACCTAAGCATAGGAGAGCATTGTTTAGGGTGAGATGCAAGATTCTTGGTAAAGTTTGCAAGGTGATAGTTGATTTAGGCTCAACTGACAATATCATATCAGAAGAGGCAGTCAAGAAGTTGAAACTCACAAGGATACCCCACACTAACCCATACAAGGTGACATAGTTGAATCATGAGCAGAGTGTGCTAGTCAATGAGTAGACCTGGGTAGAGTTTTCTATTGGAGGATACAAGGATAAGATCCTTTGTGATGTGTTACCTATCGATGCATGTCACTTATTGCTAGGAAGACCCTAGCAATTTGATAGGAAGGTGATCTATGATGGAGAGGAGAACTCCATTTCCTTTAAGAAGGACAACAAGACCTTCAAGATTCACTCTTTGACAGAGAATGAAGAGGGAACTTCAAGAAAACTTAGTGTTTTATTGGTTTACCGGTAAAGAGTTTTTAAACTTGCTACATGAGGAGGAGATAGTCAAGTGTGCCATCTTTGTGAAGCCAAAGGAGGAAGAAGACAAGTTGTAGGCAGAGATACCCAAGGAGGTGAAGCACATGTTGCAAGAGTATAAGGACATAGTGAGTGATGGAGCACCTGCAACACTCCCACCAAGAAGGTCTATAAGTCATCAAATAGACTTTTTTCCTAGTGAATCCTTACCTAACAAGGCTGCATATAAGCTTACACCTAATCAGAATAAGGAGGTAGCAAGGCAAGTGCAGGAGTTATTGGAACAAGGACTGATTAAGAAGAGCATCAGCCCATGTGCGGTCTCGGTAGTGCTAGCATCAAAAAAAGGAGGTAAGTGGAGACTATGTACCAACTCAAGGGCAATCAATAGGATCACCATAAGGTATAGGTTTCCTATTCCTAGAATAGAGGATCTAATGGACTATTTAGGAGGGGCTATGTATTTTACCAAGCTAGACCTTAAAAGTGGTTATCACCAGATAAGAATTAAGGAGGGTGATGAGTGGAAAACTGCTTTTAAGACCACAGAGGGGTTGTATGAATGGCTTGTGATGCCATTTGGGCTTACTAATGCTCCAAGCACCTTCATGAGGTTGATGAATGAAGTGTTGAAGGATTTCACTGGCAGATTTGTGGTGGTGTACCTAGATGACATTCTCATCTATAGCAGAACCAAAGAGGAGCACCTTGAGCATTTGAGGTTAGTCTTAGAGAGGTTGCATGAGGAGAAGCTATCCATGAACCTAGAGAAGTGTGACTTATTGAAGCAAGGGCTGGTCTACTTAGAATTTGTGGTGTCTAAAGGAACCTTGAAGATGGATCCAATCAAAGTGGAGGCAATCTTGAATTGGCTTGCACCTAAAACAAGGACTGAGGTTAGAAGTCTCCATGGATTAGCTCAATTCTATAGGAAGTTTGTGAGGAACTTCAGTGGCATATGTGCACCAGTCCTTGACACCATCAAAGGAGGCCTTAAAACTAAGTTTAAATGGACTGAGCAGACTGACAAAGCATTTCAATTGTTGAAATAGGAAGTAGCCACAAAACCTATCCTTCTCCTACCTACGTTTGATAAGCTATTCACTTTGGAGTGTGATGCAAGTGGAATTGCAGTAGGTGGTGTGTTGAGTCAAGAGGGAAGACTTGTGGCATTTTTCAGTGAGAAGCTTAATGAAGAAGTACTCAGCCTATGACCTAGAGTTGTATGCATTAGTGTAGTCACTAAAGAAATGGAGGCATTAACTACTCCTAAAGGAATTTGTAGTGTTCATAGACAACCAAGCATTGAGTTACATTAACACTCAAGAGAAGCTTAGCAACAGACATCTGAAATGGATGGAATACCTCCAATCCTTCACCTTCACCATCAAGCATAAGAAGGGGCAACTTAATAAGGTGGCAGATGCCTTAAGCAGGAAGTTGTTGATAGTTCAAGAGTTACAGTTGCAGAGCATAGGCATAGAAGGTTTCAAAGACCTCTATGAAGGAGATGAAGACTTCTCATCAGCTTATAAGGTTTGCAAAGAGTTTGAGAACCATTTTCATGGTGAGTATGTAGATTACACTCTCCAAAATGGTCTCTTGTTCAAAGGTTATCAGTTGTTTGTACCTAGAGGATCCATGAGGGAGAACCTCATCCAAGAGAAACATAATGGTAGTTTGAGTGGACACTTTGGGATTAATAAGACCCTAGACTTAGTACAGAGGTACTACTATTGGCCAAAGTTGCCAAGAGATGTGAAGAGGTATGTGGAGCAATGTTGTGTGTGTCAAAGAGCAAAAGGAGGATCAAGCAATGCTGGTCTTTATCAACCATTACTAGTCCCTAACAGACCTTGGGAATGTATAAGCATGGAATTTGTAGTAGGACTTCCCAAGACTAAAATAGGTATGGACAACATCTATGTAGTAGTAGATAGATTTTCCAAGATGAGTCATTTCATACCATGTAAGACTACACATGATGCTAGCTATGTTGCACATCTCTTCTTCAAAGAGATTGTTAGGATTCATGGACTCCCTTTAAGCATTGTTTCATACAAGGACAACAAGTTCATGGGTCATTTTTAGCAAACATTATGGAGGAGACTAGGAACTAACTTGTCATTTAGCTCAGCTTACCATCCACAAACATATGGTCAAACTGAAGTCATCAACAAGGTGTTAGGTAATTTGTTGAGGTGTCTAACTAAGGAATATGGTCAGACATGGGACCTAATCATTCCTCAAGCAGAGTATGCATATAATTATAGTGTGAATAGGACCACTGGTAGAAGCCCTTTTGAGGTTGTGTATGGCAAACATCCAAGGGGAGTATGTGAGTTGAGAGACCTTAGTACTTTGGAGATGAATAGTGGGAAAGCAGAGGACTTCACTCAAACCATCAAGGAAGTTCAAGAGAAAGTTAAGAAGGCCATCCTTAAATCCACTCAAAAATTGAAGGCCAAAGTGGATGAGAGAAGGAGATAAGTTCAATTCAAGGTGGGTGACTATGTGATGGTACATTTGAGCAAAGCCAGGATGCAAAGTGGCAAGCCTACCAAACTGCAGATGAAGAGAGTAGGACCTTGTCAAATTCTAGAAAAATATGCTGAGAATGCCTATAAGGTTGATTTACCTTCAGACTTAGCCATTTCACCAGTCTTTAATGTTGTTGATCTGGTAATGTACAAGGGAGTGATAGCAGGGCAGACTGAGAACCAAGCTAAGGTATTACAAGACTTGGATGTAAATACCTTACCTCAAGTGAAGAAGCCTAAAGCAGAGGAGATCTTGGAATCAAGGGTGAAGAAGTCTACTAGACACCAGGTCTACATGGAGCAATTAGTGAAATGGGTAGATCAACCAGTATCTGAAGCTACATGGGTGGAGGAGAGCAGGTTCAAGACACTTGGAATAGACTCGGCTCTCATTTCTTCTTCTTTTTCTTAGTTATGTGCAGAGGGGGAGTATGGTGCAGGAGCACCCTTTCAAGCTCTCCCTCCTTCTTGTTTTGTTGGTTTTATGCTTCTTATGAGGTCATTGTACATAAAATAATGAGCCATGTGCTCATACGTCCTAGTTAGGGTCATAGTGGAGATCTTAGGGGTCATAAGTCAAGATTGTGATTTTCTTGAAAATGGAGGGTATGTGTGTCTTTGTGATGTTTAGGGGTCCTTTATAACATGGTGGTGTCCTTAGGTTGGCCCAATGTGGGTTTAGGAGTCATGAAAAGCAACATTGAGAAAGTTGCTCAAAAGTTGCAAAAGTTGCATGACAACTTTTAAAAGTTGTCAAGCAACTTTTCTACCAGGAGGTCAAAATCCTTAGTTTGGCATGGACAACCCTAATATGGGCACATAGACTAAGGCCAAGGTGGTATAAGTATTTTCCAACCCTAAATTAATGGGTTGGATGTCAGAGATTGTACGGCCCAAGCAAGAAGAGCTTGACTGTGACTGTTTGTTGGTTACCAGTCAGATTGAATGAAGTTACCGGGCAAGTAAATGGATTTAACTGCATGCAAAACTATGTGAAATGTCTTCTATGGTGTAAATAATTTCATTGTGAGTGATTATTTTAGGTTTTTGTTTACTGGTTGAGTGTGTTTGTAAATAGTTTGTAATTTGCAGTCTCACTGTCCAGTTTTGGACTGGTTGTGCAAATGAAGTCATAACTCCATTCCCCATTGTGGAATCACCATGAAACCATGGGGAATGGAAGTGAAGACCCTATACTATAGTACCATGCAAGTAGGGGCCTTAAAAATCTAGGAAGGCCAAGCAAAGACCCACTCCTAGGCGAGACTAGACAGTGCCCGGTTAGGAGAGGTCAAATTGCAGAGGTCTTGGAGAGAAAGGTTGGTCAAAGGAGAGTGCACCCTTTGGAGGAGGTGTAGAGGAGTGTGTGAAGCATCACTAGTGTGAAGGAGGATCCTTCACCAATCCAAAAAAGGTGACTAAAACATTAAACCTTCACTATGACCCATGCAGACCCCAAAAACCCTCACAAAAACCCTTGAAAACCTTAAAATCCACCTAGGATAGTGTACAGACACTTGGAGGCCTAAAACCTAGAAAATCCTTGAGTCCTTGCCAAAATGAATGGTAGTCCATTTTTGGGAGTTAGGGTTTTTTGTGCATCATTTGTGTGAGGGAGCCCTAAAAGTCCGAGTAGGAGGCCTAATTGGTCCTAATCCTTGTAGCCCTATTTTGTAGGAAAAACATAAAATGGTGAAATCGGTAAGGGGTTGAAGGCTTGAAACCTCTTGGGGGCACATGAATGGGTGGGAAGACCATGAAATAGATCTATTATAACCTTTCTAAGACCTTGGAAGGTGTGGAACAAGCCTAGCCCTTATTAGCCATAGTAAGGGGTTTTGAGTCTCATGAGTAGGTGAGACCTTAGGAGCAACATAGCAACTCATTGGTGGGTGGATTGGGCAAGGTCAAGGGATTCCTTAAGCAAAGGAAGTCCTAGAGACCCTAGGGCATGAGGAGAACAACAAGTGATCCAAGGAAAGGATCCAAGAGCATAGACTAGGCTAGTCTATCCCGAGCACCAACCCATCAGCTATACATGTAAACATCATTTGAAGGTTGAAGGAGGGTTTTGTGAAGGAAATCAGAGCTACACTGGTACTGAATCCAACATATGAAGATTCTATTTTGTGAAATACATTATTATTGGATTTAACCATCCAATTGTAGTTAGTGTGACTCTGATTTTGTGATTGAGAAGTGAGCTCTAGGCAGCTGGCCTTTTTGCATGTGCAAAATCTATATTGTAAACACATACTATCTGCACTAGTATCATTTGATTGTGGGTAAGTCTGCCCACTATGGTTTTTCTCCTTACACGGTTTCCATGTACAAACATTGGTGTTATATGTTGTGGATGTTGTTGTCTTTCTATTTCATGTATTAAGCTTTACCAGTATTGCAATTAATTGTTAAGACTGTCTACTAGCATAAAGTTTGGTTTACCGGTATTAAGCATTAAGTTTTGGTTAAGTTATTTTTGGTTGAATTTATTGGACAACTGATTCACCCCCCCTCTTAGTTGTCTCTGGGACCTAACAATTGGTATCAGAGCCTAGTTCTATTTTTGTAGAAGTTTAACAACTTGAGGAGTGTTAGGATTCCCACAGATACTGATTCATGCCCCCCTCTCAGTATTTGTGTGAATCCTAACAATTGGTATCAGAGCTTGGTCCTCTATTTTTAGAAGCCTAACAACTTGAGGAAGATCTTGACACTGGTAGAGATGGAAAATTTGATGAAGCAACTTGAAGGAGCTCTCTCAGACTATGATGTAGAGAAATTGAAAAACATCAAACTTGAAGATGATCTAAAGGCTACTTAGGATATTATTCAAGCACTTCAAGAGAATCTTACTATTTTAAGAAACAAGAGAAGAGAATTATGTGAAAAGATGCAAAATAAGAATGATGAAAAAGAAACTCTTAATGATATGATAAACAAGCTAAAACAAGAGAACATGACAACAAAGAGTGAGATGCAGGATATGACTATGAGATTTTGTAAAGAAATTGAAGATAGAAAGAAGAATGAAGAAGATTTGACCAGAAGACTAAGTGATGCTGCAAATGAGAACACAAGACTTAGCTATGAAAATGATTTGTTGAAGACAAATCTGATGCACACTTAGAATGACTCCAATGAATTGATGAGACAGAAAGAAGTCTTAGAAAGAGAACTAGATATTGCAAATCAACATAAAGAAAAATTCAAGAAAAGCTCAGAGGAAATTGGTAACTTGTTGAAGAATCAAAAACCTAAAGGTGACACTTCTGGAATTGGCTTTGAAGTTGGTGAAAGCTCCGGTACTGCAAACACACAAGATCATAGCAAACCGGTAAGACAACCTAATGCTTATAAATTTAATGGAAAATGCTTTAACTGTAATAAGTATGGTCGTAGAGAAAATGAATGTAGATCTAGAAACTATCAGAATACCAATGCACCCACCGGTCAATGTTCAAAATGCAACAAAGTTGGTCATAACTCTGAGAATTGTAGAATGAATGTAAGATGTTATGTTTGTGGAAGATTTGGACATTTATCTAGTCAATGCAGAACACAAACCGACATAGGTTATGGGAAAGCTATTCAGAAGAATAATGTGACTTGTTATGCATGTAACAAGATTGGGTATATTGCAAAATTTTATAGAAGTAAAGGATCACTAGCAGACAACAAAAGTTATAGTTTAAAAGGAAAATAAAAAGTTAAAGAGGTTAAGCAAGAATTATCAAAACAATGGATTAGAAAGTCTGACCTAAATATTGTTTGGAATACTCCTCCACCGGTAGAACCCATCAACACTCCACCGACAGGACAAAGTACTACTCCACCAATAGGATATAGTAATACTCCATCGACAGAAAGCTCTTCATCAAATTGAAATTTTTTTTTTTGAGGGTTTGGAAATCAAAGAGACATATGCTATAATTCCCTCGGTTAATGGTGAGAATTTGGAAATTACTTCTATATCGGCAAACAATGTTAAGTGATTACTTAATCGACAAGCATTAAATGTGGTAGTTGGTAGATTGACATTATAAATTTGTGATTTTGTTTCCATTTCACTTCATCGAGCATTCAAACATTCAAAGAGCACGAAATCTCTAGAGGTAAGGCATTTTGAACAAAGAGGCAAAGCATTTCAGCGATAAATCCATCCAAAGGTAGAAAAATGTATTTATCATCATGGCATCCTCCTCTGCACCTGAATTCATAGCAAACCCTACAGTAGTCGAGGTTATAAAATGCCCTAGGCCTGTATTTCAGCTAGTTCCTGAGGTAGCTAAGAAAGATGACAATGTGGGTGCTTTTTCCCGAATTCCAAAAGGAGTTGTTTTTGCAGAAGATCCCAGAATAAACATTCATTGCAACATAGATGAATTAGGAGATGAAGAAATTAAAAGCATGTATAAGATAGTTATATGTGATAATTCCAGAAATGTAAAACCTGAACATAAAGTTGTTGAAACCCTAGGATTCACTGAAATCCTCTGCATTCCTGAATTTACCAAGGAAGTGATTAGGATAGTTTTAAGAAGGGTACATGGTTCATTCTTTTGGCTTGATTCAGTTCACAAAATTACAAAAGAAGCTATGAAAGCAGTAACAGGGTTACCTTCCGCCAGTAATAGACCATACAAGACTAAGAAGGTCTCTAATGACCTAGTAATGAACTTAACTGGTGCAACATCAGATAGAAGGTCCCTAAGTGTTAATGGTGTGACCGATATAAATGTGAGATTTGTTAGCATGATTTTAGGATACAAAGAAACTCATGCAAATAGACTTAACTCAGTTTCCAGTTTATGCATTAAGATTGCTCATGATATGGTAAAAGAAAATGTGAAAATTGATGTATGTCAATGGTTAAAAGATGAGTTGATTGATAACTTAGGCAAAATCAAGAAGGATAAGAAAGGAACTTTCAGATTTGGTAATTTACTTGTATGCTTAATGCTACATATAACCAAATAGGTTCCTGGTATAGGTATTAAGAATCTTGGATTTGACATACCGGTAGGAAAACAATTATCAGACTTATTCAACAACATGGGTGAAAACAAAAAAAAGAATATTCATGACTATTTTCAAGCACTAAAGGTTAGGATGAACAAAAGAATCAGACTATCATAGGAAATTGTCAACAAATACAAGAATGATATATGTTTTGTAATTAAAAAGGATGAGATCTAGATGGAAGTAGTCATCCCAAGAACAATTTGGGTAACAGAGATGGGTTATGAGACCGATGATCATATCATTGAAACTTATGCTAAAGCACTTCTGGAAGCACCGAATGAACCTAAGGAAGAAGTATTTGGTAGTGGTGAGATCATTCAAAGTAAAATTCAATCTAAGAAGAGAGTGAAAAAAGGTTGAAGTAGTTGTGAGAAGAGGTTCTAGACAGGCTAAGGCTATTAAAGAAGATGTATTGAAACAAACCGGTATCACTGAGGATGAGTTAGGAACTCTACAACCTGAAACTCACCTTTCACCGGTAGCTACTTCTTCAGAGAATGAAATTCCTGCAACCTTCAAAAGAGTTGTAAGGAGAAGGGATCCTTCACTGGCATCCACACCCTCACCTAGAAGGACTAGACAAAAACAACAGGCAGTGAGGTCTCTAGTTAGAAAGACAACACCAAATAAAAAGTTGACACCAAAGAAGAAGAAGACTAAACAAAACATGGCCCCTCTTGACAAATTGCTAAATGAAATCATAGAGGAAGGGAAACTCAAGAACATAGGAAAGGTCTATGATGCACTGTCAGCAGATGAAAAAGAACAAGTTGAAAATAGTGTTATTTTACACCGGGATATCGATAAGAAGTTTCTGATGGAATTTGTAGATGAACTACCAGATGAACTATTCAAAAGACTAGAAGAAAGAAGACAAGTTGTTGTAGAGCTTGATAAGAAAATCAAAATTGAAAAATTACTTGCTGTTTACCCAGTAAACTCACCTAAGGAGATAGATGATCTGATTGCAAAGGCCAACCGGTCAGTATTCTCTACTGCACACCGGCATATTGCATTAATGGTTGGAAGAGTAAAAGAGGTAACAGAAGAAATAGAAAATGGATGGGATATATTCCTTGTGAAGAAGGAAAAGTAGGAAGAGTACAGGAACCCCAAGCCTATAAAAGCCTACCAGAAGGAGAAAGACAAGGGTAAAGGAAAGGTTGGTTGACCTCCTAGTATCAAAGTAAAAGATAACTTATCCCCACCGCCTTTGATCACTACACTGGTAACAACAACAGAAGACCAACCGACAAATGATAATATGGATGTATCACAAAAGGATACTAATCCTAATCCTGAGGTACTATACACAGTGAATGTTGATACTGTGGAGGGGAAAAAAGCGAGAGTAGGCTAACATGTCCTAATCCTACCTTTTGACACACATTGTGGAATACGAAAGAGCCTAGAGGTATCACACAATTGGCTACTTCTTTTTGTGGAAGAGAGAGCCACGGGCTACCTATTAGGATTTCTATTCCTTTGTTGCAATTGAAAGATAAAATGATGTAAGTTCAATCACTGACCCCAAAGTGCAAGTATGAACTAATAACAAGATTGCAGAATTGAACTTAAACAATGGAAAGCTGTAAACACAAGGACAAGACAAGAATGTAAATGCATACCCGATGATAATATCTGAGTGAAAATGGTCAGGATGGGGGCGCGGGTGCCACTATCCTGATTCTGCTCCTGAAACTACTTCGAAAACTGCTATTTTGCAACCTGAAACGCTGTCAAAAATGCTGAAACTTGTTGTCTGACAGAAGGACCAGGGCGCCTAGCGCCCCTATCCTAGGGACCAAGGCACCCAGCGCCCCTGTCCTGGCAGGACCAAGGTGCCCCACACCCCTATCCTAGTCTTCTGGGTTGGAATTTGGTGTGAAGTTCTGTCTCAGTCTGCTTCCGTCGGATCTGCAACTTGCGGCGGCGTCCGAATCCTGAAACCTGCACTTATATCTGAAAAGGTTTGGTGGGCAGCTATATAGGGTTTTGCCTTAGTCAAACCCCCACTTTGGTGATTTCCACCTCCACGAATAGCCAAGTTGTATTGTAAAAGTAATGTGTGTGCAAGATCCTAAAATGCAAATAAGCAAACTAGAGCAACCTAGAAAGTAAACCCTAATTGCTTGTAAATGATAATGTAAATGCCCCAAATCAAGATGTAGAGTGATCTAAAGCATGAATACAAATGATATGATGAAGGTTATGCAAAGACATGAAAACAACACGAAATCATACCCAATCCCAAGGGAGGGGTACAAGCCAATCTTCAGTCGGTGATCCCTTATTGCTCTTCAATGTCTTCAAAGCCCTAAATGGATGAATGAAATTGATGAATGCTTGATGGATGGATGTTGGATGTTGTTGAAGTCTTCAAAGATCTGCTCTTTCGTTGCATAGAAAGTCCCTGAAACCAAAATTCCGGATCCTTTCAAATGAAGAAAGAGAGCTCTTATATATGAAACCCTAAGTCTTAATTTCAACTTTAGGCCGACTTAGAGATTGAATCTCCCACCAATTTCTTGGGGTTAAGCTTTATTTTATGATTGGATCATGCTCCTAAAATTTTGGGAAAAATGTCCGGGACCATGTGCACGCTGGGCGCCATGGTCCCGACAACTTTTCACCAAATTTTCAGGGCCGTCGGATATGATGATTTTAGACAGAATCCTGAAGTTACAGGTGATTTCGAGATGTTTTGACCCCTGAAATCAAGCCCCCAAGTTCAAAACAGGACCTAATTAGGGTTTTTGATTAAATGATGTATTGGAAGAATAAAATGAAAGGGGCACACTTTAATGAAAAGGGCCCGACTTTATGATGTGGAAGAACCTTAGACCTAATTAATTTGATTAATTAAGTGCTAAAGGGGAAATGCAATGCAAAATGCAAAATGCGCCAAGGTGGGTGCTAAACTAGGTGTGAAATTGTACCACCCTAGCAAGTGCGTACAATTTACGATGCTACATTTAGCCCCCACTTTAGCGGTCATATGAACACTATGTGCATATGCAAGCTAAAGTACAGAAAAGTAAACATTATTTGAAAAAGGATATATCCATAAGTCTGTCGAACTAAGCCCCCAGCGGTATCTGTAGTACACAGTTAGGAACCACACCCTACAAAACACACATTAGATCACAAAATCACCTAATGCTTACTAAGGAAGGTGATGAAAATTCGAGGGTAGCTATATGCCCCCCCCTGTTTCGGCTTGCTAATTTTAGTGAGTTGAAACAGGGTATCATGTTTACCACTTCGAATTGTTAAAGAATATTAATGACAAATGCTCACAAGAAGATTTGATATGAGATAAAAAACTAATGGAGAATCATTTGGTAAGAAAGAGGACTAAATCTCAATTCCAACACAACAAAGAGTGTGAAGATTTAAGAGTTCTCTAACACAAGATGAAGGATGTAAATGGAAACAAAATTCAAAGAGAAGAAAAGAAAGGAAAAAAGCATGAATACATACATTGGTGATCCATGAGAAGAATAGTGAGAGAGAAAACATGGACTTCTCGCTCCTAGATCTTGTCTAGGTGATCCATGGAAAAAGGGACATGGAAAACTAGCCCCTAGAGTCTGTCTAGGTGATCCATGTAAGGGAGGAGAGTGAGAAAGTCTAGCCTTATGCCGCTAGTTCCACTCAACCTCGTGCATGTGTGTGTAAGGGAGGTTAGAAGCACCTCATAGGAGTCTATGCCCGAGTATGCTACAACCTGTATATGTATAGTACAAAAGCATGACATCTCGCTCTAAGAGTCTGTGCTCTGGTTCCGAGAATAATCACCTTGCATAAAAGAAAAATGGAGACATCTCGCTCTAAGAGTCTGTGCTCTAGTTCCAAGAATGACCCACTGCTCAAAAAGTGAAATGTTTATGTCATAAGTAAAGTAGAACAAGGATACCTACCTTCATCACAAAAGAAGATACCCCAAAAATGCAACAATGTCATAGATCCAAGCAAGAGAGGTTTTTACTCTTTAAGCAAGGATAAGATAGTTAAAAAGGGAAATCTTGTAGTATGTGTAAAGGAGAGCCTTAGAGGAGAAGAGATCTTTGTACAAAAGACACCTATCCCTGAGAGGAATTGTCTTAGACAAATATAATATTTTTTAGAATAAGACAAAGAAGAGAATAAGAATGCAATACTTCCTTCTTTTGCAAGGTGAAAATGATTCTTAATGAAGGATGACGTTCTTTTTAACCCAATTGGGAGAGTGAATTCGTTATGGATGTATTTTACCAAGTGCAAAAGAGGTTGTATTCAAGCACTTACACCTCTTGTAAGAGAGAATCCTTGAACAAACAACAACAAATGCGTACAAGGAATAACATCAAGTAATAAAGTTCACACCATCCACGAAATAGGAAAAAGTGGATCCTTAGAAAAAAAATAAGGAAAGATCATTGCCTCCCAAGGATAAGGTCAATGAGAAGGACTTACACAATCTTCCAGGGAGAGATTTAGGCATAAACAAAATGTACTACATACTCACATGGGTTCATGCAAGCAAGACATTAGTGTATGTAAAATGCTCCTCACAAGAAGTGGGTAGGATAAGAAAGAGAATACACATCTTCTCCCATATCTAGGAAAAGAGAATTCTAAAGCAAAGACGATCAATATTTACACACTATTACCCCATAGGAACAAGAGATAACATAGAAAAATTAGGCTATTATGTTGCTTCAAAAATATGATTGCACTTGAAATTGTACCATCATGAATGACAATGAGCCCCCAGTAAATGAGCTACCAATGTCACATAATGATGAGCAACATAATAGCCATTAATGTTATTTAAAGACATGATAGACTAAATGAGGTATTTGAATATGACATGCTAAATGCTCAACTATAAGTGAGATCAAAAACATGTATAAAGTGATAAAAATTGAAGAAGAAAAGTCACAAGAAATCTTAGAAGAGGGATGAGTGTAATTTATTAGAGCCTTATCCCTAGAGGAAAGGACTTTATGATGAATAGGAGATAAAGATTCATAATTGGATTTAGAAATTTGAGGGGAGTCATAAAGAGATTTGTTCATCGCCAAGATTTCCTTATGAGGGGAATGAGAGTTGATAGAAGTAGAAGATGATTTAGTTGAAGTGAGATCATCATCACTACTAAATATAGCATTCACACTGAGAGATGGTCTTTTAGATGCTTTGGTGGGCTTAGAAAGATTATATCCAAGTCCAAATGAATATTCATGCATGTTATGTTCTAAAGGAACTTTAATTCCTTGTTCATTTGCACCACAACCATTTCCACTATAGCCACTCTTAGCCAAAATATGAAAACCAGGACCATAACGATTAGCCATTTCAAAAAGAAAAGGTGGATTTTAATAAGACAAAGAATCAAATTCTTCAGAATTAGAGGTGTGAGGAGAAGAAGTTTGAGAAGCGGCCACAAAATTATTGCTCATAGGTTCAGGTAAGACTGATTGATTTCTAGTTTCTTCCTTCTTTTTAACTTTAAGCTCTCTAGGAGGAACCCTATACTCACCTACAAAGGTGGGATTGAAATCAAGAGATCCCCAATCATCTTCTACGAGAACCTTCTCAGGATCAAAAGCCTTTTCATGTGTAGATTCAAGTTGAGAAGAATCTTCTTCAGGAACTTCAGACTCATCCAAAGAATTTTGATTATAAGAGGGTGATGATTCATCCATAGGTATCTTGTTTAATGAGTCATCACTAGAAGAGGAAGGCTTAGAAGAACTCCCTTTGGAAGTAGATGTTTGCAAACAAGCTTGAAAATTAGTATCACCTATCAAGGTATATGTCTTATTATTATAAATAAATTTAACTTGTCTATGCAATGTAGAGGGGACAACTTGCATACTGTGAATCCAAGGTCTCCCTAATAACAAGTTGTATGTTAGATTTCCCGACATAACATGGATAGGAGTAGGCAAAGTAACAGGTCCCACTGTGATGGGTAAGGTGATAATTCCTAAAGAAGACTTAGCCACATTATCAAAGCCTTGAATGGGACGAGAGTCAGGCTCAATAAGGGATGTATCCACATTCATCTTATGCAATAGATTAATGCTACACACATTAAGGCCAGAACCATTATCTACCAGTGTTCGTCTTATAGCAGTGTCATTTATGATAACCACAATCATCAAGGGATCATATTGATGTTGAATTTCACTAGTAGGCAACTCATCTTGAGTAAACACAATTTGAGCTTTAGGATTCATCACTGAGTTAACCAAAGACACTATATTACTAGATGTATTAGGTGGAGGAACATTCAAATCTTTCAAGGCATCTTGTAACATTCCATGATGAGCGGAAGAAGTTTGGATCAAATCCCAAAGGGATATCTTAGCAGGGGTAGCTTTAAGTTGTTCTATGAGATCATATTCCTTACCGAGAACTTGTGAAATACATGGAGCTTGCGGAAGAATTGGTTGAGGATTAGGAAGAGACACTGGAGTAACAGGAGGAAGATTAGGCTGCCTATTATTTCTAGTATTATAAGTATGGGCAACCGCATGATAACTCTCACTAGTCAGTTGCTTAACATACTCATAAGGGCTCTTAGTAGAATAACCTCCTTGCACAGTAATAATAGGTTTCTTAGGAGTGCAAAAAGAATCATTAGCATAACCACCTTGAACCACTAAGATAGGCTTATTTAAAGGTTGAGAATTTTGAGAAGGACAAGCACCTTGGACAGTGAAGAGAGGATTGTTAGGTGTTTCATTCACACGTATCAAATTGATTGAGGATGGTTTAGAGGAATGAACAAAAGTGTTGGAAGAATTATTGATAGTCTTCTCTTGCACTAAAATCTTATCATGGATTAAATCAATTTTAGGAGAGAGACAAGGGGTAGGCATTGATGTTCCAGTAGGAAGGGTAATACTAGGAAAGGTCATATCATCCTCTATCATCAAAGGATCTACATGGGGAATAAACTCTCTAGGAGAAGGATCAACATTACTCTCTAAAGTCTCACTTTTGAGAGGGAGATCAGAGATGTTAACGATCTTGCTTTGAACTAGGGTTTCCTTATGAGTAGAACCAAGTTGAGGAGAGGGAGACGCTTTATTTTTAGAGGGAGAATAATTGAGATTCAAGGAAGGTGGGAAACTATCAAGGAAGTTTTCAATCTTCATTTCATCCCCTTTGGCTAGGGGTAGAGAATAATCTATACCTTCTTCTAATGGTTCATCCCAAATAGTGAGGTTGTTGAAAGGAATGTTTGAAGTATTGTCAATTTCGGGAGAGGAGATAACATTGTTTATTAATTCCTCATCCTTAGGAGGGAGAGCATCAATAGATGTGTTAAACTCATCCTCTTTCCTCAAAATATGTTCAATATGATCTTTAGGGGAGAGAGAATTAAGGAAATTGCTTTTTATTTCATCTTCTTTCTCTAAGGGATGCTTATGGGTAAGACAAACTTTAGGAGAATGGTAAGAATTTATCATTAATTCATCATCTCTAGTGGGAATTTTGTTGGAAAAGGAAATGCCATCACTAGGAAATGTAGGGATAATGTCATCTTCTTGCACAAAAGGATCCTTATGAAGGGAGCGTTTTTTAGGAGCCACAAGGTCATCAAGGGCATCATACAACAAAGCATGATCATATCTATTAAAAGGTTTATCTTTTGATTTGAAAGGAGATATCTCTTCATAGAGGGGATCATTGAAAACAACCATGTTACTAGATTTAGTGGAAGAGTTGATAGGAATGTACCCTTGAGAGGAATCATTCGACTTATCTTTCTCATCACAACGAAATGGCATAGTAACAATGTTTATGAGTTTTTGGTAAAATGAAGGTTTGGTATCTTTAGGTTTCAAAAACTCATCTAAAATTTCATCTAACTCATAATCATCACAAATATGAACATCTTGCAAATAAAAATCTGACATTTTGAAATAAAAATTGCACACAATGCAAAGAAACAAAACACCTTCTTTTTTTTTTCTTTTTTTTTTATGAAACTTAAATGAAACACACTAAATCTAGATTTAGATCTAACAAATGTAATGCAAGATAAAACAATAATAAGATTCACGTCGGGTTCACCAAAATGTGTAGGGGGGAAAAAGCGAGACTAGGCTAACATGTCCTAATCCTACCTTTTGACACACATTGTGGAATACGAAAGAGCTTAGAGGTATCACAGAATTGGCTACTTCTTTTTGTGGAAGAGAGAGCCACGAGCTACCTATTAGGATTATAATTCCTTTGTTGCAATTGAAAGATAAAATGATGCAAGTTCAATCACTGACCCCAAAGTGCAAGTATGAACTAATAACAAGATTGCAGAATTGAACTTAAACAATGGAAAGCTGTAAACACAAGGACAAGACAAGAATGTAAATGTGTACCCGGTGTCAAAATCTGAGTGAAAATGTTCGGGACGGGGGCGCGGGCGCCACTGTCCTGATTCTGCTCCTGAAACTACTCCGGAAACTGCTGTTTTGCAACCTGAAAAGCTGTCAAAAATGTTGAAACTTGTTGTCTGACAGAAGGACCAGGGCACCCAGCGCCCCTATCCCAGGGACCAGGGCACCCAATGCCCCTGTCTTGGCAGGACCAAGGTGCCCCACGCCCCTGTCCTAGTCTTCTAGGTTGGAATTTGGTGTGAAGTTCTATCTCAGTCTGCTTTCGTCGGATCTGCAACTTGCGGCGGCGTCCGAATCCCGAAACCTGCACTTATATCTGAAAAGGTATGGTGGGCGGCTATATAGGGTTTTGCCTTAGTCAAACCCCCGCTTTGGTGATTTCCACCTCCATGAATAGCCAAGTTGTATTGTAAAAGTAATGTGTGTGCAGACCTTGTGTGTGTGCAAGATCCTAAAATGCAAATAAGCAAACTAGAGGAACCTAGAAAGTAAACCCTAATTGCTTGTAAATGATAATGTAAATGCCCCAAATCAAGATGTAGAGTGATCTAAAGCATGAATACAAATGATATGATGAAGCTTATGCAAAGACATGTAAACAACACGAAATCATACCCAATCCCAAGGGAGGGGTACAAGCCAATCTTCAGTCGGTGATCCCTTATTGCTCTTCAATGTCTTCAAAGCCCTAAATGGATGAATGAAATTGATGAATACTTGATGGATGGATGTTGGATGTTGTTGAAGTCTTCAAAGATCTGCTCTTTCACTGCATAGAAAGTCCCTGAAACCAAAATTCCGGATCCTTTCAAATGAAGAAAGAGAGCTCTTATATATGAAACCCTAAGTCTTAATTTCAACTTTAGGCCAACTTAGAAACTGAATCTCCCACCAATTTCTTGGGGTTAAGCTTTATTTTATGATTGGATCGTGCTCCTAAAATTTTGGGAAAAATGTCCGGGACCATGTGCACGCCGGGCGCCATGGTCCCGACAACTTTTCACCAAATTTTTAGGGCCGTCGGATATGATGATTTTAGAGAGAATCCCGAATTTATAGGTGATTTCGAGATGTTTTGACCCCCGAAATCAAGCCCCCAAGTTCAAAACAGGACCTAATTAGGGTTTTTGATTAAATGATGTATTGGAAGAATAAAATGAAAGGGGCACACTTTAATGAAAAGGGCCCAATTTTATGATGTGGAAGAACCTTAGACCTAATTAATTTGATTAATTAAGTGCTAAAGGGGAAATGCAATGCAAAATGCAAAATGCGCCAAGGTGGGTGGTAAACTAGGTGTGAAATTGTACCACCCTAGCAAGTGCGTACAATTTACGATGCTACAGATACTCAAAAGATCAACATTGTGATAGATAAAGACACAACTGATAAAATTGACATGGCTAGTGAGCCACCAGTAGCTGACAACACTGTTAACATTGAAGATAAACCAGAAGATGATAGGACAAGGAAACAAACAGAGACATAGATAGAGAGACAAGCAGAGCAATAGGCTCAGGTATAGGAACAAATTCACATGGAAATAGTGCCACCGGCAACATGAGAGAAACATAAACCCCTTCTTAAGGAAATGGAAACACAGACTGACCTACCAGAGGTCACTACAAGCATGGTTACTTCCCCCATCGGTGGAATTCAGAATGTTGGTTCCTCCTCAATAGGTTACAAATCAACCAATGTAACTGAAGTTCTTTTAGATTCTTTGAAGAAAATAACTGATTGCAGTTCACAAGCTTATAAAGCTATAGATGACACAATCCCAATTTTGAGGATGATAGCTCCAAAATGCAAGCATTCAAAGACAGGTTGGAAATTACTGACAACACAGTGACAGTTGAATAGATAAAGGAACAAGCATTCAAAGACAGGTTGGAAATTGAAAAATAGAAATTCCTTGAAGATCAAATAAAGAAGTGTACTAGGGAATTTGACACACTTCTACTGGAACTATGTAACATATTGAAGGAATTTAAAACTCTATACAAAGATACTTGCAAGACAAAATTTTTGATAGTAGACATAGATAAGAAAATAAGCAAGGTATAGGATGAAATAAATAAACTTGCTAACAATTTTGTTAACTTACTTGATACATTATCAGTTTTTGAACAAAAGGTAACTAGTTTTGAGGCAGAGCTACTTAAGTTAGAAAGAGAAAAGGAGAGAATAGTAAATAAGGCAAATAATTTGAGACTAAGACTGAGTCCAAGATTGGACTATCTAGCATCATTACAGAAGGAAATATTTGAGGCATTAGTACAAGGACTAGAGAACACCGACAGAGCATATGCAGCACCTCACCCGTATAGTTCAAAGAATAGAGACAACAATAAAGGACAACAAGAAGTTTATGGAAAGTATAAACCTGATTTTGGCAGATCTTTTCCAAATTGTAACCACCCAGTTACAAGGTTGAGACTACAACTCTACTGACATCTTGACATTCTTTGTCATTGATGCCAAAGGGGGAGTAGTAGTATGAGAAAATAATCAGCAAAAGACTTATCTGCTCAGGGGGAGCTCACATATTTTTGGTAACATATTTTTTGAAACATTTTTGGATTACAAGTTTTAGATACACTTTTGAATTTTCTCATGAGTGTTGCCATCAATGCCAAAGGGGGAGATTGTTGGCATATGCACACTCCAATGAGATATTGTAGGTGATTGAAGGTTTTGTCATTGATGGCAACCTTACAATCCTATGGCACCGACAAGGCATTTCACCGGCACTAGCAAGATCAGACTCTACATCGGCACTCACATCACCGACACTGACAGTAAAAGGAAGCATACCGATAGTGAAAGAAAGCATACTAGCACAAAGGCCGACAAGATTTTTTGTTGTAATATATTTTGTTTATTATTTGTAAAATCATTGTAAGCTGACTTGGCAAGTTGTAAAATGACTCATATATAAGAGAGATCATTGTAGAACATTTGTCAGTAAGGAAGAGGAATATATTAGTCGAAATAAGGCAGACCTATTATGCGAATTATAGGTTAAAAGTTTATGTAAGAAGCAGAGGAGAAACCAGTACTGGATCTAGCATTACAGATGCTATTTTGAAGTAGTACAAGATACTAGATTTGTATAATCCATTTTGTAAGTCAGTGAGACTTCCCATTTTGTATTTGAGCAGCGAGCTCTAGGTAGTTGGCCTTCTTGCATGTGTAGGCCCCTCTTGTAGCAGTAATATTCTCTTATTGGCTAGTAAATGAATATTGTGGGTCACAAATCCCACCGAGGTTTTTCCTACACCAGGTTTCCTCATTAAATCCTTGTGTATGGTGTGTTTTTCATGTGGTTGCTTTTAATTCTATTTATTGCATTACTATCTGCTTACCGGTACACTGTTATAATATGTTCTGCATGTTTTAAGCTAAGAAATTCACTTCACCGGTTAGATACTGATTCACCCCCCCCTCTCAGTATCTATGAGATTTTTGGTTGAATTTATTGGACAACTGATTCACCCCCCCCCTGTCAGTTGTCTCTGGGACCTAACAATTGGTATGAGAGCCTAGTTCTCTTTTTGGAGAAGTTTAAAAGCTTGAGGAGATCCAATGTCTACCAACTATTATAGGAAGGACAATCCGCAACTTGATGGAACTAACTATGGCATATGGAAGATCAGGATGGAGACACATTTGAATTACATTGGAAAGGATATATGGGAGGTTACAAAGAATGGTTATACTACTCCTACTCCCGGTCAGCCTAATCCACCAACCTTGGGAAAAGATGAGGAAAATGATTGCAAAGAAAGAGAAGCACTTTTGAGCGTATTGCCAGATCAACAAGTCATGGGATTGTTAGATAGATCTACTACTAAAGCCATTTGGGACAAACTGGAAACATTGAATGAAGGAGATTCCACACTCAAAATTGCAAAACTTGAATGCTTTCGGGTCAGGTATGAAAGTCTGAAAATGGAAGAAGAAGAAAGAATTTCTGCTTTTATGGAAAGAGTAAACAAAAATGTTTTGGGTATACAATGTTGTGGAGGAACCTTAGGTGAAGATGAGATTGTTTCTAAAGTTTTAAGAGCTTTGCCTCCAGCATATAAAATGAAAGTTACTACTATAAATGAATTGAGAACAATGCCTAATGCATCAGTATCTAGAGACGCTTTGGTTGGAAAACTTTCAGCTTTTGAGCTTGAGGAATTTGGTCCTCTTACTACTATGAAGATAGATATATCCTTTAAAGCATCATCATCAACTTCAACAGCATCATCACATGATAAATCTGATTGGAAATCCTTCTATGCAAGAGAACTTGAAGAAAGCAGGAGAGAAAATGAAGAACTTGAAGCACTATTTGCAA
Source organism: Cryptomeria japonica (assembly GCF_030272615.1). NCBI lineage: Eukaryota > Viridiplantae > Streptophyta > Pinopsida > Cupressales > Cupressaceae > Cryptomeria > Cryptomeria japonica. The sequence goes on from NC_081412.1 coordinate 691,335,603, forward strand.
GGAAAATGCCTAAAGGTCCAATTGGAAGTAAGTATGAAGGTAAAGCACCCTTTAAATGTTTTAACTATAATAAGATTGGTCATATGGCATCTAGATGTCCTGATAGACATGCAAGATTAAGAGAAGAAGCTAAAAGAACATATAAGCTTAATCCTGACTATCAGAAATACAAATTCAAAAAGAATAGAGACAAATCTTGTTATTATGCTGATGAAGGAGTTATTGAAGATTCTAATGAGGATCCAATAGACAATGGATGGGCTTTTGTTTCTATAACAGAAGATCAACTAGCACCTACTATTCAACTGGTAGAGCAGGCCCTAGCAGCTAAAGTTGAAGATAAGGATGAATGGATTATTGATCAAGGATGTTCACATCATATGACTGGTGATAAAAATAAATTCTTAACCTTTCAGGATTACAATGGAGGTCTAGTAAGATTTGGAGATGATAAAGCTTGTTTGATCAAAGGAAAAGGCACTATATCTTTTGATGGTAAGCACAATACTGATAATGTTTACTATGTTGATGGTTTGAAGAATAATCTTTTGAGTGTTGGTCAATTAGTTGAGAAAGGATTTCAGCTACAATTTAACAATGGCAAATACAAAATCTTAAACATAATTGGTCTGGAAATTGCAACCGATAATCAGACTAGAGGTAATATCTTTCATTTGAACAATAATGAGAAAGCATGTTTGATTGCACATATTGATGAAAGTTGGTTATGGCATAAAAGACTTTGTCATGTAAATTTTGAATGCATTGTGAAAATCAGTACTACTAAGGCAGTTATAGATTTACCCAAGATTGTTAAACCTCACAATCTGGTATGCAAGGAATGTCATTTTGGAAAGCAAGTTAGAGCATCTTTGAAGAGTATTCTAGAGAAGTCTAACAATGTTCTTGATTTAATTCATACTGATTTATGTGGTCCAACAAGAACTAGAAGTATACAAGGAGATAGATACTTTATGCTAATCATTAATGACTATTCTAGAATGTGTTGGGTTACTTTTCTCAAAGAAAAATCTGAAGCATTTGGGAAATTCAAACTATTCAAGGTGATGGTAGAAAATGAAACTGGTAAGAAAATCAAATGTTTGAGATCACATCAAGGAGGTGAGTTCACATCTAAGGAATTTAATGCATTCAGTGAAGTGAATGGGATCAGAAGACAGTTGTCAGCACCTCGAACACCCTAGCAAAATGGAGTTGTGGAAAGGAAAAACAAAACTATCTTGGATGCAACCAAAAGTATGATATCAGAAGCAAATCTACCTCATATATACTAGAGAGAAGATGTCAATATAGTTGTTTATACATTTAATAGAGTTCACATCAGAGGAGAAACCGGTAAGACCCCACATGAACTATGGTTTGGTAAGACTCCTACTCTTAAATATTTCAGAATATTTGGAAGTAAATGTTATATTAGAAGAGATGAGTATATTGGAAAATTTGATCCTAGAAGTGATGAAGGAATATTTCTTGGTTATTCATCTAAGAGCAAGGCATATAGATATTTTAACAAGAGATTTTAGAAAATTGTTGAGATTGCAAATGTGAAGATTGATGAATAGTTTAGAGGAAATTCAAGGTACACAGACTCTGAAACAACAATATAGATAATCACAAATGAACCTATTATGAATACATCGATATAGAATGGTGATCCAGTTACACCGGTATCATCTGGTGATTCAACAGTCACTGAAGAACAACAACAAGCAAAAACACCCGGGTATGTAAGATTAAATCATTCTGAAGATTAGATAATTGGAAACAAATTTCAAGGAGTTATGAATAGAGGAAGATTGGAAAATGAGGAGGTATGTCTTATTTCTCAAATTGAACCTACATTAGTTAATGAGGCATGTGAAGATAAATATTGGATTAAAGCAATGGAAGATGAATTGGAACAAATTGAAAGGAATAACACTTGGTCATTAGTTTCCCAGCCTAAAGACAAAAATGTAATTGGAACTAAATGGGTTTTTAGAAATAAACTTAATGAAGATGGTATGGTAATAAAAAACAAAGTAAGATTGGTGTGTAAAGGATATTCTCAGAAAGAAGGAATTGATTACAATGAAACCTTTGCACTGGTAGCTAGAATTGAGGCAGTAAGACTTTTATTGGCTTTTGCAGCACACAAGAACTATAAAGTATATCAAATGGATGTTAAATGTGCATTTGTGCATTTCTAAATGGAGATCTTGAAGAAGAAGTTTACATTGAGCAACCTAATGGATTTTCTTTGATAGATAACAAAAACATGGTTTGCATGTTAAGGAAAGCTTTATATGGGTTGAAACAAGCTCCCAGAGCTTGGTATGCAAGATTGGACAAATATCTTTTAAAGCTTGGTTACACAAAAGGTAATGCAGACAACAATCTATACTACAAAGTAACTAATGATGACATCTTGGTTATTGAAGTTTTTGTTGATGATATAATATTTAGAGGAGAAGATGGTTTGTGTAAAGACTTTTCTAACAAAATGCAACAAGAATTTGAAATGTCTATGATTGGAAAAGTAAAATTCTTTTTAGGATTGCAGATTTCACAGAGTGATAAAGCTATATTCCTATGTCTATCTAAGTACTTGAAGGAATTACTAAAGAAATTTGGCATGGAGAATTGTAAACTGGTAAGTGCACCTATGACTACAAATGATAAATTATCTTTGAAGGATGAATCTACACCTGCTAATCTGACTAGATACAAATCTATGATAGGAGGTTTACTGTATTTGACACAAACAAGACCTGATATTATGAATGCAACATGTATTGTTTCAATAATTCAGAGTAATCCTAAAGAAAATCATGAATCAGCAGTGAAAAGGATTTTCCAGTACCTACAAGGCACTACAAATCTTGGTTTATAATATCCTAGAGATAATTTTTTTGACTTATATGCATATACAGATGCTAATTGAGAAGGAGATGTAGATGATAGAAAAAGCACCACTGGCAGACCATTTTTTCTTGGCACCAGACTAATTTCATGGTTGAGTAAGAAACAAAGTTGTACAAGTTTATCAATTGCAGAATCGGAATATGTTGCAGTAGCAACTAATTGTACACAGTTATTATGGATCAAGCAAATGTTGAAGGACATAAAGGTAAATTACAAGGAACCTATAACTATTTACTATTACAATACAACAACAATTGATATATCAAAGAACCTGAGACTTCACTCTAAAACTAAACATGTTTCTATCAAACTGAACTTTCTAAAAGAGAATGTTGAAGAAAAAGAAGTGAAATTGGTTTATGTGAATGCTAAAGAGCAGATTGCGGATATTTTTACAAAGCCTTTGACTAAGGAAACATTTGAGTATCTTAGAGAGCAACTTGGAGTTCTACCCCCACCGGTAGAGACTTAGACAATTGATGTTTTTCATCAACCAACAGAATTAACAGAGAAATCTTTTATTCTGGCTTTGATGAGGAGAGCTACTTCTCAGGGGGAGTAGTTGGTATATTGAATGAATTGGTATTTTTTATTTGGTTTTGTATTGCTTTGGCATTTGATGTCAAAGGGGGAGAGATTGATATGGAAAAACACATGGATAACCCATATTATTCCTAGGGGGAGAGATTATTACTTTGGAGTGAAATGATATTATGCATTTTTGATTTTTGGTTAATGATCTCTTTGGGAGATTGTTGGTTTTTGGTTTTTGGCATTTCTGTTTTGGCACTTTGATGGTTTTTCCATCTTGTGTTGCCATCAATGCCAAAGGGGAGATTGCTGGTATTTTGGATATGTTGATATGGTTTTGTCATTGATGTCAACACCAGTCATCACTTGTCAACACTTATCTGCACTTGGAGATTTTGGTTATGATCACCGACAAGACAAAGACTTATGCATAACACTGGTATTTGGTTCACTGACAGATTATATTGTTCACCGACACTTTGAAAGACTTGGAAACTACTTGGTTATGTCAAAAACATTATTCTATCACTTTGTTTTGGTGATTTGGTTATTTTTTTTTGGGGTTTGCATATTTGCTGTTACCGGCAAATAGATCCAGGATAAGCACTGACAGACTTATCTATTCCAGATCAACACGACATGTTATGGAGATGATTTATTATTACTACAAATGCATTAAGCTGACATCATGCATCAGGTATTGATTTATTTGTAATTGATTTTATTGTAATATCTTTTAGTGAGCCAACCTATTCAGGTTATGGTATATATGTAAGATCTTATTAGTAAGATTGATATGCGATTGGGAAGAAGAATTGTAATAGAGTATATGCAAAAATAAGTAGAGCTATACACGCAAACATCATTTGAAGGTTGAAGGAGGGTTTTGTGAAGGTAATGAGAACTACACCGATACTGAATCCAACATATGAAGATGCTATTTTGTGCAATACATTATTATTGGATTTAACCATCCGATTGTAGTTAGTGTGAATCTCATTTTGTGATTGAGTAGTGAGCTCTAGGCAGTTGGCCTTTCTGCATGTGCAAAATGCATATTGTAAACACATACTATCTGCAATAGTATCATTTTATTATGGGTAAGGCTTCCCACAGTGGTTTTTCCCCTTATAGGGTTTCCACATACAAACTTTGGTGTTATGTGTTGTGGATGTTGTTGTCTTTCTGTTTCATGCATTAATCTTTACCAGTATTGCAATTAATTGTTAAGACTATCTACCGACATAAAGTTTGGTTTACTGGTATTAAGAATTAAGTTTTGATTAAGTTATTTTTGGTTGAATTTATTGGACAACTGATTCACCCCCCCCTCTCAGTTATCTCTGGGATCTGACAATATCTTATCACCTCATCTTTGAATTCCGGTATGTATAGAATACCGATTAACCCTAGATCCTCGATGATCTTATATTCTGGCTTGATTGTTTTGGAGTCTCCCAGTATCACGGATTGATACATGCCCTTAATCACTTATGTACCTAGATCCTCCAAGGTGCAATGAATATATGCCCTTACATCTTCAACATACATCACGCCATCGGGAACCCTAGAGAATGCGCCCGCAGAGTCTTCTTTCTTAGCTATTTGGGGAACTTCCTTAAAAATGGGCCTTAGCCTATCCTTAACTTCAACAATGGTGGGATTTGCAATGAAATTAGGAGCAGATGATCCAGATGCCATTTTGAAGAGATACCTGAAAAATGATCGCCGGTGTTAAGATTTTGATTGCTTCTCTAATGATTGCTAGAAATCCTTTCAGAATGCCTTTGCTCGCTCTTAATCGCCTGAAATTCACTTTGTCTTTGCTCTAGATTGCTTGAATGTTGGGTGAGTGAACATGATTTCACTTTCTCCTTTTATCAATAAGAAAACCCTAATCCTTCACCGTCATAAATGCTTCATGATGTACACTACCAGATGCCGGTTTCATAGTCTTATGCTAGGTAATATTTCATCAATGATTAAGAAAACTCTCTAGATCTCTTTCAAATCTCTTCTGGGGAATATGAAAGATTTGCAATATATTTTCCAGCCCCTAAGGCGTATGCCTCAGTTACCGGTGGAATTTCCTATTGGTGCAGGAATGCTCTATTCTACCGGTGGAGTTACTGATGTAGATCCATCTCCACTTGGTTGTTTAGAATTTATAACCCATCTCTTGGTGTGATCTTGTTGTATTTCATCTACCTTCTACTTTCCTTTCTTATTTATTTTATCATTGCTAACCGGTTGAGTCTTGCTTCTGTAGTACTTAGCAATATGACCTATTTTGTTGCATGCATAACATGTACCATTGTTCTTTTGATTTTCTTTAACATATCTAGTGCCATTCCTTGACCTACATTGATTAGCCAAATGACCAAAATTTCTACATGCATGACATTTGACATTCATTCTGCAATCTTCTGATCTATGACCATATTTCTTGTAGTTTGTGCATTGACCGAGAACATAATTGTAGTTTTGATTTGCTTTATTTCTACATTGTTTAGCCATATGCCCAAATTTATTACAAAAAAAGCATCTACCATTAAATTTATAAGCATTAGATTGCCTTACCATTTTCCTCTGGCCTAATGAGTTTTGCATACCGATTGTTTGATCTTTATTTGTAGTACCAGAGATTTCACCTTGTACAAATCCAAGTCCTCTAGAATCATCATTCTGCCTTTGTCTTTTCAATAAGTCATCCAACTATGCAACACTTATCTTGAATTTTTCTTTATACTCACTTGCAGTAGTCAAATAATCTCTTAGAGTAGTTATTTGTCTTTCAAGGTCTTGTTCATTGTTCTGGGAGTGTGCCAAATCAGTTCTTAACAGATTATTCTCATGAGTCAATCTGCCACATTCATCAAATTTGTTCTTCAAAGATATAACAAGATTATCTTCCTTCTTCTTTCTATCCTCAATAACTTTTGATAACCTCATAGTCAGGTCTTGCATTTCATTCTTCATGAGCATGTTTGCTTGACTTATTTTCTGACATTGTTCCTTAAGTACATTTTTCTCCTCATCATCTGGATTTTGCAAAAGTTCATTTCTCTTAGCTTGAGCTGATGATAACCTTTCTTGCGGGACAAGAATGAATTCATTAGAAAAATTCAATTCATCTTGAAATTTTAAATTCTTCATCCTTTCAACATCATAATACTCAAGAGCCATCTCAAGTTGCTTCTCCATAGCCATGTTCAATGATTCCGGTTTCAGGATCTTCCTCAAGATGTTAAACTTCTTCTGAGGAACTAGGCTCTGATACCAATTGTTGGGGTCCAAGAACACTGAGAGGGGGGGTGAATCAGTGTTCTGCTGGTAAGATATGATTTTTCCTTTTTATAACATACAGATATAAATCAGTAAATGAAGAAACATATAACTTGAAGCAAATAAACCATCCACATAAATGAACACCATAACACACAAAATTTATACATAGAAAACCTCAAAGAGGAAAAACCACAGTGGGATTTATGACCCAGAATATCAGTTCATTGGTCATATGAATGGATATTACATAAAATGGGGGCCTACACATGCAAGAAGGCACACTGCCTAGAGCACACTGCTCATCACAAAAAGACTCTCACTGACTACAAGCTTCTACTGAAATAACACAGTAATAATGAACTCACAAAATGCATCTTCTATGCCAAAAAGAGTTCCAGTTATAGTTCTACCTTGTACCGGTTCATAAACCCTAAACACTTCTACTGATATGTCTTTTCCTCCAAGAATGCTTTCCAGACTATCTACAGATCATTGCATGATATAACATTTGCATACAAATGATCTACATACATATTCTTCACATCAACAGTTCTGCCATTATTCTCCTATGTCACTATCTTAATACAAAATGACCCTAGCAGACTGGCCTATATACCCTTACAAACAATATGCCTTATGTCCGCTTACAATGTATTGCAAAAGATATACAATGTCAGCTTTCTACAATAATTACAAAATGATTTTACAATTAAAACTTCCTTCGGGTCCAAGCCTAATGTCGGCTTTACTGAAGTGCTAGATGTCGGTGCCAGTGTAACCCTGGATTCTCCAATGCCGGTATCTACTGGTGAAAGCCTCCTAGTGCCGGTGTATGCTGGTGTAAGCTTCCTTATGAATATTTTTTCCAATTAACCATGTTGCCATATTTCCATGAATGACAACATATGAATCCAATGAGTGTCAATTGCCAATAAGGCATCCCAATAATGATCTCATGTTGACTAAACTACTGCAAGTAGTGGTAGTTCAAGTGGCCAAACCACTAATGCCACAAATTACTCACCTCATCTGAGTGAGTGAGCAATGCAAGTGAAGGAGAGTCAAGAAAAAGTGAGAAAAGTGATATAATCTAGACATATGATCTGCCTTTCCCATTGCAATTGTAGACCCATTGTGCATCTCACTAATTACCATTATGTCTGGAGTGAACTTAAACTATTTTCTAGAGCCAATGTGAGTGATTTGATAGATAGATAGGAGATTACTTGAAAAAGATGGAACAAAAAGGACATCCTAAAATGTTCTTTGGCCATGTCAATAGACCCTCTCCCATGCACTTCATCCACAGTGTCATCAACCAATAGAATAGATGACATAGAACTTGAATTCAAGGAGGAAAAACTATCTTGTGATGAAGCCATGTGGTGCGAAGCACTCGAGTCAATAATCTAGGAATTAGGCTATGAAGAAACAACAACTAGGGCCTTGCCCTTTGCTTTCCCCTTACTTGTGTCCTTTGAAGATTCCTAAGATGAACATGGTTTGACAGAATCAGGCACTTTGATGTTGTTCTTTTTAAGAAGATGAGACAAGTGATCAAATTTCTTCTTCAGACATTTATGTTCACCATGACCATTTTTCTTACAATAGGAACACTTATTTTTCTTCTTTTTGGGTTTATCACTTTTTGAAGAAGATGCATCATTAGTTGCTTTTGGTGTAGCTAGTTTTTGTTCTTGCTTCTTTTCTCCTTGGTTATTTTGTTTCTTTTCTTGCTTAGAAGGCCCTTTTTGATCTTTTGTGTCCTAATTTGCAACCAAGGTATGAGATTTAGAGGGCTTAATTGTGGCCATTTGAATCAACTTATCTTGTTCTTTTATGAGTTCATTTGTAAAATCATCAAGAGAAGGCATTTTATAGCTAGTTCCTAATGCACTTTTTGTGGCATAGAATGTAGAAACAAAAACTTAATAGTTTGGACCAAGTTTGGAAAGAGTGCTTAGAATCAATTGTGAATCTTTCTTGTCTATCATAGATGCCTTCAATTGCAATCTTACAACCTTTAGTTTTGTGAAAAAGTCCTGAATAGTATCAAAATTACATGGATTTAACCCTATTAGCTCATTCTCCAATTGGTGTCCCCTTAATTCATCTTATTTACCAAATAACTCTTCTAAAGTTGTCCATAATCATTTGAGGTTATAGCAAATTCAACATGAAAAAGAAGATCAGGAGATACAAACATAGATAGAGTACCATAAGCTTCATCACATTTGTTGAACCATTTTGGCTTTTCAGTAATTAGTGATGGTTATTTTAAAGACCCATGGTTACTCTAAACAACCCCAACTTCTTAAGATAGAATGCCATTTTTGACTTTCACTCATAGTAGTTATAGGGTGTGAGTATTGGTACTATAGTTTGATCCATTTTAATGTAGAAAGTAAGATTGTTTATTATGCAGAAAAGAGAGAATGAAAAAAAACTCAAAGAAGGCACATGGGACCCCCCCCCCCCCCCCACCTTTTCACTAGATCAGAAATCACCCCCCCACAAATATTATAATTTGGGCACTTTATAATTCAGTGTGTTTATAGATATTTTTCCAAGTTACAATGCTCAATTGACTCACAATGGCCAAAATTACAATTCTTATACAAAATTATCTAGAGATAAAATATGGAAAAATAAGCCCTCTATTTGTGTAGTGCTCTTTACCACCTTTCTGACACTTATTCATTTCCAAAAACTGGAGCATCAAGGCGAAAATTATGGCCAGATGAAGAAATTAGCAATACCGGACCTCAACTTGCAAAAAAAGGGAAAAAATAGCAAAAAATCTTATCCAAACCACCTTCAAAGAAAAGATCTTGTCTCTAGCTTTCTGTTGATATCTTGTTTGAAAACATCCACCTTCGTTTGCCCAAGTTATGCAAATTTGAAAAAAATACCCTTTTTAGGGCCAAGGGTGGAGCCCTGGTGGCTCACGGGTGGTGTCACTAGTAGAGGTGGTTGGATGGCAGTGCAAATGGAAATGGTCCACTAGCAATCTATAAGCCGCTTGTGGCTATAGACCACAACCGCTGCTGTGGTGGCTAGTGCTTAAAGAACTTAGCGTAGTTCTTGGCACTAGCACTTAAAAAGCGCTTGTCGCAATGCTTATTTATTTATTTTTGAAAAAAAATTCCTCGAAGCCTACCCAAGGAAGAAATTTTTGCCTCAAAGGCTCCCAACATCGAATGGGGGAAAATTCTATATCAAAATTCATTTGTGAGGCCTCTCGGATGCAAAGGCAGGGTCCTTTTGGCCTAAAAATGCTCCGTTTGAAAGTCATCTTCTAGATATGAGCTAGAAACCTTTGTTTTGTAACTATTGCAAATAATCTCCAAAAAGGATGAAACGAAAGCCAATATTAACTTTCTCAAGCCTCCCAGATACAATGGAATAGAAATAAATACTCTGATAATCCTCTAAATTGCTGTAATCACCCAGATCAAGAGAAAGACAAACATGCAATAACAAGGATTATCGGATCTTCATTAACCCTTGCTATTCTCCAGATCATATGCAACATGAGAAAAAACAATAGAGTTTTACAAGATCACTACTAAGATCTAATCTTTCAAAACTAGCTCTAATACCATGTGAAAATCCAAGAAATGAATTACAACCCAAAATTGAATTAGAAGAGATAGATCAAATAAAATATAAATGCAAATGAAATGAACAACATAATAGTGATACCGAGAGAGAAATGATGTAAAGTGCTCCAAGGAAAATATCATCAGATTACTATCTCCAACTATATGAAAATACAAGTAAGGTAGCATGTTTATATAGACTCAAGGAGAGGGAGGAGGTGGCAAGTCCAACCAATAAGGAGTGATTACTAGGAAGTGCTAATAATAGCAAAGTGTAACTCCGAAGGAAGAGGATGACAACTCAACACCCACTAACTTAAGTAAACATGCTTTATTAACCTAAGAAAACTTAATTAGAGTGTAGGAAAAACCTAAGACTAAAGGGAAAATAAAACCCAACTAGGAAAGAAAAAACCTACACTTACACCTTCCTCACAACTTCATCTTCTTTCATTTCTCCACCAACACATTTGATTCCAAAAACTACTTCAATTACCTAATGCATGTAACTATCAATACGTTCATCTTCTGACATTCTTAAGATTTCAAATCTACTTTTGAGATTCTGCAAATTGACTTGCTTTATCTTCTTGTCTCCTTCGTAAATGTTGCTAAGTTTCAACCAAACATCCTTGTTGGATTTGCAGTCCATCACCTTCAAGAGTTCAATATTAGATAGTCCACTTATAACTACATTCTTTGTCTTTTCATTATTCACATGTGCCCTAATCTCATCTAGGTAGTAAGTGGAGTAGAGGGAGTAGTATAACCATCTATAACAACATTTTGAACTACATTATCCATAAAGTTCAGATAAGATTTCATCATCATCTTCTAGAAAGAGTAATGTAAGGTTGGAGATTGGGTTTTACAAGTTAGGCTATGTGTATATGATGAAAAAATGATGATGATAAACTATTGCAAAACCAAAAAGATCCAACCACAACAAAAGCTAGTTCTATAACAAAAGAATTCACCATATACCAATGAAGAAACCTAATAACATACAAATAAAAAAATGAAACAATAATACCATTCACATGCCAAGTATGGTTTGATCTCCATTGTCTCCCGTCTCCATTGATCTTGCTTGATATATTTGCTCTTAGATTTTTATATTGTGCATAAGAGCTCAACAAAGAACAAATTGTGGTTATTAAGTCGCTTGATAACTTGGAGGCTTGATTGAATAAAGTGTTTGTTAGATTGTTGGATTAGATTAGGATTATGAAAGGATAAAGGATTCCTCTTATATAGAAGACACTTTAGAAAATGGAGGGATAAGATTAAGAGGTGAAATAAATAAATAGTCGGCTAGGATTAAAGGGTAGAAAAAAGAAATAATAAAATATTGAAGGGGGTAGGTAGAGGAAAATTAAGAGAGAAATGACATGTGTCATGAAGAGAAAAATCTAATTAAATAAATAAATAAATAAATAATTTAATTAATAGAAGTAGTCGGACCAATTAAATAAATAGAATATTTATTTAATTTAGGGAAAAGATAATTTAAAAAAATAAAAATATTTATTTAAATAAGGAAAGCCTAGAAGAGGATAATTAATTAATTAAATAAATAAAAATCTATTTAATTAATAGAAGGCTTAGGATAAAATAATTAAATAAATAAAATATTTATTTAATTAAGCTAGGACAATTTTAGGTGTCTACATTTTGCCCCGCTTTGAGACAATGCAACTTGTCGCGTTGTTTCAAAGAAGATAAATTGATACAAAGTTGCCCAAAGATGGGAATGATATGCCCCCTTGAGAGATTGATGAAATTTTTTGAAAAAAATGCACACAATCTCTTGATAAGAGAGAAAGGTTAGAAAAGTGAAGGATAAAAGGTAAAACTATGTATATGCAGTGATGGCTCATATAGGCTTGGCATTAATACGTTTGTGTCTAGGTAGGCTGAAATCAACAATTATGTGATAGACATATGATGCCAATTGGATAAACTATTGAGATGACTCACTCAAATAGGTGCCTTAGTGATGCAGGAGAATCCCTGGTTCATAACAATCTTGCATCAACCAAAAAAATATTTCCTTTCTATTTTTCTTTCTATTTGCAGTTTCAACATTTCTTTCTATGTGTCTCAGATTTGGCTCACCAGAACCTGTGGAGTTGGATTTTACTTGAAGACTTGATCATCTTCCTTGTTCCCAAACCATGGAGCATTTAGATCATTTTCCAGCAAGTTATCATTACCGGTTGCCTGGACCTATTTACATTGATGATCTACTGGATCCCCTTTTGTAGCTTGTGGAGCCCTGAGAATTGATTCAGATGTTCCTTGGCATGTGGCCAACCTTCTCCCATGATCTACTCTTCATCCTTTGGATTTTTTGAAGGAATTTCTTTGGCGGAGGCCAACCTTGTTGGTTTTACATGTTAGGTCTTATTCTTTGGGTATTGATTCCTTTTTGGGCCAACCAGATCCCCTTGGATCGTATAAATCATTGTAATAGAGCATTAGAATGTAATCAAGAAGTTAGACTGAGCATAGAAGATAGATCTTAAGATTTGATGTCCCGGTTGTGACCCGTTCTATATTTTGAGCATGATTTAGTAGCCCTGTTAGCTGGTTTTTGTAACCCGGTTGTTACTGGTTGGTTGTAATTAGTTCTCATGATATAATTCAATCTGTTCTGCATTGCCTCCATCATGTCCCTATGTTTTTGTTGTGGTCTGGACTGATCTCTTTGAGGTCCCTCCTAGCTGGTGACTGCTTCAAGTGGTATCAGAGCGAGATTTCATTCTGGAGGTTGCATTGTCCTAAGAATTTTTTTGTAGGGTGGCAGACTGTGGATCCAACCTGTAGCTATAGAGGATTGGTGTAAAGCTGGCATGAAGAGGAATTATGAATGGTGGAGCGCATGGGAATGTAGACCTTGCTGTTATGGAAATGTTGCGAGGAATAGCAGCTCGGTTGGAAGTCGTGGAGATAGCCCAGCGAAGAGGCCGACACATTGAAGATGTAAGTGAAGATGAAGGAGAAGAAGCCCCGGTAGTTGATCCAAATGAGGAAAGGTTTTTGAGGGTTTTGAGTAGGGAAAATACTAAACCTCATTTTACCCCACCAGAATATGATGGAAATTTTGATTCAGATGAATTGATGGATTAGATCTCGGAGATGGAGAAATATTTTGATTTTGAAAACACTGTAGAAGAAAGGAAGGTGAAATATGACTGTACCTAGTTGAAAGGTCATGCATCTCTTTGGTGGGAATATTTGCAGGTTGATAGACAAAGAAGAGGTAAAGAGAAGATCAAGACATTGGATTAGATGATTGCTAAGTTGAAATCAAAATTTATGTCAGCTGATTATCAAGTGAATCTATTCTAGAAGTTGCAAAATTTGAGATAGAAGGAATCTAGTGTGAAGGAATACACCGAAGCATTTTACAAGTTGAATATTAGATCCAGATATGTTGATGATGAAGTTGAATAAGTTGCAAGATATTTGAATGGATTGCGGGTGTCTATACAAGATGAACTTAGTTTGATCAAATTACAGAGTGTTGAAGAGGTTTACCAGTATGCCCTGAAGGCAGAAGAGAAACTAAACAGAAGACATGAGCAGAGGAAGAGAGGCAGAGGTGGAAGGTTTTTTGGAGGAAGATTTCAAGAGGGAAGAGGATATACCAGAGGTAGAGGAACTCGTATAAATCAGAACAAGGACAAATAAGTGAACAAAGAAGGTAATTCATACCTGAAAGATGATAGAAATTTCTATTGGAGGAGAGAACCGGATGGCTACTAGATTGAGAATTTTGGAAGACAATACATGAGAGTGTTTAGAGGAACTTTCTATAAGTGTGGAGGAGAAGGACATTGTGCTTTCGAATGTAAGAAGATATATAATACAACAAGAGCAGTAGTGGTGGAAGAAAACCCCACCAGTTCAGATAATAAACCAGAAGATGGAGAACTATTGATGATGAGGAGAGATTTGTGTCATATCGAGAGAGATGAAGAGCCCTTGCAAAGGAAGAATTTGTTCAAGACTAGATGTAAGGTATCCAATAAGTGTTGTAAAGTTGTTATTGATAGTGGTAGTTCAAATAATCTTGTTTCAGATGAGATGGTGAATAAGTTGAAATTGGAAAGATTGAAAATTGGGAATTATCATGGTGAAGTCTTGTGTGATATTATGCCTATGGATATTTGTCATCTTTTGTTGGTTAGACCTTGGCAGTTTGATAGATAGACAATACATGATGGGAGGAAGAGTACGTACACTATTGTGGCCAATGGGATGAAGCAAACCTTGTTTCCCTTGGAGGAACCTTTGAAGAGTGAAGTCTATACGAATACTAGAATCTATTTGGTGGATGGAATGAAATTCATGGATGGATTGAGACATGAGAATGTGTGTTTTGCCTTAGTTCCTAAGAAGACGGAGAATCCAGAGCACAAAGAGGAAAAAATAGAAGAGATAAAAGATTTGGTGACAGAATATGAAGACATCATTTTAGATAATGTGCCTGATGGATTGCCACTTGTGAGAAGTATCAGTAATTGCATGGACCTGGTTCCCAAAGCTAGTTTGCCTAACAAAGCTGCACACTGGATGACACTGATAGAGAATGAAGAACTAAATAGAAAAGTGCAAGAGTTGTTGAAGAAAGGTTTGATCAGAGATAGTTTGAGCCCTTGTGCAGTACCAGAAAGATTAGCACCTAAGAAGAATGGAGAGTGGAGAATGTGCACCGATTCTAGAGCAATAAACAAGATCGCAGTGAAATACCGATTTCCTTTGCCTAGGATAGATGATATAATGGACTGTTTGAGTAGAGCGAAATCCTTTACAAAGATAGATTTGAAGAGTGGATATCATCAGATCGGAATCAGAGAAGGAGATGAGTAGAAGAAAACATTCAAGACAAATGAAGGACTATATGAATGGTTTGTGATGCCTTTTGGGTTAACTAATACATCGAGTACTTTCATGAGGCTGATGAATGAGGTATTGAAGTAATTATTGGGTAAGTTTGTTATTGTATATTTGGATGACATTCTAATTTTTAGTAAGACAAAAGAGGAGCATTTGTTGCATTTGAGACAAGTTTTGAAAAGGTTGAGAGAAGAAAAGTTGTTGATAAGTCTTCAGAAGTGCACTTTCATGAAAGATGAATTAGTCTATTTGGGATTTGTGATATCTGAGGATGGTTTCAAGATGGACTCTAAGAAAGTAAAAGAAACTGTTGAGTTGCCTACACCAAAAAGCATTGGAGAGGTAAGATCATTTCATGGATTGGCTAGTTTCTACCAGAAGTTCATCAGAAATTTTAGTTCAGTTTGTAACCCTATGACTGAGACCATGGAGGGAGATCGAAAGGAATTCAAGTGGACCACCAAAGTAAACAAAAGTTTTGAGATGTTGAAATAGAAAGTGATTGAGCAGCCTGTGTTATCTTTACCGGATTTCAATAAATTATTTCAAGTGGATTGTGATGCAAGTGGAACAACAATAGCAGTAGTCTTGAGTCAGGAAGGGAGAGCAGTAGTTTATTTTAGTGAGAAGTTGAATGATGCCCAAAGGAGATATTCAGTGTATGATCAGGATTTTTATGCCACAGTTCAAGCCTTGAAGAAGTGGAGACATTACCTATTGCCTAAGGAGTTTGTGTTGTATACAGATCATCAAGCTTTGAAGTATTTGAACAGTCAGAGTAAGTTGAATCAGAGACATATGAGATGGGTAAATATTTTGTAGAGTTACACCTTTGTGTTGAAGCATATAAGTGGGAAATTTAACAAAGTTTTTGATGCACTGAGTAGGAGAAGGAATTTGCTGGCAGAGATGAGAGTGACAGTATTAGAATTTGAGGAATTGAAGACCTTGTATGATGATGACCTAGATTTTGCAGAACCTTGGAGAGCATGTAGAGAATTAGTTACGGTAGATAGAAGCAAGTGGTTGGATTAATTCATTCAGGATGGGATGTTATTTAGAGGAGTTCAGTTGTGCATACCTAAGAGTTCTATGAGGGAGAATCTGATAAAGGAGAAACATAGTGGAGGATTAGCCAGACATTTTGGTATTGACAAAATTGTAGCATTGGTAAGTGAGCATTACTTTTGGCCCCAGATTCATAAGGATGTTAGGAAATATGTGCAAAGTTGTAGAGTTTGTCAAGTTGCAAAGGGTAGTAGTCAGAATGTGGGATTGTATAAACCTTTAGCAGTACCAGTAAGACCTTGGGAGGATATAAGCATGGATTTCATACTTGGATTACCTAAAAAACTGAGAGGGAATGATTCTATATTTGTGGTAGTGGATAGATTCTCGAAGATGGCTCGTTTCATACCTTGTAAGAAGACATCAAATGCATTACATGTAGAAGACCTATTTTTCAAGGAAGTAGTGAGATTGCATGGATTACCTAAGACCATAGTTTCAGATAGAGACACTAAGTTTGTTGCCTATTTTTGGAGAACACTTTGGAAGAAGATGAAAACATATTTGAAGCTCAGTTCTACTTTTCATCCATAGACTGATGGATAGACATAAGTAGTTAACCAGAGCTTGGGAAATTTGTTGAGATGTTTAGTTGGAGATAAAACTGGAAGTTGGGATTTTATTCTTGCACAAGAAGAGTTTGCCTACAATAATTTTGTTAACATGAGTACCAGTAGAATACCTTTTGAGATTGTTACCGGAGCACATCCTAGAGGTATATCAAAATTAAGAGATATTAGCAGTGAAGACTATTGAAGTTCAGAAGTAGAAGAATTTGTAGATCACATGAAGGACTTACATATTCAAGTTAAGCAACATTTGGAGGAGATGAATAGAAAGTAAGGAGAAGGAAGATGAGAAGAGGAGACATAAGAAATTTGAAGTTGGTGATAAAGTGATGGTGTATCCAAGAAAAGAAGGATTCTTGGTTGGAACTTATAACAAATTGCAGATGAGAAAGTTTGGACCTTGCAGGATTTTGAGAAAGTTCAGTTCTGGGAATGCATATGAAGTGGAGTTACCAGATAATCTGAGTATTTCACTTGTGTTTACAATTGTAGATCTTCATCAATATCATGAACCCGAATTCAGTGAGAACAATATTGCAGAATTGGAGAAATAGTTTCTCCATAAGGAACTAGATCAGATTGAAGACATTTTGGATAGTAGGATTGGGCGTAGTACATGAAGTCGTCAGTATAAGGAGTATCTTATGAAGTGGAAGGACAAACCAGTTGAAGATTCATCTTAGATTTCTTAGGAAAAGGTAGACCACCTTGGTTTTCCTCTTTCCCTAGAAAAGTGAGAGACTCACATTTTTTCAACAACCTCGGATGTCTGATGCAAGAGCATCCCTGGTTCATAGCAATCTTGCATCAACCAAAAAAAATATTTCCTTTTTGTTTGCAGTTTCAACATTTCTTTATGTGTGTCCCAGATTTGACTCACCAGAACCTATGGAGTTGGATTTTACTTGAAGACTTGATCATCTTCCTTATTCCCAAACCGTGGAGCATTTGGATAATTTTCTGACAAGTTATCACCACCAGTTTCTGAGATAGTTTTCTGTTACCAGTTGCCTGTACCTATTTGCATTGGTGGTCTAGTGGATCCCCTTCTGTAGCTTGTAGAGCCCTGAGTGTTGATTCTGATGTTCCTTAGTGTGTGGAAAACCTTTTCCCATGATCTACTCTTCATCATTTGGATTTTTCAGAGGAATTTATTTAGCGGAGGCCGACCTTGTTGGTTTTACACGTTAGGTCTTGTTCTTCAGGTTTTGATTCCTTTTTGGGCCGATCGGATCCCATTGGATCATATAAGTCATTGCAATATAGAATTAGAATGTAATCAAGAAGTTAGACTGATCATAGAAGATAGATCTTAAGATTTGAGGTCCCGGTTGTGACCTGTTCTATATTTTGAGCATGTTTTAGCAGGCCTGTGAGCCGGTTTCTGTAACTCGGTTGTTATCGGTTGGTTGTCATTAGTTTTCATGATATAATTCAATATATTATGCATTGCCTCCATCATGTCCCTATGTTTCCATTGTGTTTTCTCTTGCTGACCAGTCTGGACTGATCTCTTTGAGGTCCCTCCTAGCCGGTGATTGCTTCACTTAGGGAAGACAAATTGAAAACAAGGCTAAAATTGGCAACCATGTGATAGACATGGATCACCAATTGGATAAGTTGCTGAGATGATTCACTCAATAGGTTCCCTAGAGAGGATAGGATAAAATTGATAAGAAGGTCTAGGATAAGCCATCTAATTGATAAAATTTAGTGAGTTCTCTAGCAAGATAGGTTGCAAAGCTGAGTATAAGATAAGTCATCGAATTGATAAAATACGATGAGTGCTCTAGCAAGATAGGATCAAGTGCAATGTGACATGGACATAACTTACAAATGATGACCAAGTGGCAATAAAGGATAGGTAAAGGACATCTAGCGGTGGGATTATGGGTCCACCACTAGGGGCCACAGGTGGGGGAAGATGAAATGATCTAGGGGCTGGGCCTTCAAGCGCTCAGATTATATATATATATATATATACACATGAGATGACCTATCCATTGTGGCGATTATATGCATGTGTTCTTATGTGATGTTTCTATATGCTTCATGATTATGTAATTTGTTGTGATGATTCTATATGATGATGTAGTGTATGTATGATGCTTATGGTATGGATGCATGTTTACGATGATCTATGATTACTTATATGATGCAATGAAATATATACATGATATGATGCATTATTTTTATGTTGTTCTTATACTTATGTTATATATGAAGATGAAAATGAATGGATGGTATGCAAATGCTTATATAAAGTACTAATAAGTGGTGTGTGCAAGATGTGATGCTATTATTATTTCTATATGCATATGATGGAATTTACTAACATGTGATGATGCAGATGAACACTACATGAGATGCAGATATTTTTGGCATGTCATTATTACTTAGTCATGTGATAGCAAGCTACATGGACTCAAGAAGGGACAATGGAGGACAAATGGAAAAAAGGGGGACGAAAGGTAGAAGATATGGAGTTGAAAAGAGCTTCTTGTGCTTTATCATCATTGAGATTTATTATGGAAAATAGGTTATGTAGACACCTAAAAATGGTCAACGCTTGCAGAGTCATACTTTAACATTTGCGCATTGCCACATTTTAGGTTTTTGTGTCACATTAACATTTCTCCTATGTCACGCACTTGGTCTTTATCATTTGCGAGCATCGAGTCATTCTTCTACATTCTTCATTTGTCTCACTTTCGAATTTGGTCTTGTCGATAACAATCTTTAATCATGATTTTGGTCGATCTTGTCAATCTCTTATCAACTTGTCAATCTCGTCATTTTATGATTGATTTGACATCAATCGTCATCCTTTTCAATCATGTCAATTTGAATCAATTAGTCATTGTTCCTTGTCAATTGGTGCATTTATCAATCAAATCATTTATCAATCCAAAATCATGATCGAATCGATATCAATTATCCTTTGTCAAGACCTAATTGTCATCTTTGCATTGCTAATTCATCTTCTAGGGTTTCATGATTTAATCATCTAACCTTGTTTGTCATTTCTCCCTTTAGGATTAATAAATTATTTATTTATCCTAAGTCTTCTTGTTGCAATTAAATGTTCATTTAATTGGCTAATTATTCCTCTTTGTGAATTAATTAATAAATGATAAATTATTAATTAATTTACCTAATTTCTAATTTCCATCAATTTCTTTTTCCTAAATTCCTCATTTCTAATTTCTTAATTTTCTAATTCCTAATTTCAATTTCCTCCTATTTCTCTCCTAAATTCATGGAAATGACATAGAAATTTGTCATTAATTGTCATAAATCTTTGCATAGAAATTTGTCATAAATTGTCATAAATCTTTGCATAGAAAATTGTCATAAATCCTTGCATAGCAATTTGTCATAATCTTGTCATAAATTATCAATCAATCAATTTTGCATAGAAAGTGCATAATTTGTCATAAATTGTCATAATTTGTCATATTGATTTGCAATTTCCATTTGAATCATTATCATGCTAATCTTGTCATCTCTCCAATTCTTCTATAAATTGGATGAATTTCTTCAATCAAAGCCCTTAATCCCTAATCCTTAATCAGACTATCGAATTTACGCTTCTAGTACTCTTGATCAAAAATCCCGTCTACTTGCTTTCAATTGTGTGTGCACTTGTAGGTGAGATCCACAACTATTTGGAGAGGAAAGAAGAACAATGGAGCCACATGAAGGAGTATTCAAATCTTGCCTATGGTTTGCATAATCTTTGCTTTTGAATGCTTTTGTTTCATGTCTCTATTGAGTGTTGTTTAGGATAGATCATTGCAATGAATGCTTTTGTGATTGAGTTATTATGTTTATCTTGTTTTGTGATGATTCCCTATTTCCTATGCTACATTAATTGGTGAACCCGACGTGAACATGCTTGGATCTAATATTTTTTTGAATGTTTTGTAAGTTGCAGATTTTTTTGTGGAGAAATTGCAGATTTTTCTTCTAAAAAAAAAACAGTCATAATCAATTGATCACGTAAAACATTTCGTACAGAATTAAAATAAACCATTTCTGGGTATATTAGATCACGTTTTTACCTTTCCATATCATTTTATGGTTTGTGATTTGGATAAATATTGAGGAAGTTATGACAATTTTAATTATGCTGCTCTAAATGGTCAAAATTTTCAAAAATACAAAATCATGCAACCTTCATCTAGATTAATTTAGCTTGGCAAATTAATCATGCATTCATGCAAATTTTATATAGATTAATCTAGGGTGGTAAATTTGATAAATTTCACATAGATTAATCTAAGAGGACAAAGAATCACAACTTTTATGGATTAATTTTGATGGTGATTCATTTCTCTTGATTCTCTAACATTGTTGGTAGTTTTGTGGCAACATGCTTGACAAAGAATTATTTCACAAACTACTAATGAATTTTATGCAGGTTCAATAGTCAAAGATCAAACATATCAAACTTCTAACTTGGTGGTTTTGTAGGTTGCCTTGGATTACAACTAAACTTTGTGTTTGCAATTAATTTTTAGGCACCTAGTGATTTCTAAATAGGTTGGAATGAACATGTTTTTGCTTTGATTGTTGAGTTTGACATTGGAGTAAGAGAGTATGCTCTCATCCTTCTTAGGGTGATCAGAAATCCAGATCTTCGATACCATGCTCATGTCTTTGATTGTGTGTCACCTTTAGAGGGCCTACCTTCCCGACCATTTGCTTTTGCAAGCAAGTGATAATCGTGAGAAGGGAACGACCCAAAGTGAGTACGGCTAGAATACCTTGGCATTCTAACTCACTATAAACAAATACCTGATGAGAGAAAGCTTTGAAGGAAGGGTTACGTGGGAATTGCAGTTACTTGGGAAGTGATGACCCTTGAACTCTTTCTCATATCAACATCTAAGTAGGGCCTCTTGGTCTAAATCGTGCTTGCGCGACTACATTTGTTTGGTATCTTGATGGGCTTAATGTCTCAATGACGCTTGCGTGACATCAAGGAGTAACACTTAATAAAAATCCTTACTAAACACCTTGTTTTAGAGGCCAAAATGCTTCTAGTTTCTTGAGAAGGACAAGTTTGGATACTTGGAAGAGATACTAAGTTCGCCATGGGGAGATTTCCATGGGGACTGATGCTTGGCTGCCCTGAGAAGTGAGTGCCGTGGAGGGGAGCCCGTGGGGTCAAGCATCTATGTATTCTCCTTGAATCCCATAATGAGTCTACCTCTCAAGTACCTAATGTCTTTGCCTACCATAAGAAATGTGGAAATGAGCATGATTGTCTTGAGTCTAAGTTGCAATATCTTGTATTCTTTGTTTGTCAAAAGTTGAATTGTATCTCATTTCAAAAAGCAAGACAAATTGATTCAAAACATAAGATTAAACACAAGAGGAATTCATCCAACAAAGGTCCAACAAATCTTCAAAACTCATCTTCAAACATGGTTGTCAAATATTGTTCAAAATCTTGTCTCAGCAAGCATGTCACTTACATTTAGGTTCATCCTAGGTTGCATTTTTCAAAGTTCATTGTCAAGTAACAAGGTTAGGTTTCACCTAAGTCATACTCTTTTCAATAAAAGTCATCCATTTGCATATGTCCTCTTGCATTAAAGTCATACCATTGTCATACATTGCTTACCCTAGGTCTCTTCATTAAGCTTAGGTCATTATCATATCATATTAGGGTCATTTGCATAGTAATTGTCCCTTTGCATATAGTGCCAAAACTAGGTTTTGTCATACTTGGGTAATCCAAATCTTTGATGCAACCCTAAGTCATTGTTAGGAGATCTAGACCTTATCTAATCTTTTGTCCTTTTGTCATCAATATCATTTGGTCAAACCTAGCTTAGTATCCAAGCATATAGGGGAGACTTTGTCATTTGTCCTTTTGTCACCTAAGTCCTTTTGTCCTTTGAGGTCTAGATATCATTCCAATTTCCTAAGGGTCCCTCTCTTATATTTGCATTTCAAAAGTTTGTCAAAATCTTCAAAAACAACCAAAAACATAGATTGCATTCTCATTCATTTAGTTCGCATTTAGTTGCATATCATACATTATCCTTGAAAAATTCCAAAAATATTGCATTTGCATAGTGACATGTCTATTGAAACAAGGTTCCAAGCACCAATGATGCAACAAAGTTTGACATATCAACCGACAATGCAATCGAATTTTAATCCAAGGCAATCACAATTATATCCAACCCAACAACAAAGCGACATTGATCAAATTTTTTATGATGAAACAAGTCTCCAAATACAAAAACTAGAGGAGAAACTAGCTCAAGAAGAGGAGATATTGGAACAAAGAGTGAAAAACATTGAGAAGAATAGATCACAAGTGTCCAAAATGTTTCAAAAATTTCCAGGTCGAAATCCAAATATTGAACCAATTGATGTAAAATCTCTTCTTGAACGATCAGACATACCAGCTCTCCTCTCCCAAATAGAGATGATGAAACATTTTCAAGAAAAGAGACAACATCAATTTCGACATTATGTGCCTCCACAACAAGAACAAGAAGGTGTTTACTATCAATCAGATTTTCAACCATCACAACCAATTGTTCCATAGTTCGAACATTTACAACCAACACAACCAATGGTCCAACATTTACAACCAACACAACCAATGGTCCAATTTCAACAATATGTCCAACCAACAATACAATGTCAACAAATAGTTCAACCAATGGTGGAATATCAATGTCAACAACCACAGCCAAACATTCAAAAACAAAGGTTGCAGCAAACACCAACCCAAGTTTTAAACATGTCAGAACAATTGAAACAAGTCCAATATCAAAACATGACATCAAACCAACTCCTTTCCAAACAAGTTCAAATTCCAAATACAACCATGTCAAAACCTCGAAAGAAATGTGGCTTTATTGCAATGCTCTTAAGGAAATTACCAAGTGATTTTATTGAGGAAGATCAAAATAATACACTTATGTCTAGCAATGCCTCATCCCCCCACAAGAAAATTGACTCTCCAGTGGAATCTATCCCTACACCTCTAGAAGTTTCACAAGAACCTTCCATATTGTCCTCCTCAAACAATATACCCAAGGATGCAATTATCCAAGAGCTATCCATAATTGATTGCCACGATAATCCAATTCATGATGCACATCCTTGTCATGTTTCAGAAATACAAGACCCAATGCCACCATGCACTTTATTGTCATTACCTATTTTAGAGGACCCCATTCAAAGTCCATCTTCCTCATGTTCAAGCATTGATTCCTTGCCAGAATCCATCACAAATGTTCAAAGTGCATTTCCTTCATGCCAAAACATTGATTCCTTGTTAGAATCCTCCATGCATATCCGAAGTCCAACCCCATGTCAAGAGGAAAAATTAGAGCATGAATAAATGAGTCCTAAAGAAAATCAAGATCAAGATCCTGAAACCTTATCATCCCATCCAATTGTTGACCAGGACCCCATGTTTCCAGACACTCATGACGATTCCCCTATTCTTGTCCATCCTATCCAAAGTCCTATTGACACTCCCTTCCCCGGGCAAGGTCAAGATATCCCAATTCATCCAATCCCAAATGATCCCCTTCCATTTCACGAAAAAAATGTCCTTTCAAATCCCATTGACACTCCGTTCCCCGAGCAAGATCAAGATATCCCTTCCATCCTTTCCGATGATCCCATTAAAAGTCAAGAGCAAAGTACCTTTAAAGAGGAATCCAATGATCTTCCTCCTTGTCAAGATCAAAGTATCCTTCCAAATTCATGTCCAACACAAGACCCTATCATTCCTTCAGATCCTCCACAAGATCCACTTGTTCCTCCATCTCCTCGTCCTAATCCTCCATATACACTCCAAGATTGCATTTCTTTTGATGATCCCATTATTTCTCCCATTCCATCTCTTGAAGAGCCTGTCATTGAACCATGTCCACTACACAATCCTAGTCCCTCTCATGATCCTGATACCCCTCATGATTCTAACGTGTCAGTGCAAGATGTTCATGAACCCCTTACATGCATAATGGGTTCTTCCACTTTGGTGCAATCCGATCCACTTCAAGATCTCATTATTTCTCTCATATCATATCCACCTCATAATGGACTTGCGTCTTCTTCCCAAAGAAAAGAGTATCCTACAAGTCAAGATATTCATAAAGGCAAAGGAGTAGACCTTCATGAGAAAGAACCCCTTCATATCAAAGAATATACTAATGGTCATGGCTATAGAGCTCACACTCAAGGCGTTGGTATCCCTTCAAAGTCAAAATCCAAATGTCCACCTTCCCCATCATCGCTTCCATCCATTCTAGGTCCCTATATCCCTCCATCTTCTATGCAACATCAGCAAAGGCACACATCTTGGAGAACCTTCCATCCATCCCATAGGCCTCCATATCATTCCCATCCACACCGACATTCATTCCCTCTTCCAAGCAATTTGGATGCCAAGTATAAAAGTCATAAGTCTAGAAATCCACATGTATTCAAGGATCAACATGTCCAATATAATCGACATGTCAAAACAAAGAGCAATATGATCTATAAAGAAAAAAACATATCCAAAAGGCCACAAAGGCCCACTGAGCAAAATAAAGCAAAGTCAAAATCTATATGGGTTCCTAAATCCCTTGTGCAAGCAATGCACTCCAAGGAACCACAAAAGCATGAAAAATCAAAAACCATGTGGATCCCTAAGCAGCTCCTTGAAGCACAAAAGCCTAAAGAAACATCAAAATTGGCATCTACAATTGCTATTCCTCCATCACCTCCTTCTTCAATTTTGGGCCCTTATGTTGCAAAATCCATAGCCTTTCCTTCGTCAAAATCTCAATATCCAAAATATCCAAAATACGTCTTTCCTCCATCAGTCCATCGCCCCTCAAGGTGTGTGCCAATGTTGATCTTGCCTTCATTTCCATCCACTGAAGTCCAATTTTTCCCATACCCTATCCATTATCCAATGCATATTTTCCATCCTTCGATCCCTTTGATCCCATCCTTTGCATAAATCCTTGCCTTAGTTTCATCTTATTTTCCATGTCCTTATCCTACCAACGTCTTTGAGCATGCTTTTAAAGGTCATGGTTCATTTTTTTTTTTTCAAGGCAACTATCCAAACAAAAAGACGCTTGAGTCCTTCTTCCATCC
The DNA here is from genome assembly GCF_030272615.1 of Cryptomeria japonica. Classification (NCBI taxonomy): domain Eukaryota; kingdom Viridiplantae; phylum Streptophyta; class Pinopsida; order Cupressales; family Cupressaceae; genus Cryptomeria; species Cryptomeria japonica. The sequence goes on from NC_081412.1 coordinate 691,361,623, forward strand.
CCTATCATGTGTCCATCTTTTTATTGAAAAATCCAAAAAAAAAAAAAATTTGAAAAGAAAAAAAGAAAAAAAAAAGTGAAAAAGAAAAAGAAAAAGAAAAAAAAAAGTAAAGAAAAATAATTCGTCCACTGGTGAAAACCTGGCAAACAGGCACCTTGGGCAAGTACCGTGATGAAAACCTGGCAAATAGGCATCATGCGTAATTTATGAACTTCTTGCACACCACACTTGGGGGCAGGTTTTTATCATATCATATCCTTTTGTCCTTCATTGTTTCATTATCCTATCATACCCCTGTCATTACCCTTCCTTGTCCTATCATCCCTCATGTCCAGTTTCCCTTTCCACCTTTGATCTTGACAAGGCTGAGGATCATCATGAGCATCATGTATCTTGTTTGCAGCTTTTAGTCCATCATAGCTTTTGGTCTTTATCCATTTGCTTATTATAACCTTTCATCCATATTCCCTAGCTTATTGCAACTTTCTGCCACTATCCCGTATCCTATCCCGACCTTCAGTCCATGTCCCTTATCCATTCTTGGTCTTGCTTATCCTATCCATATCTTATCACTATCCATACACTTTTTTTCTGTTCCTTGATCTTGATCTAACATAAGGATGCAAAATTTAAACATGGTTTCAAAAACCTCTTGACATGTCCCTCATGCCATGTCACTGCTTTACATTGTCATATCCAGTCTCTTGTCCCATCACGCAATAGCCCTTGAAAATTGCATCCGTATTGTCTCCATAATAAAAGGCCTTTTTCTTCCTCCTATCCACCATCATTTCAGCAAGCCTATTTATTCACCTGTCATATTCCTTGCCTTGCTAGACACTGGGGGCAAAATCTTAAAAATCAAATAATGTCAGGAAAAAATTTAAAAAATTAAAAATGTCCTAAAAAAATCTCTAAAAATCAAATAATGTCCTGAAATAAATTCAAAAAAATTGAAAAATGTCCTCAAAAAATCTCAAAAACATTTAAAAATGTCCTAAAATAAATCCCTAAAAAAGTCATATAAAGTCCTGAAAAAAATGCACACAAAAACATTAAAATCCAAAAAAAACAAAAAAACAAGCATTTTGTCAATAAAGGATCTCTTTTTGTGTATAAGACAGATCACTGAGCATCCCTCCAACGACTCGCAATCCAACACTGTGCTTTAATGAAATCATGCGTTAACAAATGAACTTTTCACTCAAACCAAACATTCAAACTGATCAACATTGTCATATCAATCAACCTCAAAATCATTTGTCCTTGTCTCTACTATCATGGGTCTTATACAGGCTGTGGTATACTCGAAACCAGACTGTGTCCTATCTTAGACGGGGTACCACATGTCCTGAAACCAGACAGCATGATCGTCCTATCAGCACGTTCAACTTTTGACAATGAAGATCAAGGTGTTTGTTTGATTTGTTGGAATTTGTGCATCTTATCTTTCTATTGATATATCTTCGATCATGTTTCTATGTTGCTCGATGATGTCACTGAGTGATTTAGAGTGATCGGGATGGTTCATGGTCCTTTTCTTTTGATTGTGATTGTTGTTTGTCTGTGATGTGTTTATCTTTTGCAAAAAGGGTTGCATTTCAGCTCTGGCCTTCAATTCCATGATGCTACGCATCCATTTTGCTACATTAAAATAAAGGTTCTCACCTACAAAGTGCATTACTGAAAGCAAGTTTTTCTTCATCTCTACCTGTCCTCTGTCTAATTTCTGCTTACTAACATTTCTTCCGTCAGTCTTGGCAGTCCATTTGATCCTATCATGTTCTATCATTTTTATCGATCAATTGGCCTCTTTTCTGCATGTTTCCGGCCAATTCCTCGAGGGGGCATGCATATGTCATTATTATCGTCTGGGGCATTTTCATCATCGTTCTTTGAAACAACGCTTAAAATCGCATTGTCTCAAAGAGGGGCAAAATGTAGACACCTAAAAATGGTCAATGCTTGCGGAGTCATACTTTAACATTTGCACATTGCCTCATTTTAGGTTTTTGCATCGCATTAACATTTCTCCTATGTCATGCACTTGGTCTTTATCATTTGCGAGCATCGAGTCATTCTTCTACATTCTTCATTTGTCTCGCTTTCGAATTTGGTCTTGTCGATAACAATCTTTAATCATGATTTTGGTCGATCTTGTCAATCTCTTATCAACTTGTCAATCTCGTCATTTTATGATCGATTTGACATCAATCGTCATCCTTTTCAATCATGTCAATTTGAATCAATTAGTCAATGTTCCTTGTCAATTGGCGCATTTATCAATCAAATCATTTATCAATCCAAAATCATGATCGAATCGATATCAATTATCCTTTGTCAAGACCTAATTGTCATCTTTGCATTGCTAATTCATCTTCTAGGGTTTCGTGATTTAATCATTTAACCTTGTTTGTCATTTCTCCCTTTAGGATTAATAAATTATTTATTTATCCTAAGTCTTCTTGTTGCAATTAAATGTTCATTTAATTGGCTAATTATTCCTCTTTGTGAATTAATTAATAAATGATAAATTATTAATTAATTTACCTAATTTCTAATTTCCATCAATTTCTTTTTCCTAAATTCCTCATTTCTAATTTCTTAATTTTCTAATTCCTAATTTCAATTTCCTCCTATTTCTCTCCTAAATTCATGGAAATGACATAGAAATTTGTCATTAATTGTCATAGATCTTTGCATAGAAATTTGTCATAAATTGTCATAAATCTTTGCATAGAAAATTGTCATAAATCCTTGCATAGCAATTTGTCATAATCTTGTCATAAATTATCAATCAATCAATTTTGCATAGAAAGTGCATAATTTGTCATAAATTGTCATAATTTGTCATATTGATTTGCAATTTCCATTTGAATCATTATCATGCTAATCTTGTCATCTCTCCAATTCTTCTATAAATTGGATGAATTTCTTCAATCAAAGCCCTTAATCCCTAATCCTTAATCAGACTATCGAATTTACGCTTCTAGTACTCTTGATCGAAAATCCCGTCTACTTGCTTTCAATTGTGTGTGCACTTGTAGGTGAGATCCACAACTATTTGGAGAGGAAAGAAGAACAATCGAGCTGCATGAAGGAGTATTCAAATCTTGCCTATGGTTTGCATAATCTTTGCTTTTGAATGCTTTTGTTTCATGTCTCTATTGAGTGTTGTTTAGGATAGATCATTGCAATGAATGCTTTTGTGATTGAGTTATTATGTTTATCTTGTTTTGTGATGATTCTCTATTTCCTATGCTACAAGTTATGTAGTACCCTTCCTCATTTGAACTCATTAGACTCATATTTTATTATTGTTTACTTTTAGTGGATACATTACCATGATGTGTTATTCAGACTTATATGACATTATTTCATGCTTTATCTAGATATGTGATGCATAATTTATTTGTAGTATTTCAGTACTTGTGATTTATGGCATTTTATGGATTATTGCTATGTACTGACACTTTACTTTATCTATGCAATGTGTAATTATATGTTGTGTGTCTGCGAGTGTATTGGATGCAAGGGGATGATTTTCCTTCACTCATTTCGGTGAGACAAGGAACGTCATGATTCTCCTTCATCGGTGTGTATGCCGTGTTTTCTATATTGTATATATGCATGTGTGGTTCGGTGATGCATGATTTTGTAGGTACAAGTACTGGGTAGGTACGGTGTATCGTCTCCACCTGGCTTCACAGGTTTGAGCGTGCCTTATATTTTCTGATGGAAGTGGAGGAGGTAGTAGTTGACCCTATTTTACTGAGTTACACTCTTGTGAGTGTTTCAGTTGGTCATCCTATCATTTTGTTTGGCCTTCGTATTTTGTCGTTTGATCTTTTTATGAGTATTTGCTTGAGGTTTGCTCAGTTTGTGTGTTTAGTGGTTTTAAATTAATTAACTAAATTTAAATTATAAATTTAGTTAATTAAAAGAAGTTATTAAATTAAGTTGCAAGCTGCATGATATTAGAAATATATTTTATTTAAATTTTAGTGGAAAAATAAATTAGATTAATTGCATTTATTGTTTCCTAGAATTTTAAATAAATAAAAGAATAAAATAATAAATAAATAAATGAATGAATAAAAGAATTAATTAGAATTATAGTATTGCTTTAATTTCTTTATTTAAAAAATTAATTAATTTGCATGAGAAAAGGAAAGAAAAAAAATGTTTTTTAATTATTACATGTTTTCTATTAAAGTAAAAGTAGGTTTTGAAGGGGCCCCGAAACCCTTTACAAAAGGACCTTACAAGACAAAAGCATTAAGAAACCAGGAGGAACAAACATAGGAAAACAAGCAAAATAACTAAAAAAAAACCAACTAAAAGCCCCCAAAACCAGCAAAAAACCAGCTAGACCCAACAAAAGGAACTAATTTATATTTTTCAGGGCATTAGCCAAGTTACCGCTAATCCCATACAGATCTTTGATATTATCCCTAAGATTAGGGATGTCCTTAGCAGAAGCAACAACAACTTTCTTTATGCTTGCTCTAGTTCTCTTTGGTGCTCCACCAAGTGTAGCTTCCCTACTTCCAATCTTGATTGCATCTTCATCCATGTCGACGTCCACCACTGGTTTGGGAGAGCTGGAGTTATTGAGGACCTTCAAAATATCCTCTAGGTTCTTAGTAACTACAGACAGGATATTAGGGATAATACCCAGTAGGTTTTTCATTGCCACTTTCCCTTCTTCCAGCTGGTCAATCTGAGTTGCCATTTTTTAACTTTCTCTTCCATTTCCTGCTTCCATTGCTTCTGATTCCTGTCATCTTCCTTCCTTTTCTCATCCATCTGTTTCCCATTTTTTTCCAAGTTCTTCATTAGTTCATATGTCCATCTGTCATAACCCAATCTAGCCTCAGTGAGTTGTTTAAGATTATCCAGGAATAACCCTTCTCCAATGCTTTCCTTATCCTCGCTCAAACTATCCTTAGCCATTTCGTTCTCGGTTTCCCATTTCTTCTCCCTCTCAGAATTCATATCTTTTTCCTCATTATCCTTATCATCCAAATCCACCATAGGTTGACTATCGTTGCCTAAGCTAGCACTGTGAATTGGACTATCATTGTCAGACTCGTTATCACCTTCTTCATCCTCTACAGCCACATCCTCATCTTTCCAACTGTCCTCACCCTCTGATTTGTCCATTTCCATTTCACTGCCCTCTTTTCTAGTTTCCTCCGTTTCATTCTTTTCATCCTCGTGGGCTTTCAACCTAGTGGCACTCTTTCTTTTTTATCTAGAAGTAGCCTCCTCCTTGTTGGGTTCTCCTTCCTCTAGCTTTCTCTTGCCTTTCCCTGGAGAAGCAAATAACCTCTTGTTTTCCTGCATGGCAAGGATTTTACAGTGCTCATAAATGAGCAACAAGAGCCCACAATGGAGCACCAGATTTGAGGAATTCTTGTTGTGTTTATTGAGTGACCTAGAAAGGGACCTGAAGAGATAGGAGGGTAGGGATACCCTTTTCTCATGCTTTAAGTGGTTTAATAACACAAAGTGATAAGTGTGGGCTCTGTAAAAGTGGCCCTCAATAGTTATGTATTCCATTATGGCATTCAAAACCCAGCCCCAGATTTTCTTGATATTGGAGGCTTCATAATAACCCCCTATGGCTTTTCCGATTTTATCCCTCTCCTTTTCTTTACACAGGAAAAGATTTACCGCATTATTGGAAACTTTAAGATCTCTAAAAAAATTAAGCCCCGAGTGGGGCACACCTGTCATAGTCACGATGAGGCTCGCGTCCAATTTGAACCTCACACCATAGATTTTAAAGGACCCATTACTCCAATTTTCCAAAATTTTGGAGACTGCGAATTTAATTATTGCATGTTAACTTATCCCTTGTTAGAAAATTAGTAAAGAAAATAAAATTGCTTTTATTACTAAATTTAGGTTTTTGGGAAAAATATATTCAACCTGGAATTTTAGTTTAAAAAGGGGAATAGGTCTTTATTTTAGGGAGACATAGGAAACAGGTCAGGGATTTAGGTGAAGAGAAATTTATTTGGAAGCTTGTTGAAGGATTGGTTCTCTTCTATAAATTTCTTCTAGGAAAGCTATACTAGGTTGGGTGGCTTTGTTTGATTGTTTGTTTTAAAGAAAATATTTTATTTCTTTCTTCTTTCTGAATGATGTGTGTTAAGATGTTTGTCAAATCTAAAATCCTGTCTGATTCTTGGCTAAAGTTCATTCTTGAAGTTAATTTCTAGTTTGTGGAAAGAAGTTATTACCTAGGTGTTTGTAGATTAAATTGGAAAAAGTTATTATGGCAAATTTTGCCAAGATTTTTATTGTGAATGAAAATTGCAAGATTTGGCAGGAATGGGATTACTAGAGAAATCATTCCCTCTTGTTTGATTTTTGTTTCGATACTTGGCTATGGCAGTCCTTTTTAATATTTTTGTATCGATACTACTCAACAGGAAGTCACACTGACTTACAAAGAGGATTTACACAAATCTAATATTCTGTACTACTTTACAATAGCATCTTCAATGCCAAATTCAATACCGGTTCTTGCTCTATTCTTTACATATACCCTTGACCTACAATTCGCACATTAGGTCTGCCTTATAATTTATTTATTACATTCTCTCCATATCCTACAAATGCCTACAATGATCTCTTTTATATACAAGAGTCATTTTACAATTTGCCAAGTCGACTTACAATGATAAAAAAAATATTACATATCAAAAATCCTGTCGGCCTCTGTGCCGGTATACATATTTCCTTCTGTGCTGGTGCCGGTGTAGATTGATTTTGTTGATGTCGGTGCATTTTTCTATTTGAGTAGTGCTTTGCCATTATAGTGTCTTGCCGGTGCCATAGGATTGCAAGGTTGCTTGTGTAATGCTTTGCCAATATAATGTCTTGCCGGTGCCATAGGATTGCAAGGTTGCCTATGTAATGCTTTGCCGGTATAATGTCTTGCTGGTGCCATAGGATTGCAAGGTTGCCATCAATGACAAAACCTTCAATCACACACAATGTCTCATTGGAGTGTCCATATGCCAACAATCTCCCCCTTTGGCATTGATGGCAACACTCATGAGAAATTTCAAAAAGATATCCAAAAATGTGTATACCAAAAAAATGTTACCAAAAATATGAGGGCTCCCCCTGAGCATGTGATCCCTGTGTTTTGAATTTTCTCATCTACTACTCCCCCTTTGGCATCAATGACAAAGGTTAGTAGATTTGTAGTTGTACCAATACATAACCTCAACCTTGTAGTTGGGTAGTTATTATCTGAAGAATATCTCCCAAAATTAAGTTTATACCATCCATAAACTTCTTGCTCTCCTTTATTGCTATCTCAGTTCTGTGTATTTTACCGGTGAGATGCTGCAAGTGCTTTGCCAGTGTTTTGCTACCCTATTTTAGTGCCTCTGAGATTTCCTTACGCAGAGATGCTAAATAGTCCAATCTTGGACTTAGTTTAGATCTCAAAAATTTTGCCTTGTTTATTATTTTCTCTTTTTCTCTTTCTAATTTGAGCAATTCTTCCTCAAAATTTGTTATCTTTTCCTCAAAAACTGATAATGTATCGGGTGAGTTAACAAAATTATCAGCAAGTTTATTGATCTCTTCCTGTACCTTGCTCATCCTTTATCTACATCCGTGGTCAAAAAGTTTATCTTACAGGTGTCTTTATACAAAGTTTTGTATTCTTTCAATAAATTGCACAGTTCCGGTAGAAGTGTGTCGAATTCCCTGTTACACTTCTTTATTCGTTCCTCAAAGAATTTCTGTTTTTCTTTTTCTACACTTTCCTTTACAGTTTCTACCTTTGTTTGCTCAAAATTTCCAGAAATATATTTACAAAGTGTATCCAACTGGCCTAAAGAATCTTTGTTGGCTATATTACAATTTGGAGCTATTAATTTCAAAATTGGAATTGAATCATCTATTGCTTTATATGCTTGTGAGCTATAATCGGTTATTTTCTTGATAGAATCGAGCAATACCTCTATTACATTTGATGATGACCTAGTAAACTAAGTGCCGATGGAAGGGACCATGCTGGTATTGACCTCTGGTAGGTCTGTTTGTGTCTCCATAGTTTTTCTTGCATCATTTCTTACCGGTGGCATCAGTTCTGGAGCCTTTAGCTCTGTTGGTCGCTCTGTTTGTGTTCCAGATTCCTTCTTTTTCTCTGAATCTGCTATCGGTTGCTCTTGGTTTCCTGTTGCCAGTTGCTCTTGGTTTCCTATTGCCGGTTGCTCTTTATTATCAGATTTATCTGTGGTATCCTTATCTACCACTATGTTGATTATTTGAGCATCAACATTCACAGTATATAGGACTTCAGGATTAGGATTGTTATCCTCTGTGTCCATGCTCTCAACTGCCGATTGATCTTTTGTAGTTGTTTTTACCAGTTGAGTATTTAAAGGAGGTGGGGGTAAGTTGTCTCTAATCTTGATACTTGGCAGTCCACCAACTTTACCTTTCCCTTTGTCCTTTTGATATACCAGAATGGGCTTGGGATTCATATATTCTTCTTGTTTTTCTTTTTCAATCAAGAATCTATCCAAACCATCTTCTGTTTTAGTTGAAACTTCAGTAACTCTTCCTTCCATTAATGATATTTGCCGGTGTGTAGTGGAAAAGACTGTCCGGTTGGCCTGAGCTATCAAATCATCAATTTCCTTAGGTGAGTTGGCCAGGTATACTGCAAGTAATTTTTCTATTTTTATTTTCTTATCCAACTCAATTATTCCTCAATTTGTCCTTTCTCATCTTCTGATAGGGTGTCATAGATTTTCCCTATGTTTTTCAATTTTCCTTCCTCTGTGATTTCATCCAGTAATATGTCAAAAGGGGCCAAGTCAGTGTCTGTCTTCTTCTTCTTTTTGGGGGTCAGGCGAGGTTACCAGGATAACCCAGGATGGGGGCCGGAACCTATGGAGGCCTACCATGATAACCACCATAAGCCATGCGATGACACTCTCTCCTTAGAGTCACTAGTGTTTGTGAGTTGAGTCACATGGATATTTGTGGAGTCATGTAGTTCTTTCATACTTGTCTTATTTTGCTTACTTGAGGGTTTTCTACTATCTCCTAGCATGATGGGGGGGTTCCATTTTGGGATCACATGGTTGGGTGGTAGTACCACTTCCCATCAAATGTTCTGGATTGTATCTTCAGGCGAGTAAAGGCTTCACTGGTGTTTCTTGGTTCGTGTTTCATGTACCAACTCATGTTGGTGATCATTGTTCAGTTGAGACCTTCTGGTCATTGTATCAAACTTTTATGTAACCTTGATATTGTAACTTTGTAATCCGTGGTATTATTGGAAGCCATGTATTTATGGATATTGTAATATTATGTCAGAGGAATGTATGTTAATTCAGTTGCTTTGATCTTATGTATAAATGAAACAAGGAAAAATAAATGCATTGGAATACTTTGGTTCTTTCATTATGGAATTTAGATGTATGTGTAGTTTTAAATCTTGAGCATTTAATTTACCTAATTAAATGGATAATTGGATTAAACATGGTGTTAATATAATATACAAATTAATCTTCATTGGTAACACTTAGGAAATCATGTGTTAGACTTTCGCTATGTTATTAAATGTGCTATTGTTATAATTAATGCACTTAATCTTTTAAAAAAATAACTATTTCACCCTTTAGTTTCCTAGTTGTGTTGTTTTCCTTTAGGGTTCCTAGTGGGGCATTATAGGTTATGACCATATAGATATGTGTTCAACTTAGAAAGTCATTGTACCCATTTGCATGGAGATCAGATAGTCAAAAACAAGGAATTCCCCAGTTCACATTAGACTCATAGTGTCTTCATATCCTTGGACAAGCCATTGTATTACTAAGAAAATCCACAACCAACAAAATAGGGGAACATACGCCATCCTCACCTTTCTAGTCAAAGATATCTTGGAGACATAATCCCTAGTCAGAGACGTCCTGGAAAAGCTAAAAGACATGTCACCAAAAGATAAAATCAAAAGAAAACCAAGACTTGACACCAACATAAACTGTAATCCTCAAGTTATTAGTGTCTCTTGCCACATACGTTAACATGTTTGATCTGGTCACAATGTTGTTTTCCTAATAAAGGACAGATAATGCTAGAAAATGATGTCATTGGCAGAGTCTATTGAAATATTTGATTTGTTGAAATCCATTGCTGACTGTGTTTCACTTGAAATTGACTGAATCCGTGAAACTGATACTTTAATTGCAGAGAAGAAAAAAACTTTATTGCGGATTGGCGATGCAAGTGACCTTTTATTTCAGATTGTGCATGAAAAGGAGGAATGAAAAGATGATGCTCCTCAAAACATACGATGCTCAGGGTTCCATTTCCATCACTAGACTTAGGAATTTTCCCTAGTTCCTGATTGGACCTAATTTATTATGGATGGAAAGGGTGAAAAGGGGTTTATTATGAGTGGAGAACCAATCTTAGGTAGATCAATAACAAGCCATGATGGGAATGGGTAAATTTATTATGGGATGGTAGGTTGTGAGTGTGTGCAAAGTGAAAGGGTAGATTGAATCCAGAAGGAGGGAGGAGCAAAGTCTCTACACATGGCGCCGGTAACCCAGTTTTCACCATGGTACTTGTCCAGGGTGCCACTAAAGTGGTTTTCACTATTGGAAAAATTTATTTCTCTTTACTTTTTCCAATTTTTCTATTTTTTGTTTTTCGTGTCACAAGGAGCCTGTTTGCTAGGTTTTCACCATAGTGACGATTTTTTTATTTTTTTATTTTTTTTTGTATTTTTGATTAGGATACTTTGAAAAATTGTGTAAAACCTGTGAAGGTGCATGCTGTTAATATGATCCTCAAAAGGTTCTCCATCTGGTGTTGAGAGCTAATATGCACTTGATCCATATGCTGCTATTATGACATAAGGGCCAAGCCAATTTGGTTCAAACTTACCCTTATTTTCTCTATCTTGCTCATTCTTAGGATTCTTTGTGAGCACTAAGTCACCCACCTCAAATGTGTGAGGCTTAACCTTGTGATTATAACTGCATCGTTCCTTGATTGAATGATATGTTGCTCCATTTATTGTTTTCCTTGATGAAGAAACTAAGGTAGAATTACTAATGTGTGAACTACGTAGGGCCATATGTGTGTCACCTAAAGAAGTTTGGGCATCCTTGACAACAAAACCCCTCAAAGAAGTTCCATTATAGGTCCATTTATGTGACATATTTCCAAAAGGGGATGGAAGTGTGGAAGAAGTAGATGAGGGATGAAGGCTTATGATTGTGAAAAGAAGTGAAAGTAGCATGGCATGATGGAGACTTAGGATAAAAAAGTATACCTTTTGACTTGAAATTTTAGAACTTTTGCCCCAAGTTATTTTGGTATTAGAGGAAATCAACTCTTGTTCTTTTTCCTTTATAGGATTTTTATCCTTGACTTTGATTTTTGCAGAGTTCAATATCTTTTGATTTTGATTTGGACTAAAGTACTTTTCTTTATTTTTAACTTTTTGATTTTTCTTTTCAAAGCTTGATTTTTGATCCCCAATAAGTAAGGGTTTTTGTGATTCTTGTTGATCCAAGTCTAGGAGCGAAGTGGAAATGGAATGAGTGGATGAAATGGTAAGGATATGTGAGTTCTCAAAAGGGTTGATGATATATTTAACAGATTCTTTGTTGGAACCACTCTGAGGACTATTGATATCAAGAGCTACTTGCATGAGATTTTCATTCAGACTTGGTAGCCACAACACTAGGTGGTTCACAACCAATTCCTTGATATTGCAAATTATCTATAGGCTATTCCTATCAACTAAATGTCTTAGGGGATAGTGGGAGTTGATCAATATGAAAGATATACTCATCACATCCCTTTTCTTTAACCTTGATTTTTTCTTTGAGGTCTCCTTTCTTTGATGTAGAAGCTTTCAATGATTCTAGGTCAACATATGTTGAGGATGGAGTTGCTTCTCTATTTATTAGGACTATTACTTTTGATCATGGTTGTAGGTTATTGCAATATATGAATGGATTTGGATCACCTTGACTGTCACTTCAACTCCGTTGTGTGGAAATTTTATACATTGGTGATATGTTGATGGTACTGCTCTCATTTAATGTATCTATGGATGTCCCAAAAGTATGTTGTAGGTGATATCTAAATCAAGAACTTAACAAATCACATCCTTGGTCACTAGCCCAATACTTAAATTTAAGGCGAATGTTCCTTTGGATGAGCATTCTTCATCATTGTATGCTTCGATGGTGATTTTATTTCTTGAATCCATAGTTTGTTCAAAGTATCCCAATTGTTTAATAGTATTTAATGTACAAATGTTTATACCTACTCCTCCATCTATCAAGATTAGTTTGATGCAGATTTTATGGAGAAATGCTTCAATATGGACAGGTGCATTGTGTGGCTGACATGGAGATGCGTCATGGGCTTCTGTGAATGTAAGGCAATGTGGAGTGGAAAGGTATCCCACCATGGCTTGAAACTAGTCCATGTTCAAATAAGTGGGAATGAAGGTTTCTCTTAATGCTTTGTCAAGGATAGCCTTATATGAAGGAGAGAGATATGTAGTAAATCAAGGATGGATATGAGGACGGGTGTCTTCCCTAGATGTTCTACAAGGTCATACTCATTTTTGGTAGATGATGAAGTCATGTCCTTGGATGGAATACCTTGCAAGGTAATTTTACCTTGTCAAGTTGTAACATTGCATTCAGGGGTTTCTATTAGATATTAGAGTTGTTGGAATGTGTTGTTGTCATTGATATCAACATATTCCTATGTTACAGAGAACTGGTTTGTTGCAGAGAGTTATTTTGGTGATTTGTTGCAGATGTGATGATACTATTTAATGGGCTTTGAGATACTTATCTCTAGTTGATTCATTATGAGTTTCATGATGCTACGATGATTTGATCGAGTTATGAGGTCTAGTATGTGGACTGGTTTTTTAGTGTTCTGTGTTGCAGAGTAGCGGTATTTGATCCATATTGCTCCAGAATGATCATTCTTGAATTGCAGATTTTGGAGAGTGTTTGGGACATTCATGTGTGTCATCTAATTGGATAGTTCATGATTTGGAACTTTGCAAGCGTATCTTTCAGTTTGTCAGTTGGTGTTCTTGACCTTCGGTGATGTAATAATGACGATTCTTGTTATCTGAGTTGTTGCAGTGATTGCGGTGGAAATCGTGTTGCTTGTTTATGTTCTCTAATCGTGTGCTATGCATTTTGGTGGTTCGCATTGATCATGGTGTGCGTTATTGAATATTTTATTGGTCTGGTGGTATTCTTCATGTTATTCGATATATTTGGTGGTGTAGTGTGTTGCAGATGATCTTGGTGAGTTATTTGATGGTGTAGCGCATTTGAGGATTTGATTTGCGTCCATGATATATCCTTGCCGATACTGTATTGGTCTAGTTATGGATTTATGTATCGTGTGATGTAATTTTGTGATTAGGTCTTATGTGTTGAGCCGATCTTAAGGTTAAGATCGATGATCTATATAAATAAGCATTGTAATCATGTTAGTTGAGTGTTTGTGGTTGGATCTATGATCTGTAAGAGTATTGTATGTGCGAATGAGCAAATTTATCTTTTGGTAGTGGAGAAGACCAGAGAAGAGTTGTTGTGCAGACAGTATTCTTAACCAAAACCATAATCAAACATTTGGAGATGATATTGTTTCAGTTCATGTAGTCCAGATTGTTTTATGATCTTTGTAAGGCAGTGAGCCTTCCTCAGGTTTGTAGCCCTTCTTGTTTTGAGCAGTGAGCCTGAATGCATATGCATTCCCCATTATAATATTTACACATACTACTGCAGAGTATCATCATATTGTGGGTAGGTTCCCACCGTGGTTTTTCCCATAAACTGGTTTTCCACATAAAAAATCCTTGTGTTATGTGTGTTGTTGATGTGGTGTTTATCTTTTGTACTGCTGGTATTGATTAGATCTGAAGTTGTGATTAATTTGCCCGAGTTTGGTGAAAACTGATTCACCCCCCTCTTAGTTTTTTTGTTGCCTTGCTGCTAACAGTTTAGTCATTAGATGATGAAGGGGATGGTCCAATGCCTTTCAAGAAAAAAATACTCCTTAGGGTAGAACCTTCAGAAGTTTTATATTTGATAATAATGGTAGAAACATGATTGTCCATTGATATATGGTTGAACGTATAATCATAAGTTGCAGTAGTATAATTGGCATTGTTATCTGATTTGGCTTTTAACTTATCATGCCTCGGAAATGTTTCCTTAAACATCATATGCTCCTCATTGGAAGTGTGACCATCCACTTCTATATCACCCTTATCAATTAGACCTTGTATGATGTTCTTTAATCTATGACAATTTCTAGTCTAGTGCCCTTTTCTCTTGTGATACAAAACTCATCATCATTCCACCATGCAGGTTTCACTTTTAGTTCATAAGGTGGATTTTCCCATATTTTTATAAGCTTGTTTGTAACCAATTTCTTAAATTTCATCTCAATTGGCTCTCTCAATGGAGTGCATTTTCTTGTAGACTTTGATGACCTTTGAGCATTCACTTGATTATTCAAATTATATGATCTTGTACTTGGTAAATTCATCTTTGGCTTCACCATATTTGCATCTACTACCCCTTCATTGTCCATGTTCTTGTTCTTGTTCCAAAAGTGGGGTTTATCTTTCCCATTTGATTCCTCTTTGTTATCCTTGAATAGCTTAATCTTGCCTCTTTGTTATCCTTGAATAGCTTAATCTTGCCTTGTTCAATAAGGACTTTCTCAATTGCCAATACCTTTTCAATGACTTCCTTAAAAGTGGACAACAATATTTTTTGTTCATATTGAATATCCTTGTTGACATTTTGAGTAAACATTTCCACCATTTATTTTTGTGGGATATCACAAGAGCATTGACTAGTAAGACCTCTCAATCACTGTAAGAATGAAGAAAATGAATCTACATTTTTTTGTTTGGTATCACACAAAGTAGTCACTGACACATCTGTTTCAATATTGTATGAGAAGTGTTGTATGAAATATTTTTCTAGATCACCCCATGACTTGATTCCAAGTGGAATTTGGGAGAACCATTCCATAGCTTGTCCACCTAAACTTTGTGGTAACAACCTCATCAACTATCTTTCTTCTCATGCTACCTCAATGGAAGGTATGAAGAATTCTCTTATGTGTGCCTTTGGATCTCCCTTGCCTCTATACTTATCAAATTTTGGTGTCACGAAATATATAGGAAATGGCTCAGGAATTGGAATACTTCTATAAAATGGATAAGGACATATGTCTTTCATTGTGTATTCTTGATTTGGCGCATTCATATTTGCCATTTGTTTTTGCAAATCCTTGATTTGTTGTTGCAAGTCATTCTTAGGCGGTGTCTTATCTCTTTGAGTCACTCCCATGCCCTAGCCACTAGGTGGAGGAGGAGGGATATAATGAATGTATGAATGATATTGGTCATAGATGTGTTCATATGGTATTATAATAAGGATCACTAGGCTGAGGTTGATTATACATGTCATGACTATGGGGATAGTAGGTATCATAAGAATGATCTTGGATATTTTCCCCAAATCTGACACAGGGTCTCCTTGTGTCATGATTTTGAATGTTCCCTTGAGTATAATTGTATGTATTGGTTTGATCTCGAGTGTTATCATGTGTATGAGCATATGTATTAGGATTTATTCTCCATGGAAAAGGGCGACTATAGGTTGTTCATGAGAGTTTTGAGCAAACTTGGTTTGAGCATGAGTGTTGGTAACTTCTAGTTTTTTAAATAAGGATGAGGGCGACTCAGGAACGAAACATTCTCTCCTATTACCACCATTATGTCCTCTTGGATTTGCATTTGTTTGATTCACTTGATTAGGATCCTCCTCTAGAATTTGTAACACATCAAAATCATGAGGTAGTCTTATTCCACTTTGTGTCATGACTTGAAAGAAGTATTGTCTATCTCTTCTCATGATTTCTTCAACTATTCTATTGAACCTTGGATCTATGATAGTCTCTTCAATGTCTTGGAAGTAATGGATGCATTGTCAGTGTCATTGTTTGGTTTATTACTATGATTCTCAAATGGGTTGTAAAATTCATCTCCTTCAAACTCATAGGTACTCATGTTGAGAGATCTAAGAGCTTCCTTGGCTTCTCTTTTAGACTTTTGGGAATGGATTTCAACCATGAAAAAAACCTTGGCTAAAATGAGAGATGGAAGAAAATGTGAAGACTATGAAAGTCCAAGAAGGAATATGAGATGGAAAACAAGAATCTAAAGTTGTCTTGCAATGTCCAAAAGTGTAAGTCCAAGATAAGTGGGATCTAAAGTAAGATGTGGCTTTCAAAGAGATGATAGATCTCTTGATGAGGTAAGTTGACCTTGACTAAAGAGGATCAAGTGGGACCCTAAGATGATAGATATGATGTGGGAATCACCTAGTGATATGTTGTAGTCTATTTGCAAGATATGATTAGGACCATAAAGCAACCTGTTGACTCTAGTTTAAAAAGTGTGTATGAGGACTGCAATTCAGGGATAACTTTAAGAAACCCCCCCTGGGTAAAGGTGTAAAATCCTGGCAAATCTTTCAATATTTTGGGGGAAAATATTAATTTTTTTGGTGATTTTTTTTTTAAAAAGGGAAAAATATTAAATTTCGTTGGTGAATTTTTCTCAGTTGCGTAAGAATTGTATGAAAAATTAAGGCGAATATTTTATTATTTTTGGGGAAAAATAATATTACATTGGTGATTTTGTTCATATTGCAAGAAAAAAGTGGAAAAATTAAGGCGAATCATTCATTATTTTTTGGGGAAAATAATAATTACATTGGCAAATGTTTTTCAATCACATAAAAATTGTAGAATAATTAAGGCTAATCTTCCATTACTAATTAGAGAAAAAAATCTAATATAGCAAACACATCACATCTTAGTTGTTTGTGTCCTGCATATCCATATGAAATCTTTTAGAAAACCTTTTTTTGGCACGTATGAAATCTTGATCGAGGATTATCTGCTATCCTTTTTCATAGAAAACTCAAAAAACTGCATGTGTCAGAGGAAGAAAAATACGAAGGATAGGACATATTTAATATTCAATGAGAAGCTACCAATATTAATCTATGTTGAGGTCTGTGAGTCATGTACAGGTGTCAGGACTATTGGAATGAAATCTTTCTTGTGGAATGCGAGAAAAGTACATCTCATATAGATTAATATAGTATGTGGAATAATCCAAAGTATAGACGTGATAGTCAATCATCATCACTTCGTAAATCAAGAAATAGGGTCATTATTTGCATGCTACATTTCAGAATGTAGGAGATAGAAGTTATATCATTCACATGCTACATTTTAGAATGTAGAAGATAGACAGTTTCTAGAGATAAGTTTTTAGGAAGTGTTGTTTTTTTGCTTGCAGAGGTTTTAAAATGAAGTGCATAGAAGGTGCAACTGAATTATGACATAAGGAGATATGGCCGAAGGTTTGCAAATCCCATGAAGTTAAAAAAATTGATGACTTACCTTATAGCTAGAGGGTTATTAAAATAGCCAAAGATAACTAGAGGGTTATTAAAAGGCTTGAGTGCAACTGCAAGCTTTGGCTATAGTTGCAAATAATTATGATCTCTCTGGCAACCGCCATGTCCCCCTTATAATGGGTAGAATGCAGAGAGAAAGCTAGGTGAAGACACAGGAGATGCAGTTTTGGAGTCATCAAATAACCTCCATGCAATCCATCTATCTATACCTTCCACCACCGAAGCCAACTCTAAAACAAACTCTAATCAATCCTCACGATTTGACATTAATTCCACCTCTATAAGTGCGAATGAGGCACTTTTTGATTTTAAATTTATTCATTACTTGGATTTAAATACTAGATTAATTTATTCACTTGTAATATTAAACTACATTAAATTTTATCTTTAATTTTCTTTTGGCTATTCATATAATGAGTTGCACATGCTAGTTAACTATAAGTCTGTAATTAATTAATCAATCAACTTAATGATCATTGGATGATCAAAAATCAATGACATAAGCTCTATTTCAGCCCAAAGTTTTGAAGGACAAAGATTTCTTCAAAAAGTTGTTAGAATAGAGATAGGTCTGAGCATTGTCTAATTAACTATTATAAATTGTATACTTAATTAACAAGGAGGATAGATTGGGCCAACCCTTTCCGATGTGTCCTTTGACCTCCAACATACATAATATTATTGGTCCACTTAAGAAGAGCCTGACATCAGCAGACCCCATGTGCCATGTGTGCGGTGGGGTTGCAGAGTTAAGGTGAAAGAGCATCTTGATCTAAATCTGCAGTCACACAGAGATCTAGACTATTGATATCAAAGGAAGTGCATGACGGGGTAAAATCTGAAAGCCATTAATTAATTTTTATAATATATATATATATATATATATATATATATATATATATATATATATATATATATTGTGAGTGTGATTTGTTTTTCCCACACTAGGTTTTTTAGGTAAAAATTATGGTTTTCATGTGTTTGGTGTTTTTTGTTTCATCTTGCATTGATGTTTAATTTGTTAATGATAATTGATAAATACTTGTGATTAAAGAAGTTTAGGATCTGGTTTAGACTAATTCACCCCCTTCTCAATCTTGTGGTGTTTTCAACATAAAGGTTAGTTTATAATCCATAGCATCATATTCACAAGCATATGGATTAAAATTATTACATATAGGCATCATAAATACATCCATAATCGTCTATAACATCACAATATAAAAATGTATATATATGTAAGTATCACATAATAGGTACATACATCTATGTATGCTAAATATTGACATATTTGTAAACCCTAAAGATCCAACCACTAACCCTAGATCTACAAACTAATCCAACAATTAACCAATAGAGAACTAAAAATACATGCAAATAAAATGAAATAAACAAAGTATAAATTTATTCATTACTTAGATTTAAATATTAAATTAATCAATCAACTTAATGACTGTTGGATGATCGCAGGTCAATGACATAAGCTCTATTTTGGCCTGAAGTTTTGAAGGACAAAGGTTTCTTAAAAAAGTCGCTAGAATAGAGATAGGTCTGAGAATTGTCTAATAACTAATTAACTATTATAAATTGTATACTTAATTAACTCTAAGTCTATAATTAATTAATTTTAGTCGATGACATAAGCTCTATTATGGGCCTAAGTTGTGAAGGACACAGGTTTCTTGAAAAATTCCCCGAAATAGACTTAGAGACATGTGTGAGCACTGTCGAGAATGAAAGGTTTTAATAAATGAATGTTTTTAATAAAAGAAAGAAAGAAAAAGAAATGAATTTTAAACACAGTTTCGCCCTTTGAGGAAGCTACTGAAATTAAGGGAGATAGGTGTCATGGAGGGTGGATATTCATCTCCACTTCCAAGACAGGGGATTGGTTAGAATCAACCATCCATAGTTGTTTTCCCCGGAGGATATGCTCTCGTTTAGAATTGATATATTATGTGGAAATGGGAGGATCGTTTGGATAATAGGATTGGTGGAAGTTGGGCAGAGATGATCGAGCATGCGCAGGAGTTGGATAGGAGGTTTAGTCATATAAGGAATATTAGTACCATTGTGGCCTTTGCTGGTTTTGACAGTTTTATCATGAAGTTGATTATGGGAGATTTGGAAGGGACGTCTCTTAGGTCTAGAGAAAATATTAAGAGTACTTTTTCCTTTCCCAATGCTATCCATGGAAGAATCCAGAAGGAGCTGGGTTATAAATGGGAGTGAAGGTGGATCCGAAAGTTATCCAGATTGATTGGGAGAGCCACATTGGAGGCAACCACTGGGAAGCTTGTTATAGTGGAAAGAATTCATCACATGGGAAGCATGGTTCATCATTTTGGGGTGGGTTGTATGTGTAGAGATGAAACTTTGTGAATGCAATGAAAATGGTTATTCCATATGGATGAAAGAGTGTTTGTCACGATGAAGAATTAGTCAAATGCATGCTTGGTGTAGGTAGGCACTGGTGCGTTGGATTCATGTATGAGGATGTAATTAGCCTACTGGTAGATGTTTTGGATTCTAGGGAGGTGTGCATCTAGAGGATTGACGGGTTCATTTGAGTAGTTGATGGGCATGCAGTAGCCAATGCCATTTTGGAGGAGGATGACTTGGGGGCTAGCGTGTTTTGCACCTTTTTCAACCCCGACTATGTTTTGTCGAACTATGAGGATGATCCAGAGGAGGATGGGTTTATTGAGTCCAAGGAGGAGGATGAGGAAGCTGTTAAGAATAAGGCAGGAAAGATACATAAAATATCATTCATTGAGGAAGCTTGGGAGGTTTATCGAGTAGGAGTAATAAATAAGAACTTGGCTCCATTTCAGAGGATGATCGATAGGGGAGATAAATGGCTCTCAGAGGCTTCCACTAGAGCTATGATGGAAATTAGGGAGCAGTTGGCCATCATTCTACAATATATCTAAGGGGGATGATGATATGTGTTTTTCTATATTTTGGGAGGGGGTGTTCTCTAGCATAGGAGGGTCTATTAATAATGGAGGTTGGATGTAATGGGTAGTGTGTTAGGAAAATATGATGATAATCTCTATGTAACTTGGTTTGATTTTAATATAGGGAGCTATCCCCATAAAGATACCACTTACCAAAAAAAAACTAGTTAACTAGGGAGATTCAAAAATTAGAATCCAGATTCGGGGGTGCAAGAAAGTCGTTTTAAATTCAAATTTTTGGGTAAGTTCCTGAGAGAAATACAGAATGAACTCAACAATGCAAACAGATAGAGAGGAATTCAGAATAATATTATAATACTTCAAAAATATGTTCACTTACCTTTAGGTCACTAGCAGTCGCCAATACAGTCAACAATAATGGTTGTTCCTAGTCTAAAACTTTGCTAGTGATCCAAATGAGAGCTTATAATCGACCAAATTATGTAGAGATAAATCTGATCTTTGACTGTATTTATACCAATCCTTATTTGGTGATTTCAGTGGGAATTTTATATGGTATACAAATATATGGCAAATCATGCTTAACTATAACACATCTTATGTAACTTTTGAGGCGATTACGGGCCGTCCAATTAATTGGCAATTATAATAAAGTTGGTGAAAATTGGGGTGAATTGAAACACACTTCCACAAAATGCTAGGTGGATTGGGTCCTCCTAGCCAATAAATCTTTATATGGCTATTGGCGAATTATGGCCGTCTATTAAGACAACCTCAGAAAGTGTAGGCAAAAATATTGAATTTATCGTGTGGAAAACATAGATTCAATTGGTAAAATCTTGATAGAGATACAATTAATTATATAAAACAATGAGTGATTGGGCCGTGCATTTTATTAATATTTATAAAGTTCGAGCGACATGGCTACCCCCAATCGGTACAATATATTTGCCATTTTCGAGGTCTCCGACATGAAATATTCACCATTGGCGAATATTCGACACTAAAGTAAACCCTACAACAAATGATGACTAGAAATGACTGAAAATGTGTGACAAGGTCATGATAAAGATTGATCGACTAAAAAATGAAGTCCTAAAGGAAGCTTCCTTGGAAGCTCTTTACATCTTAGAACACCGACACGTAATGAGTGTTGGCAAATGCACACTCCAATGAGAAATTGTATGTGATTGAAGGTATTGTCATTGATGGCAACCTTACAATCCTATGGCACTGGCAGGCACTGACATAGGCACAGACACTGGCAACGGCAGTGGCAAAGATGTTTATCGGCACCCTGGCCGACGAGATTTTATTTATTGTATTTTGTATTTAATTGTAAAATCTTTTTGTAAGCCGACAAGGCAAATTGTATTAGGACTCATATAAGTATGAGATCTTGTAAATAATTTGTATGAAGCGGAATACATGAAAGGAATGTAATAGGTAGATGCGAATATTAAGGCAGACCTTGGAATAGGGTTTTGGAAGTTGTATGAGCTTAAACTGGTACTGAACCTGGCATAGAAGATGCTGAACCGAAATAGTACATGACATTGGATTTACATAATCCACTTTTGTAAGTCAGTGAGACTTCCCTTTTTGTATATAAGCAGTGAGCTTTAGGTAGTTGGCCTTCTTTCATGTGCAGGCCCCTATTGTATCAGTAATATTCACTTATTGGCCAGTGAGTGAATATTGTGGGTCACAAATCCCACTGAGGTGTTTTCCACACCGGGTTTCCTCATTAAAAAATATTGTGTTATGGTGTGCTTTCTATGTTGTGTTTACTGATCTTATTTACTGCATTAATTCTGGTTTACCGATACACTGTTTTGACATGCAATTCATTTAATAAGTTTAGAAAATCCATTAACCAGTTAGATATTGATTCACCCCCCCTCTCAATATCTTTGGGAATCCTAACAATTGGTATCAGAGCCTGGTCCTCTATTTTCAAAAGCCTAACAACTTGAGGAAGATTATGACATCGGTACAGATGGAAAACTTGAGAAAACAACTGGAAACAGCTCTTACAGATTACGATGTAGAAAAATTGAAGAATATGAAACTTCAAGATGATCTAAAGGCTGCACATGAAATCATTCAAGGACTTTAGGAAAATCTCACTATTGCTAGGAACAAAAGAAGAGAACTTCATGAGAAGATATAGAGTGATGATGATGAAAAATAAACTCTTAATGATCTTGTAAGCAAGATGAAGCAGGATAACATGGCCTTGAGGAATGAGATGCAAGATATGACTATGAGGTTTTATAAAGACATTGAAGACCGAAAGAAGAATGAAGATGACTTGGCTAGGAGAATCAATGATGCTGGAAATGAAAATCTAAGATTCAGTCATAAAAATGATATGTTGAAGCCAGATATAATTCACTTGGAGCATGATAAAATTGAACTCATGAGACAAAAAGATTTCTTAGAAAATGAGTTGGCTACTACAAATCAACACAAGGAGAAATTCAAAAAAAGTTCAGAAGAACTTGATTGCATGTTGAAAAATTAGAAACCTAATGGAGATATTAATGGCCATGGCTTTGAAGTTGGTGAAAGCTCGAGTACTACAAACAATCATGATCACAGTAAATCGGTAAGATAACCTAATGTTAGGTCCTAGAGACAACTGAGAGGGGGGGGGGGGTTGAATCAGTTGTCTAATAAATTCAAACCAAAAACCAACTAACCAACTTAATGCTTAATACTGGTAAACCAGTTAAGTGTGCTAGTAGATAGTGTTAATAGTACATTGCTATACCAGTAAGGATTAATGCATGAAACATAAACATAAAGTCATCCACAACACATAACACCAATATTTGTACGTGGAAACCATGTAAGGGGAAAAGCCATGATGGGAAACCTTACCCACAATCAGATGATACTACTGCAAATAGTAAGTGTACATAAATGGGGTCTACACATGCAGAAAGGCCAATAGCCTAGAGCTCACTGCTTAATCACAAATGAGAGTCACACTAACTACAGTTGGATGGTTAAATCCAATAAGAATGTACTGCACAAAATAGCATCTTCATATGCTGGATTCAGTACTGGTGTATTGCTGATATGCTTCTACAAAAACCTATCTTCACCTTCAAATGATGTCTTCATGTATACCTCTACTTAATCTCACATATACCTTCACACAATTCTTTTTTGCATTCCACACTTGATCTTACATTTATACCAAACCCTAAGACCAATTTTAGTAGATCAGCTCTACAAGATATTACAATAAAAACATTTTACATACAATATAATATCCGATGCAATAATTGATTAAACATGTCGGGTAAATGCATTTACATCAATAATAAATCATCTCCATAGCGTGCCATGCTGATCTGGAAAAGATAAACCTGTCAGTGTAACCCTAGATAACCCTGGACCTATTTGCCGGTAAAAGCAAATATGCAAATATGAATATATCAATGATCAATCCTTCAAAACAAAGTGTCCATATGATGTCTTCGACATTACCAAGTGTCTTCCATATCATTCCAGGTACCGGTGAACATTATATCCTATCGGTGAACCATATATCAGTAACTGTGCAATAGTTACTTGCTTGCCGTTGAATGTTGCTGGATCTCCAAAGTGCTTGTTTTCAGTAGGTGTTGACATCAATGACAAAACCACACCAAAATACCAACAATCTCCCCCTTTGGCATTGATGGCAACACAAGTTGGAAAAACCATCAAAGTGCCAAAACAGAAATGCCAAATACCAAAAATCTCCTAAACAACAATTTCTCCCCCTCGGAGCAACATGTGTTTATCCAAAGATTAATCTTCAATACCAATCTCTATTTCCCCTTAAAAGATAGTGAGTTTTTCCATAGATATCTCTCCCCCTTTGACATCAAATGCCAAAGTTACAAAAATCAAGTTTATACAAAATACCAACTACTCCCCCTGAGAAGTAGCTTCCTCATCAAAGACTGGAATAAAAGATTTGTCTTTTAATTCTGCCGGTTGATGACAATCATTAACTGTGTAAATTTCTATCGGTGGTGCTATGACTCCAAGCTAATCTCTGAGACATTCAAAAGTCTCCTTAGGCAAAGGTTTTGTGAAAATATCTACAAGTTGTTCTTTAGTATTCACATTAACTAGTTTTATCTCTTTTTCTTCAACTTTTTTCCTTAGAAAATTCAGTTTGATAGAAACATGTTTTGTTTTAGAATGTAATACCAGGTTCTTAAATATATCAATTTTTGCAGTGTTATCACAATATATAGTAATAGGTTCCTTGCATTTTAACTTTATGTCTTTCAACATTTGCTTAAGCCATAGTACCTGTGTACACTTAGTTGCTGCTGCAACATATTCTGATTCTACTGTTGATAAAGATGTACAACTCTGTTTCTTACTCAACCAAGAAACTAATCTCTTTCCAAGAAGGAATGCTCCTCCAGTGGTGCTTTTTCTATCATCCACATCTCCTACCCAATTTGCATCTATGTATGCACATAGATCAAAATTTTCATCTTTAGGATACCATAATCCAAGATTTGCTGTGCCTTGTAAGTACCGAAAAATCCTTTTTACTGCTGATTCATGATTTTCCCTAGGATTACTTTGAAATCTAGAAACAATACATACTGCATGCATAATATCAGGCCTTGTTTGTGTCAAATATAGTAAACCTCCTATCATAGATTTGTATCTAGTTGGATTAACAAGTGTAAATTCATCCCTTTGAGATAATTTGTCATTTGTAGTCATAGGTGTGCTTACCGGTTTAGAGTTATCCATCCCAAATTTCTTTAGTAATTCTTTCAAGTACTTGGATTGACTAAAAAATATACCTTTATCAGTCTGTGAAATTTGCAATCCTGAAAAGAATTTAATTTCTCCAATCATAGACATTTCAAATTCTTGCTGCATTTTAATAGAAAATTCTTTACATAATCCATCTTCTTCTCCAAAGATTATATCATCAAAAAATACTTCAATAATCAAGATGTCACCATTAGTTACTTTGTAATATAAATTGCTATCTGCATTTCCTTTAGTAAAACCAATCTTTAAAAGATACTTATCCAATCTTGCATACCAAGCTCTTGGGGCTTATTTCAATCCATACAGAGCTTTTCTTAACTTGCAAACCATATTATTGTCATTTGTCAAAGAAAATCCATCAGGTTGTTCAATATATACTTCCTCTTCAAGATCTCCATTCAAAAATGCACATTTAATATCCATTTGATAAACTTTGTAGTCCTTGTGAGCTGCAAAAGCCAAGAATAATCTGACTGCCTCAATTCTGGCTACCGGTGCAAAGGTTTCATTGTAATCAACTCCTTTCTAAGAATATCCCTTACACACTAGTCTTTCTTTATTTCTGACAACCTTACCATCTTCATTAAGTTTGTTTCTAAATACCCATTTGGTTCCAATTACATTTTTATCTTTTACCGAGGAACTAATGTCCAAGTATTATTTTTCTCAATTTGTCCTAATTCTTCTTCCATAGCTTTAATCCAAAATTTATCTTCACATGCCTCATTGATAGATGATGGTTCAATTTGAGAAATAAGACATACCTCTTCATTTTCCAATCTTCCTCTTGTCATAACTCCTTTAAATTTGTTTCCAATTATCTGATCTTCAGAATGATTCAATCTTACATACCAAGGTGTCTTAGTTTGCTGTTGTTCTTCAACTATTGTGGAATCCTCTGATGATATCGGGGTAACTGGATCTTCATTCTGTACTAGTGGATTCAGTGTAGGTTCATTTGTCACAATTTATGTTGCCGGTTCAGAGTCTATATACCTTGAAGTTCCTCTGAATTGTTCATCAATCTTTACATTTGTACTCTCAACAATTTTCTGCAGTCTCTTATTAAAACATCTATATGCCTTGCTCTTAGATGAATAACCAAGAAATATTCCTTCATCACTTCTAGGATCAAATTTGCCAGTATACTCATCTCTTCTAATATAACATTTACTTCCAAAAATTCTGAAATACTTAAGAGTAGGAGTATTACCAAACCATAGTTCATGAGGGGTCTTATCGGTTTCACCTTTGATGTCAACATTGTTGAATGTATAGACAATAGTGCTAACTGCCTCTCTCCAATACACATGTGGTAGATTTTCTTCTGATAACATACTTCTTGCTGCATCCAAGATAGTTCTATTTTTCCTTTCAACAACTCCATTCTGTTGGGGTGTCCGAGGTGCTGATAACTGTCTTTTGATTCCATTCACTTCATAGAATGTATTAAAGTCCTTAGATGTGAATTCTCCTCCTTGATCTGATCTTAAACATTTGATTTTCTTACCGGTTTCATTCTCAACCATTGCTTTGAATAGTTTGAACTTCCCAAGTGCTTCTAATTTTTCTCTGAAAAAAGTAACCCAACACATTCTAGAATAATCATCAATAATTACCATGAAATATCTATCACCTTGTAAGCTTTTAGTTCTAGCTGGACCACATAAATCAGTGTGGATTAAATCAAGAGCATTATTGGATTTTTCTAGAATACTTTTGAAACTAGCTCTAACTTGTTTTCCAAATTGACATTCCTTACAAATTGTGTTATGAGGTTTCACAATTTTAGGTAGATCTCTAACTGCCTTAGAAGTACTAATTTTTACCATGCAATCAAAGTTTACATGACATAGTCTCTTATGCCATAGCCAGCTTTCATCTATATGTGCAATTAAGCATGCCTTTTAACTATTATTCAAATGAAAGATATTACCTCTAGTCTAATTACCAGTTGCAATTTCTAAACTAGTTCTATTCATGATTTTGCATTTTCCATTTTTAAATTGTAACTGAAATCCCTTCTCAACTAATTGACCAACACTTAAAAGATTATGCTTTAATCCTTCAACATAGTAGACATTGTCAGTGTTATTCTTACCCTCAAGAGATATTGAACCCTTACCTTTGATTGAGCAGGCTTTGTCATCTCCAAATCTTACTAAACCTCCATTGTATTCTTGAAAGTTCAAGAATTTACCTTTGTCTCCAGTCATGTGATGTGAGCATCCCGAGTTAATGATCCATTCATCCTTTGCTTCAACTTTAGCTGCTAGGGCTTGTTCTACCGGTTGAGTAGTAGGTGCCAGTTGATCTTCTATTATAGCAACAAAAACCCATCCATTGTCTGCTGGATCCTGATCAGAATCATCAATCACACCTTCATCAGCAATGCAACAAGATTTGTCTTTGTTCTTCTTAAATTTGTATCTCTGATATTTAGGATTAGGCTTGTATGTTCTTCTAGCTTCTTCTCTTAGTCTAGCATGTCTATCAGGGCATCTCAAAGCCATATGACCAATTTTATTGTAGTTAAAAAATTTAAAGGGTGCTTTACCTTCATACTTACTTCCAATTGGACCTTTTTGCATTTTTCTTGCAAATAGTGCTTCAAGTTCTTCAAGCTCTTCATTCTCCTTCTTGGTTTCTTCAAGTTCTCCTGCATAAAAAGCTTTCTAGTTTGATTTGTCAAATGATGGAGTAGATGATGTTGATGCTTTAAAAGCCAGATCAGTTTTTATAGTAGCAACATGACCAAATTCCTCAATTTCAAAAGCTGAAAGTTTTCCAATCAATGTATCCCTAGTCACTAATGTATTAGGCATTGTTCTCAACTCATTTATAGCAGTAACCTTAATTTTATATGCCGGTGGAAAACCTCTTAAGATTTTTGAAACAATTTCATCCTCACTCAAGGTTCCTCCACAACATTTAATACCCAAAACAATTTCATTTACTCTTTCCATAAAAGCAGAAATCCTTTCATCTTCTTCCATTTTTAGATGTTCATACCTGACTCGGAAGCTTTCAAATTTTGCAATCTTGACTATGGAATCTCCTTCATTTAGTGTTTCCAAATGATCCCAAATAGCTTTAGCAGTAGACCTATCTGATAATCCCATGATTTGTTGATCTGATAATGCGCTCAAAAGTGCTTCTCTTGCTTTGCAATCATTCTCTTCATCTTTGGCGAAGGTAGTTGGAGCAGTCTGATTAGCTACAACAATAGTATAACCATTCTTTGTAACTTCCCAAATGTCTTTATCGATGCAATTCAGATGTGTCTCCATCCTAATCTTCCATATCCCATAGTTGGTTCCATCTAGTTTAGGACTATCCTTCCTGAAGTAATTAGTAGACATTGGATCTCCTCAAGTTGTTAAACTTCTGCAAACGAGGACTAAGCTCTAATACCAATTGTTAGGTCCCAAAGACAACTAAGAGGGGGGGTTTTGAATCAGTTGTCTAAAAAATTCAAACCAAAAACTAATTAACCAGCTTAATGCTTAATACTAGTAAACCAGTTAAGTGTGTCGGTAGACAGTGTTAACAGTAATTTGCTATACTGGTAAGGATTAATGCATGAAACATAAACTTAAAGTCATCCACAACACATAACACCAATATTTGTATGTGGAAAACCTATAAGGGGAAAAACCACGGTGGGAAACCTTACCCACAATCAGATGATACTACTGCACATAGTAAGTGAACATAAATGAGGTTTGCACATGCAAAAAGGCCAACAACCTAGAGCTCACTGCTCAATCACAAATGGGAGTCACACTAACTATAGTTGGATGGTTAAATCTAATAAGAATGTACTACACAAAATAACATCTTCATATGCTGGATTCAGTACCGGTGTAATGCTGATATGTTTC
This sequence comes from Cryptomeria japonica, assembly GCF_030272615.1. Taxonomy (NCBI): domain Eukaryota; kingdom Viridiplantae; phylum Streptophyta; class Pinopsida; order Cupressales; family Cupressaceae; genus Cryptomeria; species Cryptomeria japonica. The sequence goes on from NC_081412.1 coordinate 691,390,792, forward strand.
TACAAAAACCTATCTTCACCTACAAATGATGTCTTCATGTATACCTCTTCTTAATCTCGCATATACCTTCACACAATTCTTTTTTGCATTCCACACTTGATCTTACAAATAAGATCTTACATTTATACCATACCCTAAGACCAATTTTAGTAGGTTGGCTCTACAAGATATTACAATAAAAACATTTTACATACAATATAATATCCTATGCAATAACTGATTAAAGATGTCGGCTAAATGCATTTACATCAATAATAAATCATCTCCATAGCGTGCCATGCTGATCTGGAAAAGATAAACCTGCCGGTGTAACCCTAGATAACCCTGAACCTATTTGCTAGTAAAAGAAAATATGCAAATATGAATATACCAATGATCAATCCTTCAAAACAAAGTGTCCATATGATGTCTTTGACATTACCAAGTGTCTTCCATATCATTCCAGGTACCAGTGAACATTATATCCTGCCAGTGAACCATATACCAGTAACTGTGCAATAGTTGCTTGCCGGTGAATGTTGCTGGATCTCCAAAGTGCTTGTTTTCAGTAGGTGTTGACATCAATGACAAAACCATACTAAAATACCAACACCTAATGCCTACAAATTTAATGGAAAATGCTTTAACTGTAACAAGTATGATCATAGAGAAAATCAATTTAGATCTAGAAATTATTAGAACACCAATGCACCCACCGGTCAATGTTCTAAATGCAACAAAGTTGCTTATAATTTAGAAAATTGTAGAATGAATGTAAGATGTTATGTTTGTGGAAGATTTGGACACTTATCTAATCAATGCAGAACACATACTGGCATAGGATATGGAAAAGCTATTTAGAAAAAACAATGTGAGTTGTTATGCTTGTAGCAAGATTGGACATATTGCAAAATTTTGTAGAAGTAAGGCATCACCGACAAATAACAAAGGACCTAGTTTTAAAGGTAAAGAGAAGGTTGAAGAAGTAAAGCAAGAATTTTCAAAACAATGGATGAGGAAGTCAGATATGAATGTTAATGAAGCTATTCCTTCACCGGTAGAACAGAGTATCACTCCATCGACAGGAGATTCTTCATCTAACTGAAAAGAAACCTTTTGGGGGTTTGGAAACAAATTGAAAAACATGCTAATTTACCCTCGATTGATGGTGAGAAGTTGAAATACTTCTTTACCCACAGATTTGTTAAGTTTCACTTAACTGACAGGCATTTAATGTGGTAGTTGAAGGAAATGACATTATAAAGCAAGTGTTTTGGCTCTTTTCTTCATTCACCGAGCATTCAAATTTCCTTAGAGCACAAAAATCCTGAGCGAAGGCACCCACAATGAGAAGTGAAGCAAATCATTCAAGAACTTATACCTTAAGGCAGATTAAGGTATGTATACAATGGCTTCCTCCTCTGCACCTGAATTCATTGCAAATCCTACTGTAATTGAAGTTGTTAAGCACCCTAGGCCTGTATTTAAAATTATTCCCGAAATTGCGAACAAAGATGATACCCTAGGAGTTTTTTCAAAAATACCCAAAGGAGTTGCTTATGCTCAAGATCCTAGAATTTACATACATTATCATATTGAAGAACTAGGAGCTAAAGAGATAATGAACATGTATAGAACAGTAATTTGTGACATAAATGGAAATGTGAAACCGGAATATAAGATAGTTGAAACCCTAGGTTTTGTGGAGATTCTTAGTATCCATGATTTTCCAAAGGATGTTATAAGGATCGTGTTAAGAAGAGTTCATGGGGAGTTCTTTTGGTTGGATTCCATTCACAAGATAACAAAAGAAGTAGTTAGGGCAGTGACAGGCTTACCTTCCACCGGTAGTAGGCCTGACAAGACTAAAAAGGTTCCAAATGACACTATAATGACCCTAACCAGTGCAACCTTTGACAAGAGATCCTTGAGAGTAAATGATGTAAAGGATATCAATGTAAAATTCATCAGCATGATTCTTGGATACAAAGTGACACATGCCAATAGATTAAACTTTGTTTCTAGATTATGTATCAAGAGTGCCTATGACATGGTAAACAACAATGCAAAGATTGACATATGTGAATGGTTGAAGGATGAACTGATAGACAATCTGAGGAAGATCAAAGGTGATAAGAAAGGTACATTCAAATATGGCAGCCTACTTGTATGTTTGATGTTATATATTACCAAGGAAGTTCCCAGTATTGGTAGAAAGGATTTTGGTTTTGACATACTGGTAGGAAAATAATTTCTGGACATACTAAACAACATGGGAGATGATAGAGAAAAGAACATAAATGAACACTTTCAGAAACTGAAGGATAGAATGAAAACTAGGATAAGGCTATCTCAATCTATAGTAGATAAATATCAAAAGGAGATATGCTTTGTGATAAAGAAAGATGAAATCTGGATGGAGGTAGTGGTTCCAAGGATTATTTGGGTTATAGAGATGGGATATGAGGATGATGAGAACATAATAGAAACTTATGCAAAAGCACTTCTAGAAGCCCCTAAAGAACCAACTGAAGAAATATTTGGAAATGCGGAAACAATTGAAAGCAAAGTTCAATCATAGAAAAGAATAAAGAAAACTGAACAAATAGTTAGAAAAGGAACAAGGTAGGCTAAAACAATCAAGGAAGACATATTGAATAAAAAAGGTATTAAGGAGAGTGACTTGGAAGGATTACAACTGGAAACACATCTTTCACCAATTGGCACCTCCTCTAACAGTGAAATACTGACAGAGTTTAAAAGGGTAGTAAGGAAAAGGAAACCTTCACCGGTACCCGCTCCTACACCTAAGAGAACAAGACAGAAACAACAGACAATTAGGCCTCCAACAAAGAAGTTAACACCAAATAAAAGAAAAGAAAAACAAGTTGTTCCTCCACTTGATAACCTTTTGAATGAGATAACGGAAAATGGTAACTTATCAAACATTAGCAAGTTTTATGATACTTTTAACAGTGATGAAAAGGAAAGCATTGAAAACAGTGTTATCCTACACTTGGATATCTATAAGAAATTTCTAATTGAGGTTGTAGATGATTTACCCAATGAGATGTATAGAAGGTTAGAAGCAAAGAGAGCAATAATTGGTGAATTGGATAAAAAGATGAAGGTAGAGAAACTACTTGCAGTTCACCCAGTGAATTTAATAGAAGAATTTGATGAACCGATAAGTGAGGCTAACCGGACTGTATTTTCAATTGGTCACCGACATGTAGCACTAATGGCCGACAGAGTTAATGAGATCACATAAGAGACAACGGATAAATGGGATTTATTCTTTGTTAAGAAAGAGAAACAATAAGAGCTTAAGAGACCAAAGAATTTAAAGTCTACCAAAAGGAAAAGGATAAAGGTAAAGGTAAGGTAGGTGGTCCTCTGAGTATAAAGGTGATATATAATTTACCCCCACCTCCTTCTGATACTCCACCAACACAAAATGTTGATACACCACCGGCAATAGAGAGTATGGAGACAACACACGAGGACACAAATCCTGATTTTGAGGTGTTGTTTACAATGAATATTGACACACAGGAAGTTAACATTGTGGTGGATAAGTAAACAAGTGAGAAGAAAGATGTGACAACTGAGCCACTGGTAGAAGATACTACAGTTGAGACAAATATTGAGGATACAGTTGGTAACATTGAAATTGGGACTGAACAACAAACTAAACAAGCAACTGATTCCCTAGATATAGGAATGGCAGATACCACTAGTGTACATACTGATGTATCTACTAAGCAACCGATAACTGATAATACTGACAAATCTGTTGAGATACTGGCTATATACATTTTAGAGGTAAACACAAAGAAACAGGTAGAAAACAAAAAGTCACAATCAAAAAAATTGGCAATGGAAAGTTTTGAGAAACAAACTAAGGTACACACTGAGAAATCAGATGAGAAGAAGGATGAGGTAAAGGTTAATAGAGAGACTGTGCCACTGACAACATTTGAGAAACCTAAACCCTTTCTTGTAGAAATGCAGACTCAAACTAACCTACCAGAGGTCACCATAAGAAAAGAGGTTCCTCACACCAACAGATTATAGATTATTAAGACAGTTGGTCAATCATCTAATTCTTCACTGACAGAATTTCGGCCAATCAATTTAATAGAGGTATTGCTTGATTCAATTAAGAAAATAACTTATTGCAATGCACTTGCATATAAGGCAATTGATGACACCATATCAATTTTGAAGATGATTGCACCCAAGTGTAACATAGAGAATAAAGATTCTTTAGGCCAATTAGACACATTGTCTAAGTACATAACTGACAATCTTCTAACAATTGATCAAATCAATGAGGAGACTTTCAGAGAGAAAATGAATAAAGAGAAGGAAAAATTCTTTGAGGAAATAGTAAAGAAGAGTAAGGAACATATAGATACATTATTACCAGCACTAGGAAAGACAATTTTGGACTTCAAGAAATTGTACAGAGACACATGCAAGATAAACATTTTGACAGAGGATATAGATAAAGAGATTAGCAGAGCTCAAAAGGAAATCAATAATATTGCTGACAATTTAATAGGTTCATCAGATTCAATATTGGTAGTAGAACAAGAAATTACTGGCTTTGAAGAGAAAATTGAAAAACTTGAAAAAGATAAAGAGAGATTAAAGTTTAAGGCAAAGGAACAGAAATGTAGACTATGTCCTAAACTAGATATTCTTATCTCTTTGAGAAAAGAGAATTATGAGGTTCTTGTTCCAGGACTTAAGACACCAAAAGAACAAATGTACATACTCACTGGTACAATCTAGAGGACTGAAGCAACACTAAAGGATAGTGAGAGATTCTACAACATCTTACATTTTGCATTAGCAGAGTTATATCAGATTATAACCAACCGGTTACAGGGATCAAGATAGGAACTACACTCAATTGACATTGAATGACAGCCTTTGCCATTGATGTCAAAGGGGGAGTAGTAGAGGATGAGAAAAAAGAGTAAGATAGAAGAGATCATCTACTCAGGGGGAGCACACAGTTTTTTGGACAACACTTTTTGGATACAATTTTGGCTTTTTCTCATGAGTGTTAGGATTAATGCCAAAGGGGGAGATTGTTGGAAAATGCACACTCCAATGAGAAATTGTAGATGATTGAAGGTATTGTCATTGATGGAAACCTTATAATCCTATGGCACCGGCAAACACTGACAAAAGCCCAGACATCAGCAGTGGCAACGACAAATATGTTTACCGACACCTTGGCCGACAGGATATTATTTATTGTATTTGTATTTAATTGTAAAATCTTTTTGTAAGCTGATAAGGCAAATTGTATTATGACTCATATAAGTATGAGATCTTGTAAATCATTTGTATGAAGTGGAATACATGGAAGGAATGTAATAGGCAGATGCAAATATTAAGGCAAACCTTGGAATAGGGTTTTGGAAGTTGTATGAGCTTAAACCGGTATTGAACCTGGCATAGAAGATGTTGAACTGAAGCAGTACACGACATTGGATTTACATAATCCACTTTTGTAAGTTAGTGAGACTTCCCTTTTTGTATTTAAGCAGTGAGCTTTAAGCAGTTGGCCTTCCTGCATGTGCAGGCCCCTATTGTATTAGTAATATTCACTTATTGGCCAGTGAGTGAATATTGTGGGTCACAAATCCCACCGAGGTTTTTCCCACACTGGGTTTCCTTGTTAAAAAATATTGTGTTATGGTGTGCTTTCTATGTTGTGTTTACTGATCTTATTTACTGCATTAATTTTGGTTTACCGATACACTATTTTGACATGCAATTCATTTAATAAGTTTAGAAAATCCATTAACCGGTTAGATACTGATTCACCCCCCCTTTCAGTATCTTTGGGAATCCTAACAATGAGTTCATAGACACAAAATTAACCCACATAGATGTAGTTTTTGGAAATTTTTTGTAATCTGTCTTAAATTTTTGCAATTGTTGAGTGTGACTAGGTCTTAGTGTTAAATCTCTTGTGGTAAGAAAAAATGGTAAACAATGAAGACACAATGTCTGAAGTTGTTTTTGTCAAGTTTTTTGTGCAAATGTTTATGTTTGAAGATGCTTGAAAACACACACAACTTAGGTTGAAAGAGAAACCATTCAATGGGGTCCTTATGGCATAGAAATAACTCAAACAAGTGGACAACTAGAGATTTTGGTAGCACTGGCTCTCCCACCACCCACAACACTCACTTCTTGGGCATAGAGAATTCTCTTACCTTGAAGATCTAAAGATAATCAAGGAATTCTTGTCTCAACATGAAAGGGTAAATTAGGGGTATCTATGAGGTATTATCCACACACCCCGAACCATCAAATGTAGGGATTTTGACCTCTAAAACAAAAGGATTTTAGTCTGGGACTTTCTTTTGGGCGTCCATATATGCTCTCTCTCTCGGGAGGCTTCCTTTTTTGTAGAACACAAGTGTTGGCATTTTGATGATGTTGTGATTGTCATTCATGGACACACACTTGCTTTGTGTACACTTTCTTGATGTATGAGTTATGCTCAACCCATATTTGTTCCATCCGGTATTATGTATTACAGTCTTTAGACTATCGGTGTTTTGTAGAAGATGTTACCGGTCACAAATTGACTGAAGACCCAAAGCGGTATGAAGACCTCAAGCGGTTCGAGAATCTCAAGCGGTTCGAGAATCTCAAGCGGTACGATGGAACAAAGCAGTAGATTAACATTCTTCCAGTCTTCATTTTTGACAACCAGTAATCGGTAAATTGTATGAATCGGCATTACTCTATGATGAGTTACCAACCAATATTTCTATGATGAGTTATCATCCACCAACACTTTGGCAGTGATTTTGTGCCATGTTACCAAATGTGTCTAGATGCATTGAACCTAGGAACTTGTAATTTAATCCTATTGGACCGACATGAAATCAGACTCCTTTATAAGGACATCATGTCTAGGGTTTTAGATGATGATGAGGTTTTGTATGTGCGATCATAGAAGAGAAGATTAGGTCTATGTGAAGAGTAGGAGTGTGGAGATATTGAAGACTGAAGTAATGCTGAAATGCATTAATAGTAAGATATGAAGGATCTAACCAAGCATACTATGCTAGTATCTAGATCACTCACTTGTTGATTACTCACATCTTCAACAAGTCTGAAACCCTTAATTGGGTAGGCCTAGAAAAGCCTTTGTAAATCCTCTAACAAGGTGGTTTACAACTGTGAATTTGAAATCCTCTCACAAGGTAGTCTTTAACATGACTTATCTCCTAACAGAGATCTAGATTCCTAACAGAATCTATTTTGGGGAAGAACATTGTATGACCTTAACCGATCTGGTTTCTATTCTATAGATAGTTACTTGTGAGTTTCTTCTCACTGTGGTTTTTCCCATTTGGGTTTCCATGTCAAAACATCTTGTGCTATGGTGATTGTGCTCCTATGGGTGAATGATTTATTTTCTATTTGGTTTGCATTTATCTTAACCAGTTTATTAGTGAATCTGTTTTACCGGTTATCTGCTAAACTATTTAGAAATTTGAGTACAGTGATTATTGGTATACTAATTCACCCCCCCTCTTAGTATTCATCAATTGGTATTAGAGCCAACCTTTCTATAAGTCTAACCACTTGGAAGGAGATATGGGGGAATACACTGTGAGGGAACTTACTCATCATCTCACTCAGACTGAGAGAGCCTATGATGAACTCAAAGTCAAGTATAAAGCCTCTCTGGCAAAAAGAAGAGAGCATACTGAGAAACTAATGGAGCTTACTGGAAATAGTTCTTCTGATGAAGAAAAAATGGATTCCCTAGTTGAAGAAGTTGAAAAACTGAATGAATCTAATGCCAACCTGAGAAGGGAACTAGAAGGACTGACTATCAGAATGTGACAAGAGCTTGAGAACTGAAGGAAAGGTGAAGATCTGGTAAAAGACAAAGATCATGAGATTTCTAAGCTAAAGCAAGAAATCAATGCCCTTACCGCTCATCTCCAAGAGAGTAAAGTGGAAAAATAAGAAATGCAAGGTGAACTAAACATGGCTATTTCTGAGAATGCAACCTTGAAGGAATCCAACGCTGCTATTTCCAAAGAACTCACTGAGTCAAAAGAGATACTTGCCAAATTCAATCAGAGTACTGCTAATCTAGATCAAAAGCTTGAATCAGCAAAACCAGTAAAGAATACCACTAGACTTGGTTTCTCCGATTATGAGGAAGGTGAGACCTCTGGAACAAAAGATGTAGCATCAAAGAAGCAACCAACATCAAAGGATAAAGGTAAGCAAAAGTTTAAACCTATTTGCTTTAATTGTCTCAAGGAAGGACATATTGCTAATGTGTGTAGAAATAAGGCCTAAAATAATTTTCCTTATTTTTTAAACAATAAGCCTAGATCCAATAGATTCAGTGGAAATTGTTAGGCATGCAACAATTTAGGAATAGAGCATTTGAATGTAGGTCTATTTTGCACAACACTGGGAGATACCCTCCAAGGATTCAAGGAGTTATCCCGGAACCCACAGTGAACTGGAATCCAAACCGGTATAATGCCTATGACCATTAGTTAGGTGGCGGTGGCTATCAAGTGGCAACTGGTTGGAGAGCAACCTATTTGATCTATCATGGTAGTGGTCACACTTCTACAACATGCAGAGGGAATAATGGTAGTATGAACAATGGACCATGGAGAACACATGTAATGGTATGCTATCATTGCAACAAACTGGGACACACTGCTAGAACCTGCAGAATGAGAAAGAACCTATCGGATAATATACCGATCACTCTAGAAGGGAATATTGATGTTGAAAACATTCAAGCGGGAATGAATAAAACATGGAAAAAGAAACCTAAAGAAGTGTCACAAGATGGACCAGTTTCTGCACCTAGTGTGGAAGTCTCTAAACTGACAAACTGAGCTTTAGAAAAGCTTAGGGGGAGCATATCGGTGAAATATTTGAACCCCCAGTTTATATCAGTAAAGACCTTAACTGATATATGTTACCTATCAATCAACATAAGATTTTGAAGCGGTAAAAGGCAAAATTAGGGTTTGTACCCTAGTGGTGGAGCATTTATTATGGTAGGTGAAAGATCATTTAAAAGGATTTTTGATGCCATTTTCACTTATCTATTTTCGAGCAAAGAATTTTCAAGTGCAGAGCAATAAAGAGAAATTTGTCAAGTGATTGAAAGTGAATTCAAAATCTTGTAGAAGAATCTAGAGATCCTTTTCAATCAATCAAGTGAAGAACACCAAAGCGGTAATCCAGCAACTGAAGTGGTTTGAGCAACATTGCAAAAGCCTTCAAAGTGTGAAGTAGGGATAACTTTAATAAACCCCCCCCGGGCAACTGTGTAAAATCCTGGCGAATCAGACATTATTTTCGAGGGGAAATTTTCATATCGATGGCGAATTTTTTTTTTAAAATGACGAAAAAATTATTTTGTATTGGCGATTTTTTTTCTAGGGTACGAAAATGCCATAAATTTTTGACGAATAATACCTTGTTCTATGGGGAAAATATTTATTATGGGAGGTGAATAATTATTGTTAAAAGGAACAAATATATAATTGTATGAGCGAAAAATTTTACTCCGAAGGAAAAATTATTTAAATGTATTGGCGATTTTTATCCACCGCTTGAAAATTATTTAAATGTATTGGTGATTTTTATCCACCGCTTGAAAATTATTTAGTTTGTTTTGGCGAATATTTTGTTATTTATGGTACAATATATAATTCATTGGCGATTTCATAAATTCATTGCCATTAATAGACAAGGCACATCACATCACATCAGTACATCACATCACATAATACATTGAGTCCAGACTTTGCACGATGTATCAATAAGCACGGCCTCTTTGACATGTAAAGGCTGATACATACCTAAAATCTATCAATGATTTTAAACCATTTGATGATCGTATATCAATGGCTAAAGTTTTATTTCAGCCCAATTTTCTGAAGAGAACATAGCTCACCAAAAAGTGCCCGGAATGGAATTGGATTCAATAGACACGTATCAAATGCCATGAATCACGATCAATAATTTCATTCATTTAATAAATGTCTATTCACTTAAGGGGATCCACTCTATCCCCATGACTTCCAATGTGATACTTGCCAATTTGGTACTGGTTCATAGCTGTTTCCAATTTCGCACACTCGTGCATTTATGGGAAAGATTTGCAGACATACGAAAGATTTAAAAAAAATTATAGTAGTTAATACTGTTAAAGAAGTAATTATTACAATCAAGAGCTTCAACAATTTATATACGATCTCTTCTTCTTTCATCTTCAATTAGTCTTTTCCATTTGGTAGATAAATCATCAGAGCTCATCGTATTTTAGGTTTATAGGCTCACTACTCAGGTTGTTTAATTTGTTAATCTATTTTCTCAAGATGGACACTCCCATTTGTTACTACTTATTAAGTTGCCATTAGTTTTATATCGAAAGTCATTCTATATACTCTATTCGGTTACCTCTACCAAAACATTCAGTTGGTATGCACAGAACAGTCGGTTAAAGAAGAAAGTATTCACAAAGCCCAGTATACACCGAGTTGTCTATCGAGTAACATTCCATGTCTACCGAGCAACAATAATGATACACCGAGTTGAAATACACTGAGTGAAACATTTTACCAGATTCATTGAACCTAGACACACATCTGGAAATGTGTTACAAGATAGAGGAGCAAGAGAACCGTTATCACATTGGAAATTGCACTTAAGGATTGTGTATGATTTTGAGGTCATCTGAACCAATGAAATATTTTTTATGGTTATTCATTCGATAAATCATGTTTGTAAGATCGAAGCAATGAATCAAATCATCGACATAAGAGATCTATTTATACAACATGGATTGAGATCATATAAAGAGAATAAAGTGACAGAGAGAGAAATATAGAGGTGTATGAAGCAAGACATGTGTGATACATAAGAAAGCACTAAGTGTTATGATTGTTATAGAGACACAGAGGTCACCGAGAAGGATTTCAAAGAATAGTCAAAGAACATAGTAAATAGAAGGGTTTACCGAGTTACTTTATGGGTTACTGAGGTATGCTAAAAGCTAGGTAATCTCACTTTGAGCACATAGAATCTACTATAACATTTCAGATGTAAAATTGCAAATATTTGTAATGACTTATTGTAATATTTTGTAATTGTAAGAGAAACCTTTAACAGGATAAAAGACTCTAACAAAGTCTATAAATTGTAAAGCCTTTAACCAGGTGCAACATTTGGAATAAGTGTTGTAAAATCCTTTAGCAAGGTAGATCTAAAGATCTTAATACTCCTAATAGAGTAAGCTATCAGAAATAGCTGAACATGTAGCTGTAATTGAGCACTCTTTATTATTGCAGTAGTGAAGTTGTGGGTGCCATCCCCACCACAGTTTTTCTCTCTAACCAACAGTATCTGCGTAACCAAAATATATGAGTTATGGAGTGAATCATGTATGATTGTTATTTATTTGTTTTAGCTTTATGTTATGTTGCTGCAGTTTTTCGTTTATGCATACCAGCAAAGATATTGTTGTTAAAAGGTTTTGAAGTACTGATTCACCCCTCCCCTCTCAGTACATTAGCTTTCCATATTGGGCCTAACAATTGGTATCAGAGCTTGTGTCTTGGAAAAGGGTTTAACAGCCTAAATAGAAAGATCTTATCAATGGAAGGCTACAAACAATCTCAAAGAATTGTGTATTTGCAAGAAGAATTGGATCATGCTAATCAAGTGATTGCAGACATGCAAAGACAAATGCAAAAATCATTGAAAGTGAGAAGAAGATTATCTGATGATTTACAGGACTCTTAAGAGCTAGTGGAACAAATTGAAACATCATCTAAGAACAGTATATCTGAAGAAACTGAAGAGATGATTGGACAACTGAAAGAAAAGAACAAAGCACTGACTGATCAGCTAAAAGCAATGAAAAGAGGACATGAACATTTCAGCACACAGATGACTGAAAATATTGATGCATTAAGGACAACTGAAGATAAAGTAAGAGATCTAGAAAGAGAAAAACAACAGCTTGAAGCATTAGTATTTGAAAAGAATGATGAAATCACAAGGTTGACTAGGATTCAACAAAATCTATCAGATCAATTAGGTTATGCACATCATGAAGCAAATCTGAAGGATGATGAGAATCAAGCATTGAAACTTGAAGTATCAAGGATGACCAATGAACTTGAAACAAAAAAGAAATCCAAGGAAACACTGAAGAAGAGCTATGAGGCATCAAAGATGTTGGATGAGCAACTGAATACAAGAAGACCCAACAAAGATGCAGGACTCAATTACAAAGGAAAAGACTCTACCGAGACGGGAATTCATACAACTGAGAGAGGAGAATGATCAACGCAAGCTGGAAATAAGAATAATATCAAAGGAAAGAAGCCTATTTGCATCTATTGTGGAAATCAAGGTCATACTGCTAACTTGTGCCAAATCATAAAAGGTAAGCAACCGAATGTCACTAAGTCTAATGGTTATTGTTACAATTGCAAGAAATATGGTCACACATCTAATCAATGTAGGACAAAGACTGTTAACAATTATCAGAAGGAAAAATTCAAAGGGTTTTGTAAAAACTACAATAGATATGGACATAGTACCGAGAAGTGTTGGCTTAAGCAAAAGAACTATATGTGGTCTACACACCAAGCAAATGCTAGAAGCTACCAAACTCACACAGATCCTTGCTGATAGTATTCTGCAGTACCATGGGATTACAATACAAGGATATGGTGTGAATGTTGTGGAAGATACGGACATATAAGTGCCAACTGCTTTATAAGGTTTCGAATGAACAACTGAAGATCATGGAGAAATCCTGGTATGGCATGTTTTCATTGTCACAAAATTCAACACTTGGCTAGAGATTGCAGAGATCAACCTAGAGGAGATATTGAAGAAATAAAAGGCAAATTATAGATGATTTGGAAAAAGAAGGAAATTGTGTCAAATGAAGAAAGCACCTTATCTACCGAGTTAGGTGCACCTATTCCAAATTAATAGGTAAAGGTATGAAGGGACTACATTCTCTCAAAAGTTAAATCTTAACAGTTCCTATTTTATCATGCACTTACTTCAAAATCTGCATAGTTAAAGATGCATTAGAAAATTTGAAATTCTATCAAGTCTTTTGGAAGCTTGTCTAGTCGATGAATACAGGAAGATTGGCTACTCAGTAAAAGCATAGAAAGGAAGTGGTACCGAGTGCATTTAATGTCTTTTGACCTCACTGCACGAAGCCCGATAAGGTATATTGTGTACTTAAAGCTATTGCATGGTCATTTTTCACTTATGAAGTTTTCAAGAGAGCAGAGCAAAGCAATTCAAAGGTGATCAAACCACCTCTCGAGCAAATTCAAAGGTATTTTCATCAGTCACAACGCATTATCAAGATAGTTTACCGATCATATCAAGTTGTTATTATTTGCTAAGTAGAAAGCATCTACTGTTTGAAATTCTTCAAACCCTAAGGATCTTTTGTTAGTATTTATCTAAAATCTGCAATGGCACCTAAGATTGAGAATCCCGTTGTTGTTGAGAACATCGAAAAGCCCTCACTGAAATAATCTTTAACTCCCAAAATTGCATCTGAATCGGATGACAAAACCACATTTTCACTCATTCCAGATAGAGTTTTATTAGTCGAGGATGTGAGATTCTTCACTAAGTGTCAAGTTGCTGAACTAGGTCATGTTGAGATCAAAGACACATATGATGAACTGTGTACCGATGGTAAAATGGATAGCAAATATGAACACATCAAAATCAAGGGATTGATCGAAGCCCTAACCTATCCCCATGTATTCAAACCCCAATGGGTTAAGTTTGTTCTAAGCAGAGTTCATGATGACTTCATGTGGCTATAAGAGCAACCATTTAAGATCACCAAGGAAATTATTCATTTGATCACCGGTTACCCTATTTATGATCATGCCCGAGATCAGAAAATGATATCACAGAAGGAATTGATCAGTTTAATCGGAGTAGAATCTGATTGCAGAGGACTGAAACTGAACAATGTCACAGATGCAGAGCTAAAGTTTGCCATTAGAGTAATAGGTTATTGTTTCTTCCAATCAGCAAGGGAAAATAGTGTACCTTGTGCAGCAGTAGACTTAGCTTATAAAATTGTGAAGAAAGGCATGAAAATTGATTTATGTGAGGTATTGTTGAAAAACCTGTTTGAGAATCTCAATACCATAAGGAAGCCAAAGAAGAATAATATAGATAATACACTAAAGTTTGGATCACTGTTAATATGCATGTTTTTATATTTTGAGAAATTCTTTCCATCAGTCGATAAAGTAGTTTGGGAGCTACACCGTCTGATCACCCATCAAATCAATGACTTCATCAAGAAGCTAGGTGATAATTTTAATGATATTATGGATGATTATTTCAGGAAGTTTCAAGAGAAGATGCATAACAAGTACTAAATTCCACCCCAGCTAGTGGAGAAATATAAGGATGACATATGTTTTGAAGTGGATACTAATTACTGCTATGTTAATGTTGTGGAACTGAGAACTCAATCTTTGCCACCTATGGGTTATGAGATTGATTTTGACATCACACAATAGCAGATAGATGCTTTTCTAACATTACCAAGGTATGCTACTGAGCTGAGGTATGGAACATATGAAGAAGTGAAGGAAAAAGTAAAAATGAGCATTGTAGTACCCAAGGCTACAAGGAAGGCAACAAAGATGATTAAGACATTAACAGAGAAATTTGGAGAAGGTTCTTCCTCCACACCTATCAAAGGCACTATAGTAATCACCGAAGAGGAATCTGAAGCCCAAGAGGTAGCTATAACACTGAGCATCGAATTGCCTAAGGGAAAAGTGTTGAAAAGAAAGAAACAGGATACATCAAAAGCATCATCGACTCCTCCAGCTAAGCGACCTAACACAAGAGCATTTGCAGCTTCACCGAGTAGGAAAACAAAGAGTTGCCACACCCAAGGTAACAAAAACTTACAAGAAATCTACTCGGAGACTCATTTTGACTAAAGAGTCTAGTGACACTGAATTTGAAGATGCAAGCAAATTTCAGATTATCAAGAGCAAAAAGGTAAATGTACATAGTGTTAAAAAAATTTGTGCTAATTTGAAGCAATATGGTGGATTTGGAGCATTCAGATATGTTAAGTATGAGTCCAAATCTGATGATGAAAAGAGACAAATAGAAGAAGCTCTCATCTGCACACTATTGAAATTCCGATTAGCTCCATTGGAATTATCTAAGTCACTTCCAAATGAGTTATATTTGCATATTGACAATAGGTGGAAGTATGCCATGGACTTAGAGAAATAGATGAGAGAAAGAAGTCTGGTACATCTTTTCCCAGACATGTCGATAGATGAGATCACCGAACATCTAAAAAACTGCCACACAAAATTCCTAGTCAAGCAAAGAGCCTTGAAATTGATGAATGGCCTTTACTTGGATGTAGAGAATGAGACCAAGGAAAAATGGCAGGAAATCTTTCGAATCAAGAATGCTGGTGAACAAGCTGAAGTTGAAATAGTTGATGTCACCGAGAAAGCTCCTGATATCACCGAGCAGGACCCTGCTGACACTATACAAGTAGATGAGGATATCATGGAAACCGAGGCACTTGAATAGGAAATGATCGAAGGAAATGCATATGCCAAACTGGTATCCAGTGAGTCAGTTTTGGAGCAAGTTCAACCCTATCCTCTGGTCACTCAGTCTACTTCAACGGAGGCCCCTCATGATACTAAACAAGGGACAGAAGGTCACAAATCTATAGAAGGAGAAACTACTTCTCAAGCCACCAGGGAACAGTCTTCACAAGCTCCTTCTAGCACTAAAAATGTTACATCTGAGACCCCAAGCACTGAAGCACCGAAGGACTCAACAAAGGCTACATCAGAGGTTAAAGGAACCAACCAAAGTGTTGCCTCTACCGAGCAACCTACCGAGGGTCATCAAGCCTCACAAGCCATTGTTTTAGTTCAACTGACAAAAGGTAAAGAAAAGAAGATGGAAAAGCATAGTTTCAAATTAGATTTGTCTAAACCAATTGTGTTGCACAATGTTGATATATCCAAACTAAAAGGGCAAGCACTCATTGAATTTAGAGAACTATGCAAAGCCAAATCTGAATAGGAGAAGCAAATGGCTATTCAAAAGAAAAATAAAGTACTTCAGAAGGTGAAAGAACTCTTAATCGACATGCTACTTGAAGCTACAGTAACCAAAGATGCAGCCATCCACATTCAACTAGATGAACTCCTAACCAAGATAGAGACATCTGGAGTAGATGCATCTGAATATTTGAGCAAGTTAAAAGACAAGGAGCTCACTGCAAAAATGATTGAAGAGGTACAGAAAGCTATTGCCATTGGCAAAGTTAAACTTGTCAAATTTATTGCTGAGTTGTCCCCTAAACTCAAGCACATTCTTTATTTATTTCAGAAACTTTGTACATTCTCTCTATTCCTTAAGGACATAAAAAATTAAATAGAAGCAATTGAGAAAGAGATCACCGATCTCTCTAATAAGTTGACCATTGAGCCACATTCCATTCAGAATTTTTATACCAAGCTACAAAAGCTCATGGCTCAATAATTGGAACTAAGGAATGAAGAACACAAGATAAGGATGGACATAATGACACTTCAAACATTATTCCTTCCTCATCTTTCATCTGTCTGAGAGCAGATCAACAAAGCTACCTCCCTATTCAATCAACAAGAGGGAAGCACCTTAGATGGACTCATCTCATTGTTAGCTGACATTACAACTCAGAATTCACTTATGGGCAATGTTAAGGATGCCCTCTCTGCCACCCTTACCGATGCAAAGACAAAGTACAAATCCATTTTTTGACTAGTTGCCACCACCGAATGGTAACTAAGTTTAGATGTTTGTCAAAAAGGGGGAGTGAGTATCATATAAAAGTATACAAGGGAATATAGTATATAGGGGGAGTATATACCAAGCAAAATAGAGTATTCAAATGCACAGTCAATTTTGACAGGGAACAGAGAACAGAGCAGTGAACCAAGCAGTTATCATAGAACATTGATCACCGAGCATGCAAAATCAGAATTTTGTACAATATAGTGATAAGGGGAGTATATGTAAATATACTATTTCATTGACTAATGTATATACTGTCTATTTAGTCAAAATTTGCAAGTATATAGATTTTTGAGTTATGACTTTGAAAGTAGTTTTGTCAAACATCTCAACTAATGTTGCTACTTATTACTTATTAAACTGTCTGTTACTACTTATTAAGTTGCCATTAGTTTTATATCCAAAGTCATTATATATAGTCTAGTTGGTTACCTCTACCAAAACATTCAGTCGGTATGCATAGAACAGTCAGTTAAAGAAGAAAGTATTCACAGAGCCTAGTATACACCGAGCTGTCTACCGAGTAACATTCCATGTCTACCGAGTGAAATGTTTTACCAGATTCATTGAACCTAGACACACATCTGAAAACATGTTACAAGATCAAGAAGTAAGAGAACCGTTATCACATTGGAAATTGCACTTAAGGATTGTGTATGGTTTTGAGGTCATCTAAACCAATGAAATATTTTGTATGGTTATTCATTCGATAAATCATGTTTGTAAGATCAAAGCAATGAATCCAATCACCGACATAAGAGATCTATTTATACAACATGGATTGAGATTAGATAAAGAGAATAAAGTGATAGAGAGAGAAATATAGAGGTGTATGAAGCAAGACATGTGTGATACATAAGAAAGCATTGAGTGTTATGACTATTATAGAGATACAGAAGTCACCGAGAAGGATTCCAGAGAACAGTCAAAGAATGTAGTAAACAGAAGGGTTTATCGAGTTACTTTATGGGTCACCGAGGTATGCTATAAGCTAGGTAATATCACTTTGAGCACATAGAATCTGCTATAACATTTCAAATGTAAAGTTGCAGATATTTGTAATGACTTATTGTAATATTTTGTAATTGTAAGAGAAACCTTTAACATGGTAAAAGACTCTAACAAAGTCTATAAATTGTAAAGCCTGTAACCAGGTGTAGCATTTGGAATAAGTGTTGTAAAATCCTTTAGCAAGGTAGATCTAAAGATCTTAATACTCCTAACAGGGTAAGCTATCAGAAATAGCTAAACATGTAGCTCTAATCGAGAACTCTTTATTATTGCAGTAGTGAAGTTGTGGGTGCCATCCCCACCATAGTTTTTCTCTCTAACCAAGAGTTTCTGCGTAACCAAAATATATGAGTTATGGAGTGAATCATGTATGATTGTTATTTATTTGTTTTAGCTTTATGTTATGTTGCAGCAGTTTTTGGTTTATGCATACCAGTAAAGATATTGTTGTTAAAAGGTTTTGAAGTACTGATTCACCCCTCCCCTCTGAATACATTAGCTTTCCATATTGGACCTAACACCATCCACTTGAGAAGCATTTCTGTACAGGACCAGAGGGCCTTTCTAGGCTCCGTTAGAGACCCAACCCTCCAATCAGTCTACAAGGAGGTTGGGTCGTTCACCAATGAGGCTGTGCAGATGGTGCTGGGTAGAGAAATCTGCGAAACGAAAATACGTACCATGTTAACACGGACCTTACATCCCGCTTCTTAGTGTCTCTTCTGGACTTGGGAGGAGACAACGTGGATTTGTTGATGCTGTTGAGGAAGGTTTTTAAGGAAGACTTCCTTGTAGATGACATTACTCTTGTCATTCTTGCAGAAGTAGGGGTGGGAATCCCTTGGGCGAGTGATTTATCCAAGCTTCTCCTCCCTAACCAAACACTGCCAGTGGCCAGGCAACCGTTTCTCCTAAACCTAAATGCGGAGCAACTGACACGTCACAGAAAATGGGCACGGATTGGCAGGGACTTCCTCCGAAAATGGTTCCTCCTAAATGACTTTCCAAACTACATGTGGCTTGAAGAATTCTCTCAGCTTATGTTGTCTGAATAATTCTACATGGAAGGAGGGCCAGAGTCTTAGGGCAAAATTGTAAACAATTCCACTACCTGTAGTTTTTTTTTCCTATGTCATTGAACCCTAACAGGCTAAATGCCAGTGGCTCACTCATTTTGGCTTTTAAGTTTTGGGGGGACTCAAGTCTCTGACGAAAAAATTGTAAATTTCAAAAGCATAAATATTAATGATAATTTTTCAAATTCCAGTTTGTTTCACTTTGCCTCTTGCAGTCTTATGGATATAAAAATGCTTTCAATAATTCTATTTCATTTTTATTAATTAATTTCTTTCAATTTTTTTTTGTATATGAGCTATGTTATTTCAATTATTTGTTAAACAATGGAGAAATAAATTTAATACCATGATCTTTTTATGTAATGCTATAAAAAAAAAAATTCAATTCGTTCCATTAATTATTTGTACATTGATTATGGTTGATTATAATTTTATAAATATATACTATATAGTCATTCAAAATACAAAATTTCAAAAGTTGCAAGATACAAAAGTTTATTGGTAAAGGTTTTTTCATTCAATTAATTGAAAAGTTTCAAGATACAAAATTTGCCCACAGCTTATAGCAAGCAGACAAAAAGACTAGTTCATTGCCAATAGGCCACTCACTTAGTCTCACTATCCCCCTAGGTCGCCTCCTCCCAGTCCCTTCTCTCCTCGGAGGTCGATGCTTTGGCTTTCCCTTTTGCCACTTCAGCTTTCATTTTTGGAATGCAGTTTAGGAACCCAAAGTCAGGGTCAACCTCCAAGCTTGCTAGTAGTTGTATGGCCCTTCCTTCTTTAGCCCTATCTCTCAATGCCCTACCAACCTCCATCCTTGCCAGCACATGCAAAACATTTAGGACTTCATCCACCCTCATTAATTTAACAAAGAGTTTCATCGCTTCCCACCCCACTCGGGCTCATTCACGACACTGGTATTTGATTTCATCCTCTAGGCCACGAATAAAAGCAAGCAATTCCTCCTAGTCGTCCCCTTCCTTAATTCGAATGCCAACTCCCGACACCACCCACTCCAAGATTGAATCCAAGTTAATCAAAAACTCCCCATCAATCAATTTGACCAATTTGAGTTTTACCTTTTCCACTTCCGGTTCGAATTCACAGGCCCATGCCATAATCAGAGAGTAAACCTCCATGTTAGTTCGATATCGGACTGATATGTGCCACCTCCTCCACAAGCATCAGTCGAGCTATCGCCCACAATTTCTCCTGCTTAAACCTGAACAATCCTTGCATTCGTTTATCAGATACTTTGCCCAAAAAGGGTACCAACTTCTTGTCTGTTTGAAGTGTGAAATTGGCCTCCATTGTCACTTGCAATTTCAAAATCACTTCCTGCAAAAAATGTCTTATAGAAGGTACGATTCTATGAACTACAGATTTGTTCTGCAGCTACTTCAAACTAAAAAGTGGTACATAGATCAAAAGGTAAAAAAATCTGCCTCTATCTTATAGGTTGGGTAATGAATGTGCACGATAAGACATTAATGCCATGAGATCAGGAAAAAGATTTCTTGCCATCCTCCCCTTCCTCCTTTCATGCGGCATGCCGCAGGCAACTCCTTGTGCAACAATTAATCGCCACCTTGGCATTTGTACTTTCCAAATTTGCTTGGCTTAACAGGTTGAGGACTGCAGTTGCACATTTTTTTAAATTAATACACTAAATTTATGTTGAACTTATATATATATTTTTCAACTATTTTTGAAAATTATATATCATAAACATATTTTCAAAGAATTTTGTTAAACTTTAAATTAAAATTTTAGATTTAATATTGAATGTTTTCTTTTTAATATTAAACTTTTACCTTTCAAATTGCATATCAAAATTTATATTTTGATTTAGTTATTTGTTTTATTCTAGAAACTAAGTTTCATGTTTTATACTATTTTTGAATTTCAAATTTTTACAAATAATATTAACATTATATTTAATAGTTATCTCAAACTATTTCACATCTTTAATTACAATTAATATTAACATTATATTTAATAATTATCTCAAACTATTGTTTGAAATTGAACATTTTAAATTTAATTAAATAGAATTAGGTCTATAGTCTATAGAGTCATAGACTATAAATCTCTTTTCTGGGCGAAATTTTAAAATGATTAAATAGACTTTAAAAACAGACCCGAAAAGTAACATGAGTATGGTGACGTGCCAAAAAAATGGCAGAAGTCGTGGGACCCACTTCATCTTAAACAGGTACCATCGACCGTTGGATGAACAAAGATCAACAGCTAGGGTGGATTTTGGCCCGAATGTGGGAAGTGAACACATTTCTGAGAACTTTGCTCGGAATTGGACATTTTAAATTTAATTAAATATAATTAAGTCTATAAAGATTTTTTTCGGGTGGAGGCTTAAAATGATTAAATAGACTAAAAATCAAACCCGATAAGTGACACGAGTATGGTGACATGCTAGAAAAATGGAAAAAGTTGTGGGACCCACTACATCTTAAAATAGGTACCATCGACCGTTGGATGAACAAAGATTAACGACTTAGGGTGGATTTCAGGGCGAATGTGGGAAGTGAACAGATTTCTGAGAACTTTGCCTGGAAAAGTGACACGAGTATGGTGACGTGCCTGAAAACTAGCAAAAGTGATGGGACCCACGACAACTAACAACAAGTACCATCATTCGTTGGATGAGCAAAGATCAATGGCTTAGGGTGGAATTCGGCCTGAATGTGGGAAGTGAACACATTTGGGAGAACTTCGCCCATAATTGAAATGTTTTAAATTTAATTAAATATAAGTAAATCTGTAAAGCACTTTTTTGAACAGAAGTTTAAAATTATTAAACAGACTTAAAAAATAGACCCGTAAAGTCACAACAGGTACCTTTGTCCCTCATCCATTGGATGAGCAAAGATCAACGGCTTAGGGTGGATTTCGGCCTGAATGTGGGAAGTGAACACATTTGGGAGAACTTCGCCCAGAATTGAACGTATTACATTTAATGTCCTCAGAATTTATACTGAAGTAGTGAATGTTTTGTCCTTTGGCATCAAATAGTTATTAATAATAATTAATTAAATTACAACATGATTCTTAATGTCCTCAGAATTCATACTGAAGTAATGAATTTTTTTTCCTTCAGCATCGAATAGTTATTAATAGTAATTAATAAAATTACAAGATGATCCTTGATATTTTTCCCTTTAGGTTTTACTTTTCTACTTTTTAGAGTTTTCAAAATAAGAGACTCGTAAATCATAATCATCTTTCATTTCTTGGATAAACCTGTAAATCAAGGGAGATTCAGAAACAACTACTAGATTGAGGAATGCAAGTTGCAACATAGACTGTCTGCGCCAATCTAGTGAAATATAAATTCCAATTTCCAAGTAAAATCTAGAACACCTACATCCCGCCTTTTTTGCTTTTGGTAATCTTGTGGTCCAATTTGATGGTTAGCACTTTCAAGTTTTTATCTAGCATTATTTTGAATGATTGACAATAATAGTGATGGGGAAAACGGGAAGCAGTAGTTCAACAAGAAGCCAAGTGAAAAACAAAATGTACCTAACCGAACTAGTTAAAACACCAGGTTTCAATGATGAATACCATGATATTTATGACCCTGCTATCCATGGTGAAAAGCGTATCATAGATATTAGATATACATTGTCTAGTAAGGCAGGAGATGCAAACAGGGTAAAATTTACTATTTTCAACCCAATGTTACAACAAAAAACAAATAAAATCGCATCGTGGGATGTTGGATTGGGAAGCATGGTGTTTCCTAAAGTATTCCCTTGCCCTGATTTTGTCATGGTCTGCGCCAAAAATTATGATGAAGATAAAAAAGTAATTGTCAATAAAAATACAAAAGAGGAAATTCTATCCATAAACGAGGGAGAATTTGCTCATTTGTTGAACCTAGGATTTGAAGCCCGAAACTCAAACGTCCAAATTGACCTTGAAAAGCTAGCAGGGAATTATGAGAGTCTCGATCCAAGTCGCAAAGATTCATTTATCAAATCTCTAACAAAGAGTAGTACTGGTATTGTGTTGGATCAGAATCATAAGCCTCCTTATGATTCTAAGATTTTTGTTCCATGGGTTGGGGATACTATTTCCTTCCTGTCATTTTGTCTGGGATTGGAAAATGATAGGGAAGTGGGTGCAAGCCTTCTTGAAATGATTTATAATATCCATTGTGTAGGTCAGCCAGTAAGATATAATTTTGTTGAGCACGTAGTTCAATCCATGCAAAAACAATTACTAATGATCAAAAAAGGTTTGTGTAAGACATTTAAGTTCTCATCCTACTTGTGTTATCTCCTTCTATCCAAGTATCGTACAATATTCAAGACCAACAAGCTTCAAATTGTGAGCTATAAGATTGATGAGAAGACTGGGAAGAGAATAGAGTGTCCAATATATGATTGGATGCCAAAGATAAGGATGCATGATAACAAGAAGAACTACAACCATTTTGTAGACTTCTTTTTGGCACCAATGTACAATAAAATTACAAGCACTCCAATGCCTAGGTTGCCTGTGTCTTGTAGAGATTGCATTCAACTCGGAAGTCAAATAGAATTGGCTAACTAGTTCTTCATGGAAGAATTCACTGTGTTAAGTTTTTATGGATTGGCAGTAAAACCATATAGACTTCCAATACATGTGATAGACAGGGTATTTGTATTAGAGTATGTACGGTAATTGGAGAGCACAGGTAGGCACCTCCATGGTCAGCAAAATAAGAGCATATTTCCTTCCTTTCCTTTCTCATGTGGAGGGTTCACATTTGAGAGAAAAGCATTCAATGTGGCACATGATTTTTTGAGAGTTTTTAACTTTGGTGATGAGGGTCTCTGGTAGTATGATCCAATCGATGTAGTTCAAGCAAGGCTTAAGAAAAATGGGAACTCTTCAGCGTTATGTCAACATGAAAGTAAACCATTGCTAGAAAAGCTTAGAAACATGGACTCCAGGGATAAGGTTAAAAAAGAGATGGAGAAAATTGCAGCTGACAAAAACATTTCAACAAAAGAAATTTCATCACAAATTATGGCATTGCAAATGCACATAGAGAGGACAACAGAGGAGGGCCAGGGCATCCAAAATAGGAGGTCCTATAATTTCTACCTAAAATCTACTAATCCATCCAACAAATCTATTACCAAATCAATTCTGCATGAATGTAAAGAGAATTATTTCACTCAAACCAAAATAAATGATTTTTGGAATATGAGGAGAAATCTCGGTGAACCAAAGACAAGTGTAGAATTTGAGAGCATCAACGAGGATGCAGAGTTTAGCAAATTGTGGGATATGGAGCATGGCAGGATTGAAGGTGATGATGATGAGCATGAGGTTGCTGTTGAGCCCCCTCCAACAACTACTATAGTCCCAATAATATTAGGTGGAGTCAGTGAGTCCATGAAAGAAAAATATAGCAAAGGGGCAAACCTTGTGGAAAAAATGGGTTTTGAAGGTGGTGGTCTAGGTCCTAGAGGATATGGCATTTGGTATCCACTTTAGGTACAACTTCCATCACAGTCATAATCAAAAAGTCATCTTAAACCAATCATTGGACTTGATTCTTCAGATTCATCACGGATAGGTACTACTCATTACCCTCAGGGTCCACCTACATTTGTTTCAGGTTCAAATCCACAACTACCAAGTCCACCACCACATCATGGTATTCCCATTGGTGGTGAATCAAGTGCCACTGCCACTAGTGGGGAATCTAGGGATAGTATTCCTATTATTGTTCAGTCAAGTGCCACTATGATTGATAGGGTTGGCATGGGTACTACTACTGATACTAGTTGTCTTGGTGTTGGACAAGGGCAACATCAAAATATCTCTCACAAGAGGCCACTAGAGGTAGATACTCAATCTCATACTATTGATAATCCTATATCAAGTGCCACTAATACTAGGAATCAATCATTTGTAGCTTCAGATTAGACACCTTAAAAGACTATGAAAACTACACATGAAAGTGTCAGTGGGAGTGGGACAGCATCAGGAACTGTTGTTGGTAATCCTAGTCAAGCATTAGTTAAAACCATAGGAATAAGTGGAACTGGAGCCTATGGTATTCCTATGTCACCTTTCAAACATTGAATTGCTTTAGCAAGCCCAGATTTTCAATTTCGTGATTACTATGAAAAATATGAACACACAACAAAAGCAAATAAAGAAAAAAAGAAAGCATTCCATAGGAATTTCGTGTCTGAAGTTGTAAACGAACAACCTGCAAGGAACAGGGTATTTCCAACATATGACCCACATAAAGATATGATGGATTTCATTGTTATTATGCCCCTGGGCCCATCTAAAGATAAAAATCCACCACACAGTCAGATAGATCCATCTCAATTTCAAGTTAGCACCCTCCAAATGGATTTTTTCAAAGTACATAATGTGGACAAAACTAGTGTGTCAAAAAGCACTAACGAAGTGGTCTACACTTTACTGCTAAAGGTGGAGAGAGAAAATAATAAACTGGAGAAACAAATAGAAAATGAAAAAATCAAGGAGGAAAGCAATAGATAGCAAGTGCAATGATTTACAGAAAAGGATAAAAAATTCAGGCTCTATAGTAGAAATTGCAGAGCAGGAGAAGATGGATGTAGAATTGAAGGACCTGATAGAAAAACTGGCTAAAAGCAGTAAAAAAATTGTTGAGGAAAAAGCCAGTTTTCAAAAATTATACAAAAGTTATGAGTCTACTGCTACCAAAATGAGAAAATTATAGGACCTATTGGATCATGGGAAGGAAAAAGAAAAACATTTGCAAGAGGAAGTAGAGGAAGAAAGAAAAAAATGTGCACAAATGAAAGAAGACCTGCACAATGCAAATGATAAAATAAAAACTTTGGAGGATAGGTTGAAAGATAACATGATAAATACAACTAAGTATATACAAGAAAACATTTGGTGGCAAATAATGCAGAGGAGTGAGAAGTTGTGTGAATGGTTTCAATTCACTGAAAGTATGAGACAAATTTTTATAAAAATCAAAGGGCACTATGAGGAGAGCACACATGTTTATTCAAATGAGGAAATGGCAAAAAAAATTCTAAAAGTAGTCTACAGTTCCAGTGACAGCTACTTGACATCCAAGGGAATTAAGAGCCACATTGATGCCACAGTTAAGATATCATCTTTCACATTTGGACCTCCAGATTTGTAGTGCCCTATCGTAAGGAAAAGTGTGGACATCATACCTAGATGTATAGAGCCTCAAGCAATTTTCTAGATTTTTGTCTAGTTTGTTTCTTAGCTTTGATTTTAGGAGCCCCAAAGCACTGAAAACTCTCTCATCTTCCACCGAACCCAATATCATGGTAAGACATAAATCAGAAAGCTTCACATATTTTGTCATTGAATCATGCAAGGATGGGTTCTCAGCTATATATTCCCAAAGCCTTCTTATTGATCCCTCTTCATGGGGGTTCTCCATTATGGCATATTGTTGTTTGATAGTGTATGCAAAATGAGATGATTGCTCTCGAAGATGAGTTTTGTCTAATATTCCATTTATAGTTACTCCATTAAATTCTCTAGATATGCAAAATTGTTTTATCAAAGTCAGTAGCTCACTTTGAAAATCAGATGCACTATTGAGGCTCCAATAATGAGGAAACACAATAGACATGGCTTCAAGTAGGTTGTCAGGAGGGAATCTTCTTCTAATTTGTGAGGAAAGATCATATGCAATTTTCTTCACAGAAGTAGTTACAGTCTCAACAATCTTGTCGAAATCTTCCTTTGTAACTTTTGCTAGTTTCTTCCTGGGGCACTTTCCTGGTTCCTCGGGGTCGACCGTGGCATAGAAGTGCATTGGTATCTCAACTCCCCATACATTGGCACATACCTCCCCGTCTGCACCGATTTGTAAAAAGTTATCAGGATTGTTCAAATCTGTGAGTGTCCGCCACTTAACAAATTTTTCATCAGATAGTGTTGGTTGATTTCGATAGAGATTGTCGAGGGTCATGCATGTCATCTTACACAACATAGCATATTCTACAATATATAGAGCTCTTTTTTGGGCAGCCTTCATAATATTCCTCATTTCCTCTAGCATGGTCAGAAGAGCTACTAAAGTTAAGAGTGTCTCTAAATTACTTAACCTGCCAAGAAGTTCAGGAAATTTCGGTTGATCTGATTCATCGTGAGTTTTGTGAAATAGTCCAATCAAGGATGGATATTCTGAAAACACTTGATGTGCTAGACCATCCAAAGAGATCCATCTGGTATCCTTATCCTTGAGAAGCTTGTTCCCATCAGTTAATCCATTAGTAAATTGTTGAAATTCCATAAATCATTTGGGACTTCGACAGAAGTGTGAGTAGAGCTCTCTGATTAAAATTTCAATTTTTTTAACCGAAGCAAACTTGCTCACAATTCCAAAAGCTAGATCCATTTCGTGAGCCATGCAGTGAATTACAGTAATGTACGGTGCAAATGAAGTTTCAATCTTTGTACAAAGACCATTCTTGTGACCTTGCATTACCGAAGCTCCATCTGCTCCAACACAAACCAATTTTTTGGCTACCGTCATGTCATCCATACCTCCATATTCAATTAAACTTCTCTTTACTAGTTGAAATAAATTTTCCACTATCGCACTCTCCTTCATTTTAGCAACAAATAGTAGACGAGGTTGGTGGGTATGATTCTCTATAGTATAAACATGCATGCATACCCATGAAGTATTGTCTACTACTGTAACTTCATCTAAAGAAAATGCAATGAAGTTTGACTCTCTTATTTTTTCCTGTACATCTTCTTTTTCAACCTCAGCAAGACAACTTGCCCATTCCCATCCACTGTTTACTAACCAGTGTCTATTAGGATAGTTAGGAACTTTCAAAAAGTGTAATAAACCACTAATTGATGGGAAATCTGTCATAGCATTCCCTCTGCTCAAAATATGAAAAACAACGCTTAACTGAACAACTTTTCCCAGTTGTTCTATTTGCATTGCTTTTCCAAAAACAACTTCAATAGAACCTATAACTTCAGCAAGCTTTGTCTATAATTTCTCATGAAAATAATACTCTTCGTCATTCCTCACATGCTTACATTCATCCTTTGTTTTCCATCTTATCATTGATTTTTCAACCCCGTCTATCATTTGTTTTTCATAAACTTTACTCATATGCTTTTCTATGGTGTCAAATTTTAGCTGCAACCTAATTTCCTTGTTATGTTTCCAAGTGCAAATCTTACACCTGCATTCTATTGGAGGCTTGCCTTCAATTGGATTCTCAACTGGTTCAATGAATGGATACTTTGATGCCCAATTAATTTGAAAATTCCTCACTGACATATCCCACTCCTGATCCTTTTTTGATTGTGGTTCACCCTTTTTTGATATGGCTTTTCTTTTCCCCTTTCGTGCATTATCATCAATGGCATAATCACCCAAGTCAATTATATCATTCTAGATAACTTGGGTATCTACCAGATAATCTTCTTCAAGATCATCCTGATCTAAGATATCAAGTTCACCGCCATCTTCAACATGCGGTGCAGGTGGCAAATTTTGTACTTGTACTTGTGATGATGTACCTTGCTGATTTTCACGGGTGCCACAATCTTTTCCAATGCCAAAGTACGAAGAAAATGTTCTACTTTTTGTTGGCCTTTCCTGGCCTTCCCCATATTCAGGTTTCCTACCCCTCTTCCTGTTCGACATCTCCAACAAAATAAAGGCTTCCAAAAAAATATCAATTTGCTGAAGAAGCAATAATAGACTATAATGTAGAATATACCACTTCAAAAATATGATTGCTCACCTTTAGGCTTTAGGTCACTAGCAGTCACCAATACAATCAACAACAATGATTTTCCTTGGTTTGAAACTTCGCTATTGATCAGAATTCAGAGCCTAGAAACCACCAGATTGTGTTGAGATAGATCTGATCTTTGCATGTATTTATACCAATCCTTATATGGCAAATTCCACGAGAATTTTATATGGTATACAAATATTTGGCGAATCCCATGTAACTATAACATGACTTATTTAATTTTCGAGGTGATTATAGGTCATCCAAATACGACTTATGTAATTTTTGAGGCGATTATAGGTCATCCAAATAATAGGCAAATACAATATAGTTGGCAAAAGTTGGGGTGAATGGAGACACGCGTCGGTAAGATGTCGTGCAAATTGGGTCCGCCTCGCTAACAAATTTTCACATGCCTATAGGTGAATTAAGGTCATCTATTAAAGAAACCTTGGAGAGTGTAGGCAAAACAATTAAATTTACCATGTGTCCACCATATATTGTATTGGCGAAATCATCGCATAGAAACATTTAATTGCATAAAACATATGGCGATCAGGCCGTGACTTTGACGGAAATTGATAATGTTCTGGCGACATGGCCACCCCCAGATGGTACAAAATATTCGCCATTTCCGACATGGTCGATGTGAAAAATTCGCCATTGGCGAATATTCGCCACTAAAGTAAACTCTGGTGTGAAGGTATTTCTTGAAATTTTTGTCTACCATTTGATCATGGCTTCTGCATCGCACTCTAGTCCTAGTGCACCTGTAGACTCAGCAAATTTTATTCAAAAGAAGATGAAATATAATGTTTCTCAGCTAGGTCATAGTTGAGGAAGATATTTTACCTTATATTGATTGCAAATTGGAAGACCTAGGATCCCTAGTGATCCATTCTCAGCTAGGTCTATTATGTGGGGATGACAA
This sequence comes from Cryptomeria japonica, assembly GCF_030272615.1. NCBI lineage: Eukaryota > Viridiplantae > Streptophyta > Pinopsida > Cupressales > Cupressaceae > Cryptomeria > Cryptomeria japonica. The sequence goes on from NC_081412.1 coordinate 691,420,512, forward strand.
GAAAATCAAACTGGAATATAGCATCCTAGAGAGGAAGAAGCTACACAATGCAGTTTATTTTCTTGAAGAGTTCATGGAAGATCGCATCCGCATCATCTTGAGCAGAGTACATGGTGATAAAATGTACCTCAAGAGGATGCATGATATCACACCAGAAGCAATTCATGCCATCACCGGTTTTTGTAACATTGGTGAGGTGCTAGCTTTAAGGAAGGTCATCAAGACTGAAATGACTAAGCTCACCAGTTCTCTGAGCAACCAATGGGGAATGACTATCAACCCCATCAAAGATGACTTGGTTGGGTATGCTTGCATGGTGATTGGCTATCGGGTGTTTTATGCCAGCAGAATAAACTCTGTCCTTGCTACTACAGTGAATGCCGCCTACAGAATGATTCAGGAAGATGCCTCTTTTGACTTATGTACCTGTTTGTAGAAACAACTGCTATTGAACCTAAAGTCCTTCAAACTAGACAATACTCTAAGGTTCAGGTTTGGATAGCTTTTGATCGGCCTATTTTTCTACTTTCAAGGCTATTTCCCTGGAGTAGGTGATATTCAATGGTCTCCTGACCAACTGGTTACTAAGAAAATTAGGGAAAGTCTCCAAGTGGTAGGAACTATGAAGAGGATTTTTGGAGATTTTGTTAAGAAATATGAAGATGACATCTTCTTTATCATAAAGGTAGATGAATGCATAATGGAAGCGGTAGAGCCAAGAAAGGAAGCAGTAGAACCTATGGGGTATGAAGTAATGTATGAAATGTTGGATGGGTATGCCTCTACCCTGATTGCCTCAGCTTTAGATGCAAAGAAAGAGTGAATCAGCACCTAATTGGAAAGGGTAACACCGGTTGAAGATCCTACTATGTGAAAGGGCAAGGCAATACCATCGATATTAGCACTAGTTACCTCAGCAAGTCCAAAAGTGACCAAATGGTCACCTGACAAGAAGAAACCAGAATTTGTACCCGCTAAAGTATTTGAGAGGAAGCGGAAGACCAAAAACAACTCACTGGAGTCAGCAGATACCGAACTGGAAGTGCAGCCTAAGAAAACTAGACAATCAAGCAAGAAGGTTAAATCTACTGGTAATGCACCTGCATTGTCAGCACCAATAAATATAGACATCTCTTCTTGTAAGCCTCTAACACATTGTCAAAGGAATTTAAAGAATATTAAGAGAAAAGTGCTTGATGACTTAAAAGAATATTTTGATGATTTTTCTGATAATGAGAAGGAAGAAATAGAGCAGGAAATGATAAAATATCTGTGTGTAAATGATCGGTCACCATCTAAAATTAGATCGGTGACACTTGTTTCTTTATGCAATTATTTGGACAATAAATGACACATTGCCATTGAGAAAGAATAGGAAATAAGGGAGAAAGTCTTTTCTTAGTAATTTCTCGATGCCTCCAATTCTGAATTGTTTGAGATAATGGACAAGAATAAAGGTCTCTTCTTCATGAGAAGAAGAAGACTCAGGCTGCTAGAAGGCAGAACCTCTAAAGTGGAGAAGGATACTCATCTACATGCCAAAGCTATTGTCTAGTTACATCAAGTTTCTAAGGCCAACAAGAAGGCCAAACAAGAACCTGACCTATCCTCAGCCAAACCGGATAAGGTATTTGATGGTGAAGGAGAAAGAGTTACAAAAAAGGTTGACACTATTGATGTTGATGCATTGGATGTTGAAGATGTTAGTCCAGACATAGAGAAGGAGAAAGAGGACAAGGAAAGAGTAGAGGAGGAGAAACAAGACAAGGAAAAAGAAGAAAAGGAGAAACTGGACAAGGAAAAGGCTGGTAAGGAGAAAGCGGAGAAAGAGGAAGTGAAAAAGAAAGAGGAGGAGAAAAAGAAAGTAGAAGACAAGAAGAAACAAGAAGAAGAGAAGAGACAAGAAGAAGAAAAGAGGAAAGAAGAGGAGAAGAGAAAAGAGGAGGAGAAGAGGAAAGAAGAGGAGAAGAGGAAAGAAGAGGAGAAGAAGAAAGAAAAGGAGAAAAAGGAAGAAGAAGATAAGAAGAAGGAAGAACTAAAGAAGAAACAAGAAGAGGACCAAAAAAAGAAAGAAGATGAAAAGAAAAGAGCAGTAGAGGAGAAGGAAGTAGAAAGAGCCAATCAAGCGGAGACTCCCAAGGCAACCGACGGTCAAGCCAAACCAGTTGACATCGCCAGTCCTATTGATCTCCAATCTATAGATGAACCAGAGCTACTTCAAAGCATAAATCTTGCACAGGAATGATTGGAAGCATTGAGGAGGAAGAAGGAACAAGATGTTATTCAAATTGCGATTGACACTCTTACCAGTTTGATTCCCAGTACTAACCTCCCTAGTACTGATTCCTCTCTGTCAAAGCTTAAACTTCTATGTATGCCTGGAAGAAGTTGCTGAAGCAAATGAAAAGAAGAAGCATGAAAAGGAACTCAACACTGCCTTAGTCAAGAAACTGAATGAGCTCTGGTCTCAACTTCAGTAACAACAGAAGGATATAAGTGTTGCTATGGATGAGGGAAACTCCTATTGAGAAAAATCAGCCAACCCCATCTATTTTGCGATGATGTGCTCACACAAAAAGATAAACTCCAATCAGATTTGCAGGCATACATAAGCAACTTCAAGAGGCCATATGATTCTTTCACTACATATCCGCAAAAAGTTCATCGTTATCAACTTTAGTCTGCCAGGATAGAATTAGAGATTAGCAACCGGTCAAGAGACTTGTAGGAGCTTCAACTGGTCTTATTACCCAGACTGCAAATTCTTCAGAAGTGTTTTCTCAATCTAGAAGCCTTAACAGTAACTCAAGAGATGAGTACCATTGATGCCATGGAAGAACAAGTATCTCATATGTAAAATGAAAGTGAGGTTGCTACCTCATTACTTGAGTCATGGTCACTAGCCATGAAGACTTTTTTGCAAGATTTTAAATATATTTTTGACAAGTTTCATTCCTTATTGTCATAAACATTTACTCAATTTTAATGATAATGAGAAACAAAGGTTATTTTGCAGTACGTTGTCATTGTTGGCAAAGGGGGAGTAGTATTTAAAATTTTGGTGAATGTTACCATTTCATGTATACTTTCCTGTTACCTCTTTAAGGGAGTAGTATACATTGTAATTTCTGCAAAAGGGATAGTTTATATGCTTAGGGGGAGTAATTTTGCATATGGCATATTTTTGTTGTAAAAACACTTAGATGTCAAAATTTTCCTAAGTGTTGCCATCAATGCCAAAGGGGGAGATTATTGGCATTTTGATGATGTTGTGATTGTCATTGATGGACACACACATGCTTTGTGTACACTCTTGATGTATGAGTTATGTTCAATTGATATTTGTTCCAATCGGTATTATGTATTACAGTCTTTAGACTATCAATGTTTTGCAGAAGATGTTACCAGTCACAAATTGACTGAAGACCCAAAGTGGTATGAAGACCTCAAGTAGTTCGAGAATCTCAAGTGGTATGATGGAGCAAAGTGGTAGATTAACATTTTTCCAGTCTTCATTTTTGACAACCGGTAATCAGTAAATTGTATGAACCAATATTAATTTGTGATGAGTTACCAACCCATATTTCTATGATGAGTTATCATCCACCAACACTTTGACAGTGATTTTGTGTCGTGTTACCAAATGTGTCTAGATGCACTGAACCTAGGAACTTGTAATTTAATCCTATTGGACCGAAATGAAATCAGACTCCTTTATAAGGACATCATGTCTAGGGTTTTAGATGAAGATGATGTTTTTTATGTGTGGTCATAGAAGAGAAGATTAGGTTTGTGTGAAGAGTAGGAGTGTGGAGATATTGAAGACTGAAGTAATGCTGAAATGCATTAACAATGAGCTATCAAGGATCTAACCAAGCATACTGTGCTAGTATCTAGATCACTCACTTGTTGATTACTCACATCTTCAACAAGTCTGAAACCCTTCACCAGGTAGGCCTAGCAAAGCCTTTGTAAATCCTCTAAGAAGGTGGTTCACAAATGTGAATTTGAAAATCCTCTCACAAGGTAGTCTTTAATAGGACTTATCTCCTAACAGAGTTCTAGTGAAGAACATTGTATGACCTTAACTGATATGGTTTCTATTCTGCAGATAGTTACTTGTGAGTTTCTGCTCACTGTGGTTTTTCCCATTTGGGTTTACACGTCAAAACATCTTGTGTTATGGTGATTGTGCTCTTGTGGGTGAAGGCTTTGTTTGCTGTTTGGTTTGCATTTATCTTAACCAGTTTATTAGTGAATCCATTGTACCGGTTATCTGTTAAACTATTTAGAAATTTAAGTACAATGATTATTTGTATACTAATTCACCCCCCCTCCTAGTATTCATCAATACTAAGAGAGAGGCTTCCTTTTTGTAGAACACAAGTACTGGGGAAGCTAGTGTAGGTAGGAAATTAGCACCCATTGTGAGGGGTTTTGTCCTCACATATTTTATATAGCGGCTAAGAGGTGACTTGGCCTTAGCCCATTACTATTTGAGTCATTACCTCTCACAAGATGGGAGGCAAACCATCTAAAAGATAATAACAATTTATCTTACACCCAAGTTCCAATGGAAGGCGAGGGGAGAAGATACATTTTTTATCCCCTTAGGTTTGAACATAAAATGTGCCAAAGACACCAAACACTCCAAACAAGTTAATTAACCCTCATCAAACAAATAAAAAGATCAATGAAAATGTTTGAGCCTAATTAAACTAGGAATTGAAATGCAAAGACACACACACTGAATTCCCCATGCAACAAATGATTAGTAGTTTTGATAATCACCCCCACCTGCAAGCACACAAGTTAGGTCAATTTTATAAAATCCAAATCAAAATGTGAAAATGGGGGCCTTCGACAATACATTTTGTTTTTTGTTTTTGACCTAGTCAACAAGATTTGATTTCTTTTTGCAATGACTTTTACCCCAAAAATAGAATTGAAAAAAAAAAACCTTGCTAAAATTATGAGGGCATTCTGAAAATGATTTAAAAAAAATAAAAAAATCTTGATTTGCGCCTTAAAAAGTAGATTTATTGAAAAACCCTAAATTCGAAAGATCTGAACTTTTATGAATTATTTTGCATCAAAATTAAAATCCCAAAGAATAGACACCTACTAAAATTGTAATATATTTTCAGAAATGTAAGAAAATCCAAAAATTCACTAATTTACTCTCAGAATTAATTTTTTATAAAAAATTATAAATAATTCAAAACTGATTCAAAAAATATAAGTTTTGGATTGAATACTCCTAATTCCATTCCAAACTTGGAAAAACAATTGTGAAGTAATTCCCAACCGTTTGTGAGATTTTATCAAATATTTGCAAAACCCTAATTTTCAAAGGTTCTATTCTTCATGAATTATTTTGAATCAAAATTAAAATCAGAAAGAACAAACCCCATGTATAATTTTGAGATATTTCCATAAATGTAAGAAAATCCAAAAAATTCACTAATTTACTCTCAGAATTAATAAAAAAATTATAAATAATTCAAAACTGATTCGAAAAATCCAATTGTTAATTAAACACTCTTGATACAATTCTCAACTCACAAAAAATATTTGGTGCAAAAATTATTAACCATTTGTGAGATCTGATCAAATATTTCCAGAATCCTAATCTTGTGTCCAAAACCCTAGCTGCACAAGGTTATTCTCCAAATTGTTTTTACAAAATAACAATATAGGGTTAGGAAAACCATGCAAGAAAACATAGATCTAATAGAACTCCATGTCCCATCGGGCATGCCAAAATGCATATGGTGAAAAAATGATGATGATAAACTATTGCAAAACCACAAAGATTCAACCACAACAAACCCTAGTTCTACAACAAAAGCATTCACCATACTCCAGTGAAGAAACCTAAGAAAATGCAATTAAATTAGTGGGACCAATTAAATAAATAAAATATCTATTTAATTAATAGAAGAAGTGGGACCAATTAATGTTATCAACATAAATAATATTATTTAATTAATAGAAGGCTTAGGATAAAATAATTAAATAAATAGAATATTTATTTAATTAAGCTAGGACAATTTTAGGTGTCTACACTATGAATCCACTTATTTCCATGCAGGGTGATAACTATGCCCCCCACCCCTTCGCAATAATAACCCGGGGCCAAATACATTAAAAGGGAGAGAAACCCAATAGATCCAACCACAATGAGGAAAATCACTATATAATCATTGAATTATGGTCTCCTTGCTGTTTTAGTTGAGGATGTTGAAGGGATTTGAAATTGAATGCTAGATCTAGAGTAAATGATAGGAATTTTGACAGGAAATGACATAAACAACAAGATACGGGTATAGTTTGCAGACATGGAGATTGAGCTAGGTCGAAGGAATAGAGAGGAACATGTGCCTGAAAATTCTTCTTTAAAGTGCAAGACTAGGATGGGAAAATCAACCTAGCTATCAGATGTAAACAAATAGGAAACTTTCAAAATCCAAATGTTGTTTAGAACATGTTCCTCAAAGCTAGTCACAAATTCATAGGATCGAAATGCAAATATTGACCTAGTCCTCCAATTTTTTCTCCTACAAAAGTCAAATCTAATCGTCATCGAATTCTTTGTCATTTTCTTCGTCCTCAGCTCCTGAATCTATTGCATGCACACAAAAAAAGGAAAATGGTGTTGTTGATAGGGGTTTTCCTAGGTCAAACTCTGAGTTTGTAACTAACCCTTGAATTGAATTGAAATTGAACTTGAGATATTGAAGTAAATGTTGAATGATATACCTAAGATTTTCTGCAACTGATAATGAATGGTGATGCAATGCTCTTTGAATGTAATCACAAGTGTTGATGCAATAACATGATGTGACATGACATGAACATAAATGACATAATCAAACACACATTCTTGCATGAAGATTGATGTAGATTTGTTGCTCCATGATGCTTGAAGGTCATGGTGGGATGAAATGTTACCTTGAATGCTTGAAGATGCTTGATATGGATGCATGAATGATGCATGGATGCACAAATGATGGATGGATGTGATAGATGTGTTAGATGAAAATGAATAGGAAGAATATCTTATATAGGGTTCCCAAGGTAATTGATCAGTTAGGCCAATCTCTAGTGGTCAAATTCAAACATTGAGAATCAAAATCACCAAGGAGAAGTGTACCAACCTATTTAAATTAGGTGCTATTTAAAGAGACTAGGATGTTCCATGCACCACAGTCTTGGAGCAGGATGCGCTGGGTGCCATGGTCCACCATAAGTAGGGAAAACAAGTAGGAAACTAGAGTGCATAGCTTGAGACATAGGTTTAGTTCTTTGTATAGACATATGACATCAGTTTTGAGGTAAAAAGAATAGAAATGGACCTAAGGGAGAGATAAGATGGGACATGTTTATCCCTAAGAAGGGATTAGTATTAAATAAGGGTATTCAAGAAGCTCCAGAGGTGTGTGACCTAGTGCAACCTATTAAGTGACCTCTAGGATTTTAGAAGACAACTCTTAATAATTCAAAGGGTGGGAGGAAAATGAAGGAACAATTTGAAAATTCCTAAAGACGAAAGAGTAATTTAACAATTCATGTGCTTGTAATGAATGTAGAGATTTTACAGCAATTTAATCCTTGTGATCTAGAGAAATCTAGGATTCATTTATTTTGAGAAATGAGCAAAATACAGTATAAAACTTTCTGTGAAAGAGGAGAATAAACCATCAAAGTAACAAAGACATAAGATGATGGATTCAAAAATTTCCTACAAAGAGTACATGTAAAGGCCAAACAAAATTAAACAAAATCCTTTGAATTTCCACAATGACTTGCAATCTTTTTAATTATGTATTGATTGATATAATTCAATTTTTATCCTTTATGAAAAATGGAATAGTAAAAATCCTTACATGATCCATTCATCATTGGAGATATAAATAGCCAAAAAAATAGACATTAAAATAACCAAGCATTTAATTTATGAGGACAAGAACATATCTCACAACATATATTAGAAAGCTGACTAAGGCACAATCCAATATTTTATTAAGGGGAAACATGTTGAGGTTCAAACAAAGAACTAGGGTTTAATTCCTTTCAAACCAAACAAGCATATGCCTACAATATAGCATAATACTAGAAGAGTTGTAAAAGCCTACCATTCATTAGAAGCAAGATAGGTTCTATCCAAAAAATATCTCTTCTTTAATGTTCTTTCTAGCTTTTATATTTGCGCATTCAACTTCTAAGTATCTTTTCTAGTTACAAAGAATATATTTTTGGTGGTGCAATCATGATGGCAAGGATAACCTTTTCTACGCTGAAGAATCTTATACCGATCTTCCTTAATTATTGGCATGAGGTCCATCTGCATCTTCATCAGCTTCTTACCATAATTTGAGTGAATAAAACACTTAGTTCCACTTTCATGATCATTCCTTTTTTGTTTTGGCCCAATCACCAACACAAGTGTGATTTTTCCAACTAGGGCCACTTGGAATGTTCACATGAGCACCACATGATGTTTTATTTTCAAGCCATATTTCTTGATTACCTAAATATGGTGGACCACATAGGGACACATGCCATGAGGACAAAAATTTTCTTGGGACCTCTGTTTGGTAGTTGTTGGATTCTACAAGATGTCAGCATGTGGCATACTAGTGGGGCTCCTTTTATTATATTCTCTCGGCCATTTGTAGTTTCACGCGGAGCCAAAACGTGACCTATCTGCTGGGAACCTTCCAGAGGTTGGGAATTATTTTTCAAAATATGGATGAGGCTCTCACCTATCTGTTACTACTTATCAAATTGCCATTAGTTTCATATCCAAAGTCATACTATATTCTAGTCGGTTAGTATTACCGAATCATGCAGTTGGTACACACAGAGAAGTCAGTATGAACAGTCTAGTCGGTTACTGAAGAAAGCAGTCACAAAACACAGTATTCACCGAGCTGTTTACCGAGTAAAGTTTCATGGCTACTGAGTGGTAAAGTTAACTCACCGAGTTGATATTCACCGAGCGAAACATTTTACCAGATACATTGAACCTGGACATGCACATGAAAATGTGTTACAAAATCGAGGCACATCTAACCATTTTTGCATTGGGAATTGCATTAGGAGATTGTGTATGATTACAAGGCCAATTTAACCTATTAGATATTTTGTTTAGTTATTCATTTGAAGAATCTTTTTTGTAAGATCGAAGCAATGAATCAGATCACCATTGTAAGAGATCTATATATACAACATGATTCTAGGGTTAAAAAAATGAGATGACATGATGTGATATCAGATACAATGAGATAGCAGTGTGTATGCATGAAGGAAGACTGTTATAGAGACACAGAGAGGTCACCTAGAAGGTTATCAGTGAACAGTCGAAGAACAGTGTAAATAGAAGGGTTTACCGAGTTTCATTATGGGTTACCGAGGTATGCTACGAGCTAGGTAATCTTATTTAGAGCACATAGAATCTACTTTAGCATTTCAGATGTAAATTTGCAGATATTTGTAAAGATTATATTGAAATATTTTGAAGTTGTAAGAGAAACCTTTAATAGGGTAAAAGACTCTAACCAAGTCTATAAATTGTAAATCCTTTAACCAGGTGCTACACTTATATAGTGTTGTAAAAATCCTTTAGTAAGGTAGATCTAACTGATCTTAATAATCCTAACAGGGTAAGCTATCAAAAATAGCTAAATGTAGCTCTAACCAAGCATTCTTTATTATTGCAGTAGTGAAGTTGTGGGTGCCATCCCCACCGCAGTTTTTCTCTCTAAACAAGAGTTTCTGCATGTCCAAAATATATGTGTTATGGAGTGAATCATGTATGATTGTTATCTATTGATTATAGTTTTATTTTATGTTACTGCACTATTTTGTTTATGCATAATAGTAAGGTTATTATAGGAGAAAAGCTTTGGAGTACTGATTCACCCCTCCCCTCTCAGTACATTAGCTTTCTATATTGGGCCTAACAATTGGTATTAGAGCTTGAATCTTGGAAAAGGGTTTAACTTCCTAAAGAGAAAGATCTTAGCAATGGAAGGCTACAAACAATCTCAGAGGATTGTGAATCTTCAAGAAGAGATGGATAATGCAAATCAAGTGATTGCAGACATGTAGAGGCAAATGCAAAAATCTCTGAAAGTAAGGAGAAGATTATCTGATGACTTGCAGGATTCTCAAGAGCTAGTGGAACAAATCGAGACATCATCTGAGAATAGTATATCTGAAGAAACTAAAGAAATGATTGGAATGTTGAAAGAAAAGAACAAAGCATTGGCTGATTAACTAAAAGCAATGAAAAGAGAACATGAACATTTCAATACACAAATGATTGAAAATCTAGATGCATTAAGGATAGCTGAGGACAAAGCAAGAGATCTACAAAGAGAGAAACAACAACTTGAAGCTCTAGTATTTGATAAGAATGATGAAATCATAAGGTTAACTAGTATTCAACAAAATATGATAGATCAACTAGGTTATGCACATCATGAAGCAATTCTGAAGAATGATGAAAATCAATCATTGAAACTTGAAGTATCAAGGTTGACTGGTGAACTTGAAATAGAAAAGAAATCCAAAGAATCATTGGAGAAAAGTTATGAAGCATCAAAGATGTTGGATGAGAAACTGAATACAAGAAGACTCTACAAAGATGGAGGACTCGGTTACAAAGGAAAAGAATCTACCAAGAAAGGAATTCATACTACCAAGAGAGGAGAATCATCAAAACAAGCTGGAAAAAGGAATAACATCAAAAGGAAGAAGCCTATTTGCTACTACTGTGGAAATCAAGGTCATACTAGCAACATATGCCAGATCAGAAAAGGTAAGCAACCAAATATCTCTAAGTCCAATGGATATTGTTATAATTGCAATAAATATGGTCACATACCTAATCAATGTAGGACAAAGTCTATTAACAACCATCAGAAGGCAAAATTCAAAGGGTTTTGTAAAAACTACAATAGATATGGACATAGTACCAAGAAGTGCTGGTTTAAGCAAAAGAACTACATGAAGTATCCACACCGAGCAAACACTGGAGGTTATCGAACTGACATAGATCCTTACCGACAATATGTAGTAGTACCATGGGATTACAATACAAGGATATGGTGTGAATGTTGTGGAAGATATGGACATATAAGTGCCAACTATTTTATAAGGTTTGGAATGAACAAGTGGAGATCATGGAGAAATCCCGGTATAGCATGTTTTCATTGTCACAAAGCTAGACATTTAGCTGGAGATTGCAGAGATCAACCGAGAAGAGACACTGAGGAGATAAAAGAAAAATTCAAGATGATTTGGAAAAAGAAAGAAATTATGTCTGATGAAGAAAGCACCTTACCTACCGAGTTAGGTGCACCAATTTCAAATTAGTCAAGAAAAGGTATGAAGGAACTGCATTCTTTAAAAGTTAAATCATAACAGCTCCTATTTTATTATGAACAAAATTCAAAATCTGCATAGTTAAGATGCAATTAGTCAGTTTACATACTATACAGGAAACCTGTCAAATCAGTGTATACAGGAAACCTATCAAGTTGGTTAATAAAGCAAAGTTGGGTACTCGGTGAAAACAAAAAATGGAGTAAATCAGTAAAAGGTGAACCGAGTGCATTTAATATCTTGACCTAACTTGCACAGAGCCCGATAAGGTATTTTGAGTACTTAAAAGTGTTTTCATGGTCATTATCATTCACCCAAGTTTTCGAGAAGCAGAGCAGAGTGAATCAAAGTGATCAAACTTCATTTAGAGTTAATTTCAAGGTATTTACATCAATCTATTCACACTGTTTAGCTGGTTTCTGATCTAGTCAAATTGCTAGTGTCTACCGAGTGTGAAGAGTAAGTCACTTGTAAACCCTAAGAATAAATTGTCGAATTTTACTCGAGATCTACCATGGCGCCCAAGATCCAAGACCCTATAGTTGTCCAAAATGTGGAGAAGCCATCTTTGAAGTATTCCCTAACTCCTAAAGTCACCTCAGAACCGGATGATAAAACTGCATTTTAACTCATCCTAGATCGAGTCTTATTGGTAGAAGATGTCAGATTCTTTACCAAGTGCCATGTTGAGGAACTCGGTCATGTAGAGATTAGTGACACATATGATGAACTTGTTGAAATGTGGCGACTGATCAGCAAAGTACTGTACACTCAGCACGTATCCTCGCCGACTTTGTTTGTTGCCCTAAAAATGCATGTTATAAGTGGTTGGGATGCTTAAGGCATTGTAAGGTTCATGTACTATTTTTGCTGGATAATAAGAAAGATTGGACGGCTGTGTATGGTGGACGTAACCCATTCTGGGTGAACCACGTTAAATCTCTGTGTTATCTGTGTCCTGTTTTATTTCTTTATCTTTAGTATTTAAATCTGCATATAATTGTTAGTTCATATTTGCTTCGGATCTGCTTGAAACCCTAACAATTGGTATCAGAGCGAGGTTTTCTGTAAATTGGCAGGACTTTCAGATTTGAGTGGGAGCAATGGAGGATTCCAAATTCAAGGTCGAAAAGTTTAACGGCCAGAATTATTAGTTATGGAAAATGCAGATGGAGGATTACCTGTATCAAAAGGATTTGTGGCGGCCATTGGAAGGAAAGGCAAAGAAACTGACCACAATATCAGATGAAGAGTGGGACATTTTAGATAGAAAGGCACTGGGATCCATTCGATTGTGCCTTGCGGCGTCTGTAGCATTCAATATAACAGAAGCAAAAATGACTGTAGATTTGATGGCAACATTGGCTAAGTTGTATGAGAAACCCTCGGCTTCGAATAAGGTATTTCTTATGAAGCGTTTGTTTAATTTGAAAATGAGTGAGGGAGGATCTGTAGCGGAGCACTTAAATGAATTTAATACAATTACCAGTCAATTGTCTTCGGTAAAAATTACCATTGCAGAAGAGGTTAGGGCTCTCTTGATTTTATGTTCTTTGCCAGAAAGCTGGAATAGCTTGGTTATGGCTGTAAGTAACTCTGTCTCTGGTAAAAATACTTTGGTATTTGATGATATTGTTGGTGTTATCCTAAGCGAGGAAATGCGAAGGAAAAGCACAGGTGAGACTCCAACATCATCAGGTAGTGTTTTGAATGTGGAGAACAGAGGAAGATCAAAGGAAAGAGGAAAAGGCCCTGGGAATGAGAAGTCACGAGGGAAGTCAAAGAAAGGACGCTCTCAATCTAGAGGAAAGAAAGATTGCTGGTACTGCGAAAAGCCTGGTCATTTAAAGAAAGACTGTTGGTCTCGGAAAAACAAAGAAGGAGACAAAAATGAAAATGACAGTAAGGAAGCTAATATTGCAAGTAATACTCTACAAGATGCTTTAATCTTATGTTTGGATAATGTTAATGATTCCTGGGTAATAGATTCTGGGGCTTCATTTCATGCTACACCCCATAGAAAATATTTTCTAGATTATGTTCAAGGTGATTTTGGACAGGTATATTTGGGTGATGATGAGCCCTGTCAAATTGTTGGAAAAGGAAAGATAAAGATCAAGTTGCAGAATGGTAGTGACTGGTTTCTGCAGGAGGTAAGACATGTTCCTAATTTAAGAAGAAATTTAATTTCTGCAGGGCAACTAGGTAGTGAAGGTTGCATAGTTACCTTCTCAGACAGTATGTGGAAGGTCACTAAAGGATCGTTAGTAGTAGCTAAAGGTGCGAAGGTAGGCACATTATATCTGTGTACTGGTAACACTTACTCTACCTTAGCTGCTACAGATAAAGTTACTGCAGGGACAACAACAATAAATGTTGCAAGAACAGATTCGATAATGTGGCACCATAGGCTTGGGCACATGAGTGAGAAAGGGATGAAAATCCTTCACTCCAAAAATCTATTGCCAGGACTAAAGAAGATTGATTTAGAGTTCTGTGAAAACTGTGTTTATGGTAAACAGAAAAGAGTCAGATTTCTCAAGGTTGGAAAAGAGAAGAAAAGTGAGAAGTTAGAGCTTGTACATTCAGATGTATGGGGACCGGCTCAGGTATCATCTCTTGGTGGCTCTTGTTATTATGTTATTTTTATTGATGACTCAACCAGAAAAACATGGTTATATTTCCTAAAACAAAAATCAGATGTTTTTGAAACTTTTAAGAAATGGAAGCATTGGTTGAGAATGAGACAGGAAAAAAGTTGAAGTGTCTCAGATCAGATAATGGAGGTGAGTGTTGCAGCAAAACATTTGAAAATTATTGTTCCTTAAATGGGATTCGAAAGCAGAAGACAGTTCTAGGAACTCCACAGGAAAATGGTGTGTCAGAGAGAATGAATAGGACTATCATGGAATGTGTGAGGAGCATGAGATTGCATGCTGGATTGCCCTTACATTTTTGGGTAGATGTTGTACATATTGCTGTCTATTTCATAAATAGAGGACCTTCAACCCCTTTGGATGGTGGTATTCCAGAGGAGGCATGGACTAGTAAAAAGGTAAATTATTCTTTTCTAAAAACTTTTGGTTGCGAAGCTTTTGTCCATGTTGATAAAGAAAACAGAATCAAGCTTGATGCTAAATCTCAGAAATGTACCTTCATTGGATATGGGATAGATGAATATGGCTATCGGTTATGGGATTTTGAAAATAAGAAAATAAGTAGAAGTAGAGATGTTATATTCAATGAGAAGGTTATGTATAAAGAACAGATGCAGGAAAAGAAGCATGAACAGGACAAACAAGAATATGTGGTGTTGGATGAGATTCCTGAAAATGAAATGCCACAGGTACCTGATGCTCAGCAACAACAGATTGTCCCACAAACTCCTGCAAGTGTTAGACATTCTACGAGGACAAGTAGACCCCCTGAAAGATTTTCTCCTTCTTTGTATTCTATTTTATTAACAGATTCTGGTGAACCAGAAGAATATGAAGAAGCAATGCAGGTGGATGCCAAACAACAGTGGCAACTAGGCATGAAAGAGGAGATGGACTCCTTGATGAAAAATAAGACTTGGGACTTAGTCCCTTTACCTGCAGAAAAAAGAGCCTTGCCTAACAAATGGGTTTATCGGCTGAAGGAGGAGGAAGGAGGTCAGAAAAGATATAAGGCCAGACTTGTGGTAAAAGTTTTTGCACAGAAAAAGGGTATAGATTATGATGAAATATTTTCTCCAGTTGTAAAAATGACTTCAATTAGAACTGTACTTAGTCTTGTGGCTGCAGATGATTTACATCTTGAACAATTAGATGTCAAAACAGCTTTTCTCCATGGAGATTTGGAGGAGGAAATTTACATGTTGCAACCACAGGGATATGAGGTCAAAGGTAAGGAGAACTTGGTGTGCAGGTTGAAGAAAAGTCTGTATGGCCTAAAGCAAGCACCCCGACAATGGTATTTAAAATTTGATAGTTTCATGGCTGAACACGGTTATCATAGATGTCATTCTGATCATTGTGTATATTTTAAAAGATTTGATAATGGCAGTTATATTATCCTGTTGCTTTATGTTGATGACATGCTTGTTGCTGGGTCTAACATGCAACATATAAATGATCTTAAACAAAAATTAGCCAGGTCATTTGCTATGAAGGATTTGGGTGCAGCTAAGCAAATTCTCGGTATGAGGATTACACGGGACAGGAAAAATAGAACCTTGAATTTGTCCCAAAGTGAGTATATAAAGAAGGTGTTGAAAAGATTTAACATGCAGGATGCAAAAGCAGTTAGTACACCTTTGGCTAGTCATTTCAAATTGACTAAGGAGATGTGTCCAAAGGCACAGGAAGAGGTTAATAAAATGTCTAACATCCCGTATTCATCAGCTGTTGGCAGTCTGATGTATGTAATGGTATGCACAAGGCCAGATATTGCACATGCAGTGGGAGTTGTGAGCAGGTTTATGAGTAATCCGGGTATGGAACATTGGAATGCTGTGAAATGGATTCTTCGGTATTTGAAAGGAACTACTACGAAGGCATTATGTTTCAAAGGATCTAATGCTGCTCTAAGTGGATTTGTTGACTCTGATCTGGCAGGTGATATTGATTCACGGAGGAGTACTACAGGGTATGTTTTTACTATAGGGGGAACTGCAGTCAGTTGGATTTCTAGGCTACAAAAGGTTGTTGCACTTTCAACCACTGAAGCTGAGTATGTTGCTGCTATAGAAGCCAGCAAAGAGATGATTTGGTTGCAATGTTTTCTGAAGGAATTGGGTCAGACACAAGAGGATAGCCCATTGTATACTGATAGCCAGAGTGCCATTCATCTTGCGAAGAACTCTGCTTTTCATTCAAGGACAAAGCACATTCAGCTCAGGTACCACTTCATTCGGACTATTTTGGAGGAGGGTCAGTTACGGCTTGAGAAGATTCACACAAGTGAGAATCCTGCCGATATGTTCACAAAGGCAGTTCCACAAGAGAAGCTGATTTCTTCATTAGTTTCTGTTGGTCTTCTTGATTAATAATTGTGGAATTTATACCAGTCAAGTCCTAGTGTTTTATCTAGCGGATGTTGCATGTATAGTGGTGTCGTGTAGTATCAGTCTCCAAGTGGGAGATTGTTTGGTGTGGAGCCTGATCAGTCTCCAAGTGGGAGATTGTTGAAATGTGGCGACTGATCAGCAAAGTACTGTACACTCATTGTAATAAAACCCTAAAAAGGCCGACTTTGTTTGTTGCCCTAAAAATGCATGTTATAAGTGGCTGGGATGCTTAAGGCATTGTAAGGTTCATGTACTATTTTTGCTGGATAATAAGAAAGATTGGACGGCTGTGTATGGTGGACGTAACCCATTCTGGGTGAACCACGTTAAATCTCTGTGTTATCTGTGTCCTGTTTTATTTCTTTATCTTTAGTATTTAAATCTGCATATAATTGTTAGTTCATATTTGCTTCGGATCTGCTTGAAACCCTAACAATGTGGAGAAGCCATCTCTGAAGTATTCCCTAACTCCTAAAGTCACCTCAGAACCGGATGATAAAACTGCATTTTCACTCATCCTAGATCGAGTCTTATTGGTAGAAGATGTCAGATTCTTTACCAAGTGCCATGTTGAGGAACTCGGTCATGTAGAGATTAGTGACACATATGATGAACTATGCACTGACGACAAACTGGATAGTAAATTTGAACATATCAGAATCAAGGGATTAACTAGAGCCCTAGTCTATCCTCGTGTGTTCAAACCCCAATGGGTTAAGTTTGTATTGAGCAGAGTACATGATGATTTCATGTGGCTACAAGAGCAACCGTTCAAGATCAAGAAGGAAGTCATTCACCTGATCACTAGATATCCCATCTACGATCATGCTTGTGCACATAAAATGATATCACAAAAGGAGCTAATCAGTCTAACCGGAGTAGAATCCGATTACCGAGGACTAAAATTGAATAATGTCATTGATGCTAAACTAAAATTTGTAATCAGAGTTATTGGTTACTATTTCTTCCAATCTGCAATTGAAAATAGTGTACCATGTGCTGCAGTGGCCCTGGCCTACAAAAACGTAAAGAAGGGAATGAAAGTAGACTTATGTGAAGTGCTACTAAAGAACTTATTTGAGAACCAGAACCCAATAAGGAAGCTGAAGAAGAACAACTCAACAAACACACTAAAGTTTGGTTCACTACTTGTCTATATGTTTTTCTATTTTGAGAAGTTCTTTCCCTCAGTCGGTAAAGTAGTATGGGAGCTACACCGACCTATTACCCATCAGATCAATGATTACATCAAGAAGTTAGGAGATAACTTTAATGATATCATGGATGATTATTTTAGCAAATTCCAAGACAAAATGCACAATAGGTATAGGATCCCAGCACAACTGGTCGAAAAATACAAGGACAATATGTGTTTTGAAGTCGACACTGATTATTGCTATGTAAATGCTGTTGAACCGAGGATTCAATCGTTGCAACCAATGGGTTATGAAATTGATTATGATATCACACAACAACAAATTGATGCCTACCTATCATTGCCAAGGCATGCAACTGAACTAAGGTATGGAACCTATGAAGAGGTGAAGGAGAAAGTAAAAATGAGCATTGTAGTTCCTAAGGCTACAAGAAAAGCTACAAAGATGATAAAAGCTTTATCTGAGAATTTCGGAGAAGAATCCTCATCTACACCTATCAAAGGCAATCTTGTTATTACCAAGGAAGAATCAGAAGCACAGGAGGCTGCAATAACATTGAGCACAAAGTTGCCAAAGGGAAAAGTTCTAAAACGAAAGAAATAGGACATCACAAAGGCCCTGCCAACTCCACCAACAAAGAGACCCAACACCAGAGCATCAGTTGCATCACCGAGAAAGAAAAAAAAGACTGTTGCCATTCCTAAGGTAACAAAGACTTACAAGAAATCTACTTAGAGACTCATTTTGGCAAAAGAGTCGAGTGATACAGAGTCTAATGATGCAAACAAATTCCAGATTGTGAAGAGCGAAAAGGTAAACATTCACAGTGTTGAAAACTTTTGTGCCAATCTTAAGGAATATAGAGGATTTGTAGGATTTAGATATGTTAAGTATGAGTCTAGGAATAATGATGAGAAATGACAGATTGAAGAAGCTATCATATGTACACTTCTGAAGTTTCGGTTAGCACCATTAGAACTAGCAAAGTCACTTCCAAGTGAACTCTACTCACATATTGATAACAGATGGAAATATGCAATGGATTCAGAGAGACAAATAAGAGAAAGAAGTCTTGTGCATTTATTTCCTAACATGTCTGTAGCTGAAATCAAGGAGCATTTGTCCACATACAATTCAAAATTTATTATGAAACAGAGAGCCTTAAAATTGATGAATGGGCTATATATTGATGTGGAGAATGAGACTAAGGCCAAGTGGCAGGATATCTTCAAACAAAAGGATGTCGGTGAACAATCTCAAATTGAAATTATTGATGTCATCGAGCAAGATCTAGATGTCACCAAGCAAGTTCCAGACCCAGTTGACACTATACAAATTGATGAAGATGTAATGGATGAAGCAGCACCAGAGTAGGAAATGATTGAAGGCACCACCTATGCAAAACTTGTGTCTAGTGAATTGGTCTTAGAACAAGTTCAGCCATATCCGCTGGTGAAGCCCCCAGTCCCAACCGAAGCTCCCATGGACACTGAACAAGTTACCGAAGGTAACAAATCTAAAGCTGCAGAAGATACAAGTAAAAACTCTGAAGCTACAGTAGACACAACCAAAGATCAAACATCTCAAGCACAACAAATATTATAGCTGAGACCCCTAGCACCGAGCCATCCAAAGACACTGCAACTACTACAGGAATAGTCCAAAGTGTTGCATCTATCGAGCAACCTACTGAGGGATAGCAAGCCTCACAAGCACTTGTCTTAGTGCCCCAGACCAAAGGAAAAGAGAAGGAGGTGAGAAAGAATGGTTTTAAATTTGACTTATCTAA
This sequence comes from Cryptomeria japonica, assembly GCF_030272615.1. Lineage (NCBI taxonomy): Eukaryota > Viridiplantae > Streptophyta > Pinopsida > Cupressales > Cupressaceae > Cryptomeria > Cryptomeria japonica. The sequence goes on from NC_081412.1 coordinate 691,439,902, forward strand.
ACCAATCATGTTGCCCAATGTCAACATTTCTAAATTAAAAGGGCAAGCACTCACTGAATTCAGTGAACTATGCAAAGCAAAGGCCGAACAGGAGAAGCAACTAGCCATACAGAAAAAGAACAAGGTACTTCAAAAGGTTAGGACACTAGTCATAGAAATGCTACCATCAGCAACAATGTCAACCGATGTAGCCATCCATATTCAGTTGTATGAACTCCTTAATTAGATCGAAACATCTGGAGTTGATGCATCCGAGTACCTAAGCAAGCTCAAGGATAAAGAGCTCACAACAAAAATGATAGAGGAAGTCCAAAAATCAATTGTTGTTGGCAAGGTAAAACTTGTCAAATTCATTGCTGAGTTGTCCCCTCAACTCAAGCACATTCTTTATTTATTCCAGAAATTGTGTACATTTTCTTTATTTATTAAAGACCTCAAAAATAAAACTGATGCAATTGAGAAAGAGATCACTGATTTCTCATCCAAGTTGACCACTGAGCCTAATTCAATTTAGAATTTTTACAAAAAGCTACAACAACTCATGGCTCAATAGTTAGAACTAAGGAAGGAAGAGCATAAAATTAGGATGGATATAATGACCCTTCAAACATTATTCCTTCCTCATCTCTCATCAGTCCAAGAGTAGCTCAGCTGAGCTACAAGCTTATCAACAACCCAAGAGGGAAGCACTCTTGATGGCTTGCTATCACTCTTATATGATATTCAAGCATAGAACTCATTAATGGAAAGTCTCAAGGACTCACTCTCAGTTGCCCTCACTAACGCCCGGACCAAGTATAAGACTATTTTTGATCAGTTACCGCCTCCGGATGCAAATTAATTTTTTAATGTTTGTCAAAAAGGGGGAGTAATATTATGTACATAGACGAAAGCCTAGAAAAAGGGGAGTAATTCTACACTTGGAGAGTAGTACAGTTTTTATAACACAATTTTGAGTATTGTATACAAGGGGAGTATACCATACAGAATATACAGAGCAATCAGAGCACACAAGTACATAACAGAACCGAACATGTGAAATTCAGAGTTATGTACAGGATAATGATAAGGGGAGTATATTTGCATATACTATTGACTATTGTACATATTGTCAAGTATAGTCATTTTGTCAAGTATATAGTTTTTTTGAGTTATGAGTTTGTAAGTAGTTTTTGTCAAACATCTCAACTAATGTCAAAAGGGGAGATTGTTACTACTTATCAAATTGCCATTAGTTTCATATCCAAAGTCATACTATATTCTAGCTGGTTAGTATTACCGAATCATGCAGTCGATACACATAGAGAAGTCGGTATGAACAGTCTAGTCGGTTACTGAAGAAAGCAGTCACAAAACACAGTATTCATCGAGCTGTTTACCGAGTAAAGTTTCATGGCTACCGAGTGGTAAAGTTAACTCACCAAGTTGATATTCACTGAGTGAAACATTTTACCAGATACATTGAACCTAGACATGCACATGAAAATGTGTTACAAGATCGAGGCACATCTAACCATTTTTGCATTGGGAATTGCATTAGGAGATTGTGTAGGATTACAAGGCCAATCTAACCTATGAGATATTTTGTTTAGTTATTCATTTGAAGAATCTTTTTGTAAGATCTAAGCAATGAATCAGATCACCACTGTAAGAGATCTATATATACAACATGATTCTAGGGTTAAAAAAATGAGATGACATGATGTGATATGAGATACAATGAGATAGCAGTGTGCATGCATGAAGGAAGACTGTTATAGAGACATAGAGAGGTCACCTAGAAGGTGTTGAAATGTGGCGACTGATTAGAAAAGTATTGTACACTCAGCACGTATCCTCGCTGGGGTCCTGGGCCAGGCCGGGCCTCGGGCAAGGGTTCGGGGGCTGCAGCCCCCAAGAAAGCGGGGGTTCGGGGGCGGCAACCCCCGAGAAATTTTTTTTTGCCATTTTTTGTTGATGAAAATCGACATTGTAATAAAAACCTAAAAAAGGCCGACTTTGTTTGTTAAGCGGCTGGGATGCTTAAGACATTGTAAGGTTGATGTACTATTTTTGCTGGATAATAAGAAAGATTGGACGGCTATGTATGGTGGACGTAACCCATTCTGGGTTAACCACGTTAAATCTCTGTGTTATCTATGTCCTGTTTTATTTCTTTATCTTTTGTATTTAAATCTGCATATAATTGTTAGTTCATATTTGCTTCAGATCTGCTTGAAACCCTAACGGAAGGTTATTAGTGAACAGTCAAAGAATAGTGTAAATAGAAGGGTTTACGGAGTTTCATTATGGGTTACCGAGGTATGCTACAAGCTAGGTAATCTTATTTAGAGCACATAGAATCTGCTTTAGCATTTCAGATGTAAAGTTGCAGATATTTGTAAAGATTATATTGAAATATTTTGAAGTTGTAAGAGAAACCTTTAACAGGGTAAAAGACTCTAACCAAGTCTATAAATTGTAAATCCTTTAACCAAGTGCTACACTTATATAGTGTTGTAAAAATCCTTTAGTAAGGTAGATCTAACTGATCTTAATACTCCTAACAGGGTAAGCTATCAGAAATAGCTAAATGTAGCTCTAACTGAGCATTCTTTATTATTGCAATAGTGAAGTTGTGGGTGCCATCCCCACCGCAGATTTTCTCTTTAACCAAGAGTTTCTACGTGACCAAAATATATGTGTTATGGAGTGAATCATGTATGATTGTTATCTGTTGATTATAGTTTTATTTTATGTTACTGCACTATTTTGTTTATGCATAATAGTAAGGTTATTATCAGAGAAAAGTTTTGGAGTATTGATTCAGCCCTCCCCTCTTAGTACATTATCTTTCTGTATTGGGCCTAACACTATCCTTTCTATACTCATTTTTGAATGAGCAAGGAGAGTAGCTGATATTATTAGTTGGGAAATTGACTACTGTAGGTGGAGGCTATAGGACACACTAAAGTACATACACAAAATAATGGTGCAAATTTCATAGGGTTACAATATATGATGCTACAAGTAGTTTGTGCCATCAAACTTGGGAATCTTATAAGATTCATATTGTGCCATCCCAGATCTACCTCAAGCGATTAAGCTTCTTTTAGAGGAACTTAACATTGATACCAATGGTTGAAAATACCTTAGGACTTAGAAGGAGGGTGAATCAGGTTGAACCTTAAAACATTAAACTTAAACTTTATTTTCCCAAAACACTATCAACTTATCTTTAACCTTATTAGTAGAAATGATAAATAGAACTATAAAATACAATGCACAAGAGAACACCATATTTATTTGGAAAACCCAAATAGGGAAAAACCATGATGAGAGTCAACTCACAATATATAAAATGATTACAAATCTATTTTATGCTCACTGCCAAGGAAGAACACTGCTACCTAAGAAGGACTTGTAGATTGAGATGCACTATGCTAAGGCAAGATACATAAGGAATTGTAGTTTGAAGTTCATTGCTCCAAGGCAAGATACATAAGGATTTGTAGGCTAAAGTTGATTTGTCTAGGGTAAGATAAAAAAGGACTTGCAGGTTGAAGTTCACTTCTCTAAGGAAAGATACATAAGGACTTTTAGGTTGAATCTCACTACTTTAGGGAAAGATACATAAGGACTTGCAGGTTGAAGAACACTGCTCCAGGGTAAGATACAAAGGCTTGCATATTGAAGATCAATTCTCTAGTGAAAGATACAATATCATAGCATTTGAATATACAAGATAAAGTCTTCTCAAAATATGAAGTATTTGAATCACTATTAAAAGCAACCAACTCCAACAACAATGACCACCACATTCATTGTCTTTGCATTAGCTAAATCTGCAAATGAAATGATCATGACAACCCACTTGCACATATTTTTATTTTTATAGTCACATCAAAACACTAGACATCACAAATCCATCCAATCTATACTAATTTGTTATTCTATGTATATCAACCTTAACATCTCAAAACCTTAACTAGATTGGCCAAAACAAGGGACACACATAAGTCCAATTAAGCTGGCCACCAAACATAGTTGTGGTAAATGTAGTCTAATTGGGGAGATATACAAGACATAAAACATTTTATTAAACTTCTCTAATTGGATCCAAATAATACAAATATTGGGACACATAATGTGAGATCGACAATTAGGTAACATGTAGATAAATAATGTAGCACATAACCAGTTCACCAAAAAATATAGCATTCAAATAAATTACCTTAGTATAGATCCCCACATATCAAAGGTAGGACCCAAATACAACTTAACACACTATCTAAAGTCTGAATATATCATTAATATCACAACACAAGCTGATAAACAAAACTCTATAGATCAAACCACATCAATTACTTAGGAAAACAACATCAAACATAATGCAAAACCAATCTAAACATCTAGAACCATGTGGAGCACACAAGGAAATTACTAGAACATCCAAAAAAAATCTCAAATACATCTATAAATGATGGCAGAACACAAAAAATACAAAACACCTCATTTCTAGCATGCTCAAAAACACAATCTTGAACAAAATATCAATAAATCTTCTTGTAGAACACTTCACTACCTAAAATTGGAACTAAGACAACGCACAAACATCACAAGCATTTCCTCCAATTTATATCACCTAAAGCATCAGTGTGAAGAAATGTGGAGTATTTTTCAAACTAATGAAATCCACTTTTGACAAACAACTACTAGACTATCAGCAAACACTAATCACTATCCATTTTAGCTGCAATACCAGGAACCTAAAAAGATAGCAGTGCAATCTATACAAAGCATAAATATCATGTTCAAATTTTTGAGACCAAATCCTCAATTGCAGATAAAAGTGGATCATTCTTCTAGCTAGACATTTAATACTCTTTCTTGCATATCACATCTCATCTTATTACAAACATTCTAGAAACAACTCTAGCTCAAACAAGAGTGTCAGGGTCAAGGAAAGAACATCCTAACCATCATCATCATGCTACAAATCCATAACTTATCATCATTATATATTATTATCATTACCATCAACATATCATACCGAATGTAGACATCAAACACCAATAAATTATTGGGAAAAATGTTGTCTCAACCTTGCATTTACATGAGGTTACTATTTATAGTAAGTTTTTTATTTTAGCATGAAATGGTGCAAAATTCTCCGCAAAGCTTTTGGTTGGCTAGATAAGCATTCTGGTAAAGTTTTATCACAAGATCACATGTAGTTTTGAAGATATGAAAGTTTCCATTTTGGAGGGGTACGATGAAAGGTATAAATTTAATTTTGAGGACTTTAGAGGCTCCAAAATGGTCTAAAAAGTGGGCGTAATGTTAGGATAACCGATGGACAAATGTGAGGGGGGGGGGGTGAATCAGTTGTTAATAGATTATAACTTTTAATCCACAATACAACCTTAAACAAATCAAGTACCGATAAAGCACATAGAGATGCCGGTAGGAACAAATACTGATAGACAATACAACTTAACAATTGACCAGATAATCAATGCAAAGCAACCATACCACATAATACCATGATTTGTATGTGGAAAATCTAGAAAGGGAAAAACCATGGTGGGAATCTTACCCACAGTCAGATGATACTTCTGTAGAAAGTTTGTGTTACAATGAGGGGCTTGAACTTGCAGAAAGGCACACTGCCTAGAGTGTACTGCTCATTACAGAAGAGTCTTACTGACTATAGAGAAGCTACAACCATCTCAAGATAAATGGACAACAATCCAATAGAGTGAACTGCAGTCCCGGTTAAGCTCAGTCTAGAGGACTAAATCCTCTTATGAATCCAATTCAATCACCAATGATCGAACAACTCCTCTGCCTGTATGATATTACAATATTCACACATTACATTCCTTGACCATGAATTTTCCAATAACCATGATACGTTACAAGGAGTTTCTACATCTTATTTATACAAACCCTAAGGCGTAAACCGATTAGGTTGGCCACCTAAAGATATTACAATATTATCATTACATAATTTCATTTACAATGATATTCCATGTCGTCGTAAGACTAAAATAATAATAAGAAATCCATAAATAATCTTGAGACATCCCGATAACGTGTAGAGTACACGTTAGCATGATACCGGTCCATAACCTAGATAGGTACCAGACCTATTCTAGGTCCACCATGCCAAAGAAATGTCTTCAAATAGTTCAAGCATGATCAAAGAACATCTTCAACATCCTCAAATCCATGAAGAAGCTACACCAATACTAATTATGCATCCTATCACAATTCCTCAATGAAAGCTCTGTTGGTAAAACCTTAAACCAGGGTCGGTAAGGGTTTACCAGAGTGTATGATAGCATCCGATTACCAAGCCAATACCAACTGACCAAAAAATTCTCATGGAGCATATAACACATGAAATAAAACATACTTCACTAATCCAAACATGCTGGAAGTGTCCAACAGATAGTCTCTTATGTTGGTAACACTAGATCTTCTATTGGTAACCAATCATAACAGCTAGTGTTGACATCAATGACAAAACATCAATGCAACACATAATAAATTCATCCATAATGCCAACATGTAAATTATGTATTGGTTTACAAGGTCATAAAGAACTTTGCAATCTTTTTGACACTTTTAACGGTTCATTAATAGGACACACGGTTCACAAGTTATGGCCTCCAAAAGTTTGTACTCTTGAAATAGGAAATATAAAATGCATCAGACACATAAATGAGATATAAAAGGGAAGGACATGTGTTGATGTGTGTTTTGACATTTCATAGGGCATCTAGATAGGAGATAAGGTCAACTCCACTTTATTGGGTGGTTTTAGCCCATGATTTTGTAATACCGTTTGACGATTTCTTGTATTGGATCTCCTATATACAAGGTGCATGAGATAGAGGTTGTGTGTAAGATTATTATGGCTATTGAGTTACTTCTGAATCTCTAATTAGTGGTACTCTTGTGAAGAGCTTGCTTTGCAAGTATATTGTAATCTATTGTTGATTGCTAAATAATATATTGGATGACTTTTGGAGTGGGGGGTTTTTCTCCCGAAAGGGTTTTCCCCACGTAAATCACTGTGTTGTGGTATGGATTTTATTGTGTCTATTTTTGTTAGGTTTTTGTAACTGTTGTAACAATCTGTAATTTTTTTTGCATTACCCTCCTCTCAAGGTTAGTATAGGAAGTTGTTTCGCTACTTAACTTCCTTACAAGTGGTATCAGAGCTTGATCACCTTTGGTTTTAGTTGTGGGTTGTTGGGTTTTTTGAACTAATACATATTTGAGTGGGAGCTTGTGCTAAAGACACTTTTTGACCTTGTTGCAGGAATTTTCAGATGGCAAGTTCATTGGGGAGAATAGTGGTGGATAAATTTAATGGAAGTAATTTTGAGATGTGGAAGATGAAGATGGAAGATCTATTAATAGATCGAGATTTGTGGGATGTTGTTGATGCGAATGTCTCAAGACCCTCAGATCCTACTGCAACTACTCAGTATAATGTTATGGACTGCAAAGCCAAGGGTCTAATTAGATTGTGCCTAAAAGACTTTGTTCCAATCAATGTCTACGAAGAGAATACTGCAAAGAAATTATGGACGAAGCTTGGTGAAATGTATCAAGAGAAATCCTTATTGAATTGGATTCTCTTGAGGAAGAAATGTATTCCTTGAAGGTGGAAGAGGGTGGATGAATTACAGACCACCTGGAAGTATTTAATACATTGGTGGCTCAATTGGTATCTATTGGTGTTAAGATGGAAGAAGAGGAGAAATTCCAGATCTTGCTTTGTTCTTTGCCTGATTTATGGGATTCTCTTGTTATGGCTATTGATAGTACTTCTGTTGTTTTAAAGTTTGAAGATGTGGTGGGTGCCCCACTTGGTGAAGAGATGCAGAGGAAGGTATCCACCAGTTCAAAGGAAGCCCTAACTATTTGAGGAATATCTAAGGAAAAAGGCATGAAGAATGAGAAGCACAATAAGTCCAAATCCAAAGGGAGATCAAAATCTCCTAGAGAGTCCAAAGTCATATGTTGGAATTGTGGTAAACCAAGTCACATCCATAAGGAATGCAAAGAAGAAAATAAGAAGTTCAATTGTGATTTTGAGTCTGAGAAGGAAGATGGTGATGCATTCATTGCAGCTTTGGCTAGTCATGCAAATAATGATGCATGGTTAATTGATTCAGGTGTATCTTTTCACATAACTTCCAATAAAGATTGGTTTTCTAAATATGAAGAATTTAATGAAGGTAAGGTGTACTTGGGTGATGACTCACATTTAGACATTGTTGGTCAAGGTAAAGTTAAAATTAGGTTTCCTAATGGTAGAATAAAAAGGATTAGTGGTGTGTTACATATCCCTGGATTAAAACAAAATTTGTTATCTGTGAGCAAACTAATAGATGTGGGTGTGAAGCTAGTCTTTTCTGATGCAGGATGTAAGATGATTAAGGGTGCTATGGTGATTTCTAGAGGTGTTAGGTTCGTCACTTTGTATAAGCTAGAGGCATACACGATTGAGTGTAATAGCATTGTAGACACCTAAAAATGTCTCATTGAACATGTACTAATTATTCCTTTAATTGATTAAATAATTCTTTAATTCTTTAATTAATTTAATTAATCTTATTCTTCTAATTTCATATTTCCTCATCATCTTACTAATTATTCCATTTCTTATTCTTTCATCATTTAATCATTTTAACCATTTTCTAATGTTAATTAAATCTTTATTATTTAATTAATTCTGGTTAATTTCCCCACTTTGAATAATCTTTATTATTTAAATAAATTATATTTTCAATTTCTATCTATAATCAATTAATCATTCAACCCTTTTCTAAATATTAATTAAATATTTATTACTTAATTAAAGTCCATTTCTAAAATAATTAAATAGTTTCTTTAAATTATTTAATTAGCTAATTAATTCTTCAATTCCAAATCCCCTAAGTCTAATTTCATTTAATTTCAAATTCTTCTAATTTCTTCTAATTTCAATTACATGTGCATGATTTCAAAAATCAAAGTCAAGTTCTAAATATATTCAAATAATAAATTGAATTTAAAATAAATTCAATTATTTGAATTAAATCTCATGCAAAGATTAAATTGAAAATCTAAGTTAAAGTGCAAGCACATGATAAATTAATTAATTCAATCAATTAATTAATTAAATCATTTATCTCTCCAATCTCTATTTCCATCTTCTAGTTAGCTTTTTCTAAATAAAGCTTTCTTTGTCATCTTCTTAATTTCCTCCAATCATTCTTTTTCTTACTTCAGTTAGCTTTTTCTCTATCAGTTAACTCAATTAATCTATTCAATCTATTCAGTTTTACCTCTAAATCAGCAATTCAACTATCAATCAGCATGTCACCTCTTGATCAATTTGTTCCCTTTCAATCAATCTTCTCCAAAATTCTATAAATTGAGCATTCAATCTCCATTTTCAACAATCAAGAACTTTGAATCTTTGTGTCAATTGCAGATTGCCAGCGCAATATCTGAGAGCAATCATACCATAGAGAGGAGAAGAACAATGGAAGTTATACGTAGTCATGGAATAGGGAGTTTTGATTGAATTACTTTATAATTCCTATTTTGATTTGATTGTATTATTTCATTGTCTGTTTGTTTGAATTCTTTGATTAGATGGGGATTCATGATTTCCCTTTGAAATATAATTGATGCTTTAGAGATGAATTCTTTTAAATGAGACATTTTGGTGAACCCGACGTGAATCAACAACTAATTAACCTTCTCTATTTTCTGTGTTTTTGCAGATCATACGGATTTATTCCTTTTCTGCACATTTTGCACGGATTTCAAAAAAGATATCTCTCTGTCACGCATTCACGGTTTCATCATTACACAATCACATAGACAGAACCACACAATTGACCTTTCGAGGTCACGCAATCGACCTTTCAGGGTCACACAATAGACCTTTCAAGGTCATGCAATCGATTTCTCAGGATCACGCATTCGCTTTGAGATTATTATGCATTCGTTAGGAAACTTGTTGTTCTGTTATTTTTATTCGTATTTCCTTTCTGTTCTTTGATCTATGTAATTCTACATGAAATTGAGTAAATCTAGGAACAAATTATTTTTATTGCATGTTTTTGTTATAACAGTTTATGGCACATAAGGTACGATTCAGGATTTCAGGTGCCAGAAGGACAAAGGAGAAAAGAAGATAGGCCAGACGTTATCAAAGAATTCTCAAAGCAGAAAAGAAGATACAAGCTTGGGAAGACCAACCAGCCATCAATAGATACAACAACTTAGTTCTCTCATATCGGGTGAAATATGATTTGGTTAACATTGAATGGATGATGAGAGATATAGCTAGAGCCTCACAATCTGTTTTGCAGGTTTCTAATCAAATTTAGCTTCAATTTTTTATTTTTTCTGTTATCTGCCCGTGTGTCATGCAATCACCTTGTTATCATCATGCAATCGACCTATTCAGATCACACATGTGCTCTGTCAGGATCACGCAATCGATCTAACATAATTACGCAATTGCCTATTCAAGGTCACACAATCATGCAGGTATCATCACACATTCGTTTCTGTTAATTTTGGGTTCTTTATTTTCTGTTGATTTAATTTTACTACTAATCACGTGTTTGCAGCTTGTGACAAATTTACAGAAAGGATCGGATTAGTATTAGATTAATTGCACTCGTGCTCTAACACTTCATTTTTTGGGCTTAAAATCAACAATGGTTAAAATTGACATGCATGTATAACACTTCAATTTGGGCTTAAAATCAACAATGGTTAAAATTGACATGCATGCCTTCACATTTCAGTTTGGTGTTTAAAATTGACATGCACATGCGTATTCAACACCTCAAGTTGGGCTTTAAAATGAACGTAAATCAAGCTGCACATAGATTAAATAAAATTTGATTGTCTTAAGGGAAAGAAATTTTATCATGTTTGGGGTGGACCTACTGTTGCATTAACTAACTTTCCACCCACCTTCGAGGTCTTGGGAGAAAGGAAGGAGGTGACAACGACACTCAATTTTATTTTATTTCATGTAGAGAGGGGTATCTTTGATTGGGGATGTCATCACCCCATAGAGGTACTTTGAATTGGGATGCGTTGGGGATATCATCTCTCCCAGCGTACTCTCAAGTGGGTTTTTTGAGCCTCTATATAAATATACTGGTCAAGCAGCTAGAGTGTTGAGTGAATTCGACGTATGCGGGGGGCTTCCCAACACCGATAAGCTCAACTAAAGTTTTAAGTGGCTTGCTCTGAGAATCCATCATTGGATCGGGACCCCTCAAAATTTTACAATAAGAACCAACTTTGTAGCCCAAAATCCTACATTTAGTGATTTCGGGAGTGCGGATCGTACCCCATAGATACCCCTTATGTACCTTGCATTATGAGATAGAAATACCTTGGTGATAAGATCTTTAGATCTTTGGGGTAAGAGAGACTGCCATTCCCAAGAAGTGTGTGTTGTGGAGTGGAGCCAGTGCTGCCAGACTCTCTACCTGTTCGTCTTGTTTCAGGATTTTGCTATGGTGGCCTCATTGAATGGTGTCCAATTTCCAGCCCAAGATTGTCTTCTGTGTCTTTTTATGTACTATTGTATTAGACCAGTATTGAGTTAGTTATTTGGGCTATTTCAGGCCCTATCCTACGTATCTCTGAATTTAATGAGATTGTTTGAAAACAAGTTCAGTCAGCTATATTTACCTCCAAACAATTGTTCTCAGACTTGGCAAAACACAAAACTTGTCCTAAACATGGAACTACTGAAAACAAAGTCCATTTTTTGAAATGTCAAAACTCAAAGGTTTATACACTTGTGACCATAGGAAGTCCTTGAATAGTCCTCATTTACATCCTTACTTCCATGCTAAGTCCTTGCATAGTCCTCATTTACGTCCTTACTTCCATCCTAAGTCCTTGCATAGTCCTCATTTACGTCCTTACTATCGTCCTAAGTCCTTGCATAGTCCTCATTTACGTCCTTATTATCATCCTCAGTTCTCATTATCATCCTCATATAAGTAGTTGTCTGGACCTCATATATGTTTTTCTTAGTCCATTGTCATTTGCATAATCATCCTACAAAGTCATAGCATGCGTCTTAATGGGTCTCCTAGGTGATGGTTTGCTCCCCTTCGAGAAACCTAATCTAGTGCCAAATGATAGTCAGCGAGAAATTATTGATGGTCTAGCTAACTTAGCCTGGGAATCAAGGAGAAATGCACCCTAGTATATAGGAGTCAAGTATGAGATAAATATTGAGTATAAAATTGCCCGTAGGATTGATAGAGAAATTATTGCAGAACGTCTAAGGGGAGAACTTGAAAAACTTGAGTTGTAGAAATCTCGAAACACTCAATAGGTCTCACATCCAAATCCTCAATAGAGAGTCTAGTGTGGTCTTGCGTATCCCATACTTAGGTATAGAGTGTAGCATTAGTTGTTGTCTTGCATAAAGTTCTAGAACCAGCCTCATATAGAAGTCTTAAATGCTTGTCACAAGGTCACAAAAGGCAAAAGGTATAATGGACCCAAACAACGACCAGTCTATAAACCCAACTTGGAATATGGACATATCAACTAGTCAACAATCAAATTCTCAGGCAATGCTCACAATACATGAACTACAACAACATTTAACACGAGAAGAGATTGAATCAGCTCAACAAGACCCACATGTCCTTATGATCTTAGATGCACTTATACATAGTGATAGGGACAAATATCTCTCATTGTTATTACAAAATGGGGCAAAACTACCTGAAGATTTTGATGTCACAAAAATCTTACCACTAGGAAATACTCTAGGTCAATATAACAATCAAATACCACATATAACACAAATGCAAACAATGACCTCCAGTTTTCCTCAGAATGCACCGATACAAACAAATGTCAGTTCAAACATGAACTCTCAGTCGAGTGCATCATCTTTAACAATAAATGTTAGCGCACCAACACATACCATACCAATAATATCAAGTGTCTTAGCACTTGTTCAAACACAAAATTCCTCATACAACAAGTGCAACCCAACCTCCAGTTTCCTATTCTATAGGATCAACATATAGTCCTCAAAATGTAAATCTAGGTCTTACCAATACAACAAGTACAACTCAGCCAAACATGGGTTCACATGTCACTTATTTTACAGTACCTAGTGGAATGTACAACACATAAAATTATAATCATGGTACCTTTCAACAATCCCCTAGTGATGCTACCATGAATCCTTTTGTGCGATATACACAAACAAAAGGTGTACCTTTGACCCAAATAGATATTCTGACACAAAAATTATAGAATTTGTAACAAGTGATGACTATGTAGATCTATAACGATAAAAAGAGCTACACAATGTAGGTTTTACGTCCTTATCCTTTTGATCACACTTTATACATGCTGCGTTTCCCACCACATTTTTAAACGCTGAAATTTGACAGAAATCAAGGGAAAGGTGATACTAGAGACCACATCAGAGAGTTTTTTACGGTATTCATAGAGGTTGCAACAGAAGACACTTACCTAATGAGGTTGTTCCCTAAAAGTTTGGGAAGCTTAGCCTTAGAGTGGTTTTCACATTTGCCACCAACTATCACATCATGGGGAGAATTAGCTAAACACTTTATTGCAAATTTTTTACATAACATTGAATCCCCAGTCACTTTAATGGACTTGTGTACTGTGAAACAATATGAGAATGAAACATTTTCACCCTTCATACAAAGATGAAGAGCTTTCTATAGGAGGTGCAAGACTATTATTCCATAAATAGAGCAAGTGGATATGTTCACAGAAAACTTAATCCCTAAGATCAAGTACCCAATACAAATGCAATGTTTGACCACATTTAAACAAATCATTGAAAAATCTCTAAAGTGTGAGAAAGGACTAGTGGAACAAGGTCTCATTAAGTATGGCAACAACAACAACAATGATAAATCTAAATTTTGGTCGAAAAACAAAAATGTGATCAATGATGGTGTTGTAGATGCCCATACGGTGAATAGAACTCAACCAGTTTTATCTCTACAAGGTACAAGTCAATCATTATATCCAGATACAAAGAATAACACCACCTCAACAAATGTAAATGCTATGCAAAACATTAACACAAAATACCCCAGGGTAAATGCTCCAAGAAGGAATTACACACCTCTAGGGGAACCTATTGAGTCGACGCTAAAAAAGATACAAACAAACATGATCCTTTTCCGGAAATAAGAGTATATAAACCATGTCCTTTCAAACCTACATGGTGGAATGATAATGATTTCTATGATTATCATCATACTAAAGGTCACAAAGCGATGAGTTGCTATAAGTTCAAAAACTTGGTCCAAGATATGATAGACCAAGGTGACATCATGATCGATACGAATAAAACTTCAACGAACACGAATCACACAATCTTTAAGGATCCATTTGTCAAACATGACAAAGGGAAGGCTGCTACATCAAGAACACAAGATAGTATAGCTAACTACACAAAAGTCTCATACGATTATACTATTCATGCCATTAGCTCAGGAGATGTAGTAAAAAATGATTCACAAGAAACACATGATAGAGATGAACAATATCCAGAGACTCACATAGATGATAACCAAATTTGCATGCTGTTAGAAGCACCGAAATACGATGAAGACAAAAATATTTGTCTTAGAGACTGGGGTCATGATGAACGATTTCATTCAGAATGGTTTGAGGATGAACTTATAGCACATATCATGGATGTTTAATTTACACATGAAGACTATGAGGAGGGATATAACATAAACCTTGATAAAACAACATATGGTACTGACAATTCCTGCACAAGAGATGATACAATGGCTACGATCACAATAACTCCTAGAGATAGAGACTATGCAGTATTTACTCGTAGATCAAAGGTAACTTTACAAGGAGCACCACCAAACCTACCACCAATAGTAGGGACTTATAATTTTGTTGAGAAAGTCAAGAAAACCCCAGCACATATATCACTTTTTGAACTCTTGCGTATCTCACCCACTCATAAAGCCATTTTGGACAAAGCGCTTCAAGATTCAGTAGTGGACAGAGATGTAGATGAACATGCCTTCCAATCCATGGTAGGGAATTTATCATAAGGCACTCGCATTGCATTCATAGAATAGGACATTCCTAGTGATAGAATGCTCCACAATGAGTCGCTACATCTAGAAGCTTACATACATAAGAGAAGAATCATAAGAGTACTCATAGATGGAGGAGATGGTCTCAACATTTGTACTTTAAAGATGGTTAAGGCATTTGGATATTCTGAGCTTCATATTGATTCATCAAAGAGAATAAATATTAAAGCATATGATGATGAAGAATGTCCCTCAAAAGGTATAGTAACGCTACTTGTACAAATAGGACCTATAATAATAGAGGTCACTTTTTTAGGTTTTGGATAGAGAACTAGGATATAACATGTTATTGGGCCACCCATGGATTCACACCATGCAAGAAGTACCATCGACATTTCATCAATGTGTCAAATTCCCGTATAACGGCATTGAAATCACCATAAAAGGTGATCCAAATCCATTCCAACACTATAATTATTTGAAAGAAAGTGTGGATAATCAGGTACCAATTAATCAAGAAGAACCTCTCGCTACACAAATGGAGTCATTAATGATAGTAGAAACACAGAATAATTTGCCTACAACATCTTCTTTATAGATAAAAGATATTGGTTGTGGAGAGTATTCCATTTTAAGTACCTCAAAGGGACAACAATTGTCTCTCTCTCCTAGGCCTTTTGGGAAGCCTCAAAATGCAGTAATGAAACAAGACAAAGGAAAGGAAATTGTCAAATACTCAGACTCACATTCTTTCATAAGATGGGGTGACTTAAAAGAAGAATCTCTGAATGAAGATGCCAATCATTGGATATACAGAGAAGAAGATGACATGATAATACCCAGGATACCCCTATATCAGTATGGAAATGGGTTCAAAATGCTCCAGAAACATGGATATGATGGTACCACAGGCTTGGGATTACATAAATAAGGAAGATTAGAACCCATTGTTCCTAACAACAATCCAGGGAATCAAAGTTTAGGGTATAAGCATGTACTGCATATCACAGAAGCAATACATCACACCCTAGATATACTGAACAGACCAAGGACACCATCAAACTACATATCTCAAAGGGAGTTGTCCACACGAGTGTTTCCCTCTTCATCTCAAACAAGAAATCAAGTACCAACATCCCCTAGTGTGGAATCAGATGGGGAAGACATGAGACAACTCATGCAAGAGCCTAGCATTGAGTCATAAAATGATATAGTTCTTGACACAATGACACAAGCAAATGTTGCAATAGACGCAGGTTTACCACCAGTAGATGAACCTAGCCCCTAGTTATTATCAATACTTCTACCGCAGGAAATGACTCAAGATCAACCTAATGAATCAGATGAAGAAAGATTGCAATGACTTATACCACGCTTAAGAAGGGTAACTACAATGCAAAGAAGACTGGCCAATCTACAACAAGATCAAAGGCAGGAACAAGAGGAGATAAGTGATAATACCTTAGAAGATGAAACATACATTGAAAGTGAGACAAACTCTCATGACTATGAGTTATTATCACTCAATGATTCCAACCCATGAATAAGTGTCATACTAAGGTATCAAATAAAGCCTACAAAAGATGGAAATACACCAACTCACTCAAACAATCAAGTCTTCATGTTATTAGAATATGTTATATCAGAATCTGTTATGACAAAAAGGAGTAATGACTTACCCCTTATACACTCACACTTGATTGATTGGGGGAAAGAAGGAAAACCAACTCTAGATTGGTTTGAAAATGATGAAGCCATTGTAGAATTCCTCATAGTCAGAGAGGGATTTCGACAAGGTGATCACAGGGCAGGATTTGTTGTAGACCTAGATAGGATGACATACTTTGAAGAGGCAAGTACCTCTATCACAAAAGATACAGATCAAAATAACCATAATGGCAAAAGCAAGTTTGGTAACCTCCCTATTGAAAAAGAAAATTCAACATTGCTTATAGAAGAATCTGAAGAGGTAAATATAGAAAAAGGAGATGTTGTGCATAACATCCACCTGGAAAAATCATTAAACAAAGAAGAAAAGGACAAGTTCATTCATTTTTTCAAACAATTTCCTATCAAGGTCCTATGCAGATATGCCTAGCTTAGATCCTGAGTTGGTGTTACATCATCTACCTTTGCTACCAAGAGTTAAACCTTAGAAGCAAAAATTGAGAAAAATGCACCCACAAATTGCATTACTGATTAAAATAGAACTCCAAAAGTTGCTAGATGTAGGTTTCATTCGACCTATTGACTATGCAGAATGGATATCCAACCTGATACCTATGAGTAAGCCCATAGGAGGCATAAGAATCTGTACTGATTTTCAAGATCTAAATAAAGCTTGTCCTCAAGATGATTTCCCACTACCCAATATCGATATGATAGTTGAATTAAAAACTAGGAATGAAATGCTATCATTAATGGATAGTTTCTCAGGATACAACCAGATAAAAATTGCACTGGAAGATCAACATAAATGACCTTTATCTACCCATGGGGAATATACTGCTGGAATGTGATGCCATTTGGTCTCAAAAATGCAGGAGCAACATACAAAAGGGCCATGACAATGCTATTTCATGACATGATCCACAACATAATGGAAGATTATGTGGATGAATTACTAGCTAAATCATAGACAAGAGAAGGTCACCTTGCAGTCTTTGCACAAATATTTGATCGATTGAAGCAGTACAATGTTAGACTAAACCCAAAGAAGTGTGTGTTTGGTGTAACAATGGGAAAACTGTTAGGGTTTATTGTGTCTAATGGAGGAATTGAAGTAGACCCTGCCAAAGTCAAAGCGATCATAGATATGCAACCTTCATCAACACTTAAGAAATTAAGAGGGTTACAAGAAAGATTGCAATCCATAAGGAGATTCATAGCGCAACTGGCAGATAAATGTCATCCATTCGAACATCTACTCAGGAAAGGAGTTAATTTCAAATGGACAGAACAATGCCAAGAGGCTTTCCAAGCTCTAAAAGATTATCTTCTAAACACACCAGTGTTAGTCCTGCCTAATCCAGGAAAATATTTGTTACTATATATATCAATGACAAACTCAACTCTAGGAGCTTTGTTGGCACAACATGATGAACAAGGAAAAGAAAGAGCTATCTACTGTATAAGTAGAACCTGTTAGGAACTAGGAAGGACAATTGAGAGGGGGTGTGAATCATTTGTGAACCAGTTGTCAATAAATTATAACCCAAAATAAATTATTCCAACTTAAAACTTAGTACTGATAAAACAAAGTTTAATGTTGGTGAAATAGATTAACAATTATAGCAGTACCGGTATAACTTAATGCATGAAATAGAAAGTGAAACAACATCCACAACACATGACACAAAGATTTTGACGTGGAAACCCTGTAAGGGGAAAATACATGGTGGGAAACCTTACCCCCAATCAGATGATACTACTACAGATAGTAAGTGTATAAAAATGGGGTCTGCACATGCAAAAAGGCCAACCGCTTAGAGTTCACTGCTCAATCACAAAAGGGAGTCACATTGATTATAATTGGATGTTTAAATACAATAATAATGTACTGCTTCAATATAGCATCTGCAATTTTGGATTCAGTACCGGTTTAAGCTCTGACCATGAGTGCCAAACAACTTCATAACCTTTCCTTCAACCTTCAAATAATGTTTGCATGATTCACATAAGGAGCTGCTTATTTTCTCTCTTCAATGATCTTCAATATTCGTACACACTCATAATATCTGATCTTCAATAAGATCTTACAATCATTTATACAAAACCTAAGACCTATACATGAGGTCGGCTCACTAAAGATGTTACAATTAAATCAATTACAAAATAAGGCTTGATGCAATACAATATGTCGGCTCAATACATTTACACATTATCCAATCAATAAACCATTTCCAAAACGCATCGTGCTGATTTGGAATAGATATCATGTACCAGTCCATAACCTAGACCTATCTGCTGGTAAAGGCAAATATGTGAACTCGATTAGACCAATAAGAAAAACACCAAATCCAAACATCCAATCCATGTCTTGGACATAACCAAATGATCTCTAGATGATAACAAGTTATCATCAACTTCCTGAGCTACTGGTGAAACATATGCCGGTGATTGTGCATAAGCCACTAGCCATGTCGAGACCACAATGTGTCGATTCAACAATAAACCAATATAACCATAGTGCCAAATAAACAATGTAGACCTCCAGAAAGATAAGTGTTGACATCAATGACAAAACCAATGCAACACATGACGAAGTCATTCATAATACCAACTGAACCTTGATCGGTTATGAGCTTAACTACACTCCTATAGAATGAGCATGTTTAGCCATAATCTTCGCATCTCAAAAGCTTAGACATTACGTGTTTCTTATTGACCCATGAAATTAATCTTCTGCTAAGAAAGAATGCACCACTAGTGGTACTCTTTCTGTCATCTACATCTCCTACCCAATTTGCATTTGTATATGCACATAAACTCAAAATTGTCATTCTTAGGATACCATAAACCAATATTTGTTGTTCCTTGTAGGTACTGGAAAATCCTTTTTACTGCTGATTCATGATTTTTTTTAGGATTGCTTTGAAATATAGATACAATTAATACTGCCTTCATTATATTAGGTCTAGTTTGTGTCAAATACAATAATCCTCCAATCATAGATTTGTACCTTGTCAGATTTATAGGAGCTGAATCATCCTTTAATGTCAATTTATTTGTTTAGTCATATGAGTGCTTACCGGTTTGGAGTTTTCTATACCAAATTTCTTCAAGAGTTCCTTCAAGTATTTTGTTTGACATATGAATATACCTTTATCTGTTTGTGAAATCTGCAAACCTAGAATTTTTTTTATCTCTCCAATCATAGACATTTCAAATTCTCCCTACATCTTGTTAGCATAGTCTTTACATAACTCTTCTTCACCTTGAAAAATGATATCATCCACAAATACTTCAATAACCAAAATGTCATCATTGGTAACTTTATAGTACAAGTTACTGTTAGCATTACCTTTTGTGTATCCAAGCTTTAAAATATATTTATCCATTCTAGCATACAAAGCTCTGGGAGCTTGCTTCAATCCATATAAAGCTTTCCTTAACCTCCAAACCATATCCTTATCATTTGTTAATGAGAATCCATCAGGTTGTTCAATCCAAACTTCTTCAATATCTCCATTAAAAAATGTACATTTTACATCCATCTGATAAACTTAATAGTTCTTATGAGCTACAAATGCAAGAAATAGTCTAACTACCTCAATTCTGTCTACCGGTGCAAAGGTTTCATTATAATCAATTCCTTCTTTCTGTGAATAATATTTACAAAATAATCTTGCTTTGTTCTTGATTACTTCACCATCCTCATTAAGTTTATTTCTAAATACCCATTTAGTTCCAATTACATTTTTGTCTTTAGGTCAGGGAACTAATGTCCAAGTATTATTATTTTCAATTTGTTATAATTCATCTTCCATTGCTTTTGTCCAATGTTTATCCTGACATGCTTCAATAATTGATACTGGTTCAACTTGAGAAATTAAACATACCTCTTCATTTGCCAATCTTCCTCTAGTCATAACACCTTGATTCTTATTTCTAGTTATCTGATTCTCTGAAAGATTCAATCTTACATACTTGGGTTTATTCTAATTTCCACTTACAAGCTGCTATTCTTCAGTCATAGTTGAGTTTTCAGATGATGCCAGTGTGACTGGTTCTACATTCTATACTGGTGCAATCTATGTGAGTTCATTTATAATCAGTTCTACTGCCGGTTCTATAGATCTTGAATCTCCTCTAAAATGTTCATCTATCTTCACATTAGTACTCTCAATGATTTTCTGCAATCTTTTATTATAAAATCTATATGCGTTGCTTCCAGTTGAATAACCAAGAAATATTCCTTCATCACTTCTAGGATGAAATTTTCCAATATACTCATCTCTCCTAATATAACATTTGCTTCCAAATATTCTGAAATATTTAAGAGTAGGAGTATGACCAAACCATAGTTTATAAGGGGTGTTACTGGTTTCACTTTTGATGTGAACTCTGTTGAAAGTGTAAACCATTGTATTCACTGCTTCTCCCTAGTACACATGAGGTAGAATTTATTCCATCATTATGGTTCTTGTTGCATCTAGTATAGTTATGTTCTTCCTTTCCACAACTCCATTTTGTTGGGGTGTCTGGGGTCCTAATAGTTGTTCCATTCTCCTCACATAATGCATTAAATTCCCTAGATGTAAATTCTCCTCCTTGATCTGATCAGGGTATTTGTTGTTCATCATTATTCTATTGTGGTGTCTAGGGTGTTGATAGTTGTCTTAGTACCGATCAGGGTATTTGTTGTTTATCATTATTCATCACATTCATCCTTTTCTTCAATTTTTGCTGCTAGTGCCTACTCTATCGGTTTGACAATAGGTGTTGGTTGATCTTCTTTTATTGCAACAAATGCCCATCCACTATCTACTGAATCTTCATCTAAATCATCTATAACACCTTCATCTGCATAGTAACATGACTTATCTCTATTTTTCTTAAATTTGTATCTTTGATATTCAGGGTTAGGTTTATATGTTCTTTTTGCTTCCTCCCTTAGTCTTGCATGTCTATCAGGACACCTAGAAGCCATATGACCAACTTTATTCTAATTAATTTGAAAGGTGCTTTACCTTCATACTTACTTCCTACTGGACCTTTAGGCATCTTCCTTGCAAACAGTGCTTCAAATTCTTCATTTTCTCTTCTCATATCTTCAAGTTCTTTTGCATAAAGTTCTTTCCAATCAATTATGTCAGATGATGATGATGATGATGATGATGTTGATGATGATGCTTTGAAAGCTATATTAGTTTTGACTTTAGCAACAAGACCAAACTCTTCAAGCTCAAAAGCTGAAAGTTTTCCAACCAAAGTATCTCTAGAAACTGATGTATTAGGCATTGTTCTCAACTCACTAATAGTATTTACTTTTATTTTGTAAGCCAGTTGTAAAGCTCTTAAAACTTTAGAAATAATTTCATCTTCACTTAAAGATCCTCCACAATATTGTATTCCTAAAACAATTTCATTAACTCTTTCCATAAATGCTGAAATTCTTTCATCTTCTTCCATTTTTAAATTTTCATACCTGACCCGGTAACATTCCAATTTTGCAATCTTGATTGTGGTATCTCCTTCATTAAATGTTTCTAGTGTATCCCAAATAGCTTTGGCATTAGATCAGTCCGATAATCCCATGATTTGCTGATCTGATAATGTGCTTAGAAGTGCTTCTCTTGCTTTGCAATCATTCTCTAAGTCTTTAGCCAATGTTGATGGATGAGGGTTATTTGGAGTAGGACCAACATAGCCATTCTTTGTAACATCCCATATATCTCTTCCAATACAGTTTAGATGTGTCTCCATTCTGATCTTCCATATACCATAGTTAGTTCTGTCAAGTTTCAGATTGTCCTTCCTGAAAATATTTGTTGCCATAGGATCTCCTCAATTTGTTAGGCTTCTGCAAAAAAAGGACTAGGCTCTAATATCAATTGTTAGGAATTGAGAAGGACAACTGAGAGGGGGGTGAATTACTTGTGAACTAGTTGTCGATAAATTATAACCCAAAACAAATTATTCCAACTTAAAATTGAGTGTCGGTAAAACAAACTTTAATGTCGGTGAAACAAATTAATAGTTATAGCAGTACCAGTATAACTTAATGCATGAAACAAAAAGTGAAACAACATCCACAACACATGATACAAATATTTTTACTTGGAAACCTTATAAGGGAAAAAACCATGGTGTGAAACCTTACCCACAATCAGATGATACTACTGTAGATAGTAAGTGTATACAAATGGGGTCTGTACATGCAGAAAGGCCAACCACCTAGAGCTCACTGCTCAATCACAAAAGGGAGTCACATTGACTACAATTGGATGGTTAAATCCAATAACAATGTATTGCTTCAATATAGCATCTGTTGGTAAAGGAAAATATGTGAACTTGATTAGACCAATAAGGAAAACACCAAATCCAAACATCCAATCAATGTCTTTGACATAACCAAATAATCTCTAGATGATAACAAGTTATCATCACCTTCCTCAGCTATCAGTGAAACATATGCCAGTGACTATGCATAAGCCACTAACCATGTCGGGACCATAGTGTGCCGGTTCAACAATAAACCAATATAAACATAGTGCCAAATCAACAATGTAGACCTCCAAAAAGATAAGTGTTGACAACAATGACAAAACCAATGCAACACATGACGAAGTCATCCATAATACCAATAGACCCTTGTTCGGTTATGAGCTTAATTACACTCCTATAGAATGAGCATGTTTAGTCATAATCTTCACATCTCAAAAGCTTAGACATTACATGCTGAGTCATAAGATGCAACTCATTGCGCGCTTTGATCCACTCAAATATCTATTAAGTAGAGCGACATTGACTGGGAGATTGGCTAAGTGGGTCATGATCCTGAGTGAGTTTGATATAGAGTACATAGATTGAAAGGCCATCAAAGGAAAATTATAGCAGATAAGTTAGCAAAGGCTCCTTTACAAGATAGTCACCCATTACTCATAGACTTTCTAGACGAATCAATATTTACATTGAAATCATCTATAATGTGGAAATTATACTTTGATGGGTAATATACAAGTCATGGATCTAGAGCTGGGATTCTGTTCATCACCCCTTAGGGTGATTCTATCCCTAAGTCATTTAGGATAAATTTTCCATGTACGAACAATATAGCTGAATATGAAGCTCTCCTCATAGGACTTCATACAGCTGTGCAGTGGAGAATAAAAGAATTACAGGTCTATGGTGACTTGCAACTGATTGTAAACCAAGCCAATGATGATTACAACACTAAAGATGATAAGCTGCTAAATCATAAACAAATGGTAGAAAATTACAAAAAGCATTTCAGCAAAATCACTTTCGAACAGATTCCAAGGATACAAAACAAGGTAGCTGACGCCATGGCTATAGTAGGGTGTGTTATAAATATGCCTAATAATGAAACTTAGTTTGAGTTTATTATAGAACAGTTGATGATACTGGCATATGAGACTCCCTCAATAGAATATGTATGTGCAATTGTGGGTCTAGAATCCTCATGGTACAATGAGATATATGCATATTTACACACCTAGTACATGTCACCGAATTTGTCCAGAAATCAAAAAAAGACTCTTATTCATTAGGCATCTAGACACACTATTATAGCTGATACATTGTATAGAAAGGGCTTTGATGGAACTCTTCTCCGATGTCTTGATGAAAATGAAACACAACTTCCTCTAAAGGAAGTCCATGATGGAATTTGTGAGGTGCATCAAAGTGGTCCACCATTGTCAAAGAAATTGTAAAGAATGGGTTATTACTAGCCAACTATGGAAAAAGATGCCTATAAATATGTGCAGAAATGCAAGCAATGTCAAATGCATGGAGATCTCATTTATGCACCAGCACAAGATCTTCAACCTATTACATCACCATGGCCATTTTCACAATGGGGATTAGATCTAGTGGATAAAATCAATCCTACTTCTTCCAATGGGAACAAGTTCATCTTAATAGGTACTGAGTACTTTACCAAATGGGTCAAGCTAATTCCTCTTACATACACCACTGGAAAGTAAATAGAAAAATTCATCCTCAGTTACATTATCTATAGATACAGGATTCCAATGTGCTTCGTGATAGATAATGGACGTCCATTTAAAAATCAAGAAGTGAAAGAATTGTTTGAAAATTTTCAAATACAATAGAGATTTGCCACACCATATGATCCACAAAGCAATGGACAAACAGAGGCAACAAATAAAACAATATTGAAAATCCTTAAGAAAGCTATCACTGACACAAGATGGGACTGGCATCTCCAGTTAAATCCCACTCTTTGGGCTTATAGAACAGGAGTGCGCACCCCTATAGGAGAAACACCACATTCCTTGGTCTATGGTACAAAAGCAATACTCCCCATTGAAATATAAATACTGTCTCTAAGAGTCTCTTTACAAAACATCATATTGGAGGAAGACTATTAGGTAGCAAGATTACAAGAGCTAGAAATGCTTGATGAAAAGAGACAAAATGCTTTCAATCATTTGCAAGGTTATCAAAACAGACTGAGACAAAGTTATAATAAATGAGTCCACCCACAAAATTTTGAAGTGGGAGATCTAGTTCTCAAAAAGAACCAAAGGAACCTAGCGGAACGAGAAAAACAAGGGAAGTTTGAACCTAATTGGCTAGGTCCTTTTATCATAACAAGGGTTAAAGGAAATGGAGCATATATTTTGGCTACCATGGAGGGAGATACACTCTCTGACACTATGAACAACATGCACCTTAAACGATATTATACTTAAGGGCTGGGTTAGTTTAGGTTTTACTTTCTGCATTGCATATCATTTTATTCAAAGTACTGCATTACATATAGTTTCTTTCTAAGCATATCATATTTATTTTCATATAGAAGCATCAATAAAACAAGGCAACTATCCAAGTTTGTCATTTGTTTGCATTTAAGAGAAGCAAGGGTCATCTCATTTCTTAGATATTCGGACATGAAGTCTTTGAGGCTCTAAGGTCATTCATTTTCAACATTACCCTGTGGCAACGCTTTACTTATGGTTGGGTAGTGATTTCACTATTTGAGACTTGTTAACCCAAAATATATCAATTGCTATATCTCAAACATATTAAGAAAATCTCTAATTCATTCTAGACACCTAATTGATCATATGACTAGTGAAAAATCTAAAAATCTACTTCAGCGCTGCTATAATTATCACACCCAAGTAGGTTTCATTACTTGCAAAGTCAAGGCAAGAAAATAATAAAAGAGAAAGAGATATGCCAAATATTCATCTCAAGGAAAAAGAGAAATGATATATAACTGAAATATCACACATACAAAGTATGACAAAAAACTTGACTATGGAAACATGCAAGTAACTCCATCAGGGCTATGAACGCCTGCTGGCAATGGAGTAATATTTGAGAAATTACAGTCTATAACCATGTTGGAGCTCTAAAAGCTTGCTGGCAGCGAGGCTCTATTCGGGATGCTTTTGAAGTTAGGATAATCCACGTAGCTAGTCATATAGGATGCTAAGGATCTTTAGTGAATACAAGAGAGGAAATTAACTCATCTGCACACACATGGGCAAAAGAAGATCAAAGTGTCAAGATTGAATGGGGAAGTTTTCCATATCTCCATTTGTAAATCCTAGTCATTAAGTGTGTTGATTTGTATGTTCCAAATGACCTTAAGGATCGATTGACCACTTATCTACTAAATGTTTTGTACCTCCATTTTCAATTGGTGTATTACAAAATGCCAAACAAACACAGTCAACCTTGTTCGAATAGGGAAATGCATCTTCATCATGCATCTTGCATTAACATAGGTCATGTCAAAAATTCATTGTCTCCGCATACATTTCATAGATCATCATGTCATACAAGTCTGCACACTGGGGGCATAACTGAAATTTTTTTAAAAATCATAAAAAGTCCTGAAAAAATCCAAACAAAATCATAAAAAGTCCTAAAAAAATCAATCAAAAACATTCAAATATGTGAAAACTTAAAAATACAAAAAATATTGAAAAGAGTAGTGAAAATACCAAAAACATTGGAAAGAGTAGTGAAAATACCAAAAACATTCATATAGCATCCTTTGAAAATACCAAAAACATATGGAAAATATCCTGAAATAATAAAAAACATTCAAATATCGATACACATAATCCAAAACCATCGAAAAAGCTCTTGGAAAAGAACTAAACAATAAAAAATCAACCAAAAAACTTGCAATAAATTATCTCGCAAGAATCAAATACCCTAGCAGATATCTAGCAAACACTTTGCATGAAGTTAACAAAGGATACGACTATCCAATCAAACATCTACAATCAACTGATCGAACTGTCTTATCAATCGTATCATATCCATATCAAGTGATCATTATCTTGTCTTAAACAGAAGAGGATACACTCGAAATTAGACAGGTCAGTCTTAAATGGGGTCTGCAACTTTCTAAGATCAGATATTATCAACCATCACATCAAGCAACTAAGAATGAAGGCACAAGGTCATTATAACTGCTGAATTTTGTTTGGGCCAGTCTTTATCTTTTATCATTTGATGACAGATTATGTTCCTACGCTACTCAAGGATGTCTACAAGTGACTAGAGGAGCCATGATGGGCATTATCCTTTTTTTTTTTTTGTTGTTTGTGGTGTGAACCGATGAAGTTCTAGGGAAATTGCTCTAGTGGGTGTCTGTGATAGGAGCATTTAGCTATTGAACGCCACACATACCTCAACCCCTAGTGTATGTTCTAGAATGGAGGGGTTCACTCCTTGTCTACTACATGTTTGTTTCTTTAATGGGGTATCTTTACATCTTGGTTCCTTATACCCTAATGTGCTAAGTTCCATTGTTCAATAATAAGGCTCAGTGATAAATATATATTGCGCAATAAATAATGACACAAGTTCGTGAATCAATCATTCTAATTTCATCTCATTTGCTTATTACTAGTTTGTTGATTCTTTTCTCATCATATTCTTTCTAAATCATTTTCTATCATCTAACATTATTCTATTTCATTCTAAGGGTCATTCTCTCATATTCTATCTCAATATCATCTTCACATCACCTATCTCTATCTCTAATCAACTAACCATTCTTCTATCTTTCATCTCACATTCTTGTCTTTTTGAGAGATCATTCATGTCTTTAATGCATAAACATTCTCTCAAGGGGGCATTACACCCTAAGTATCACTAGGGCATACTGGGGCAAGATTTTTCATTTTATTTGAAACAACATCGTTTTGACATCGTCTCAAAGAGGGGCAAATGTAGACACCTAAAAATGTCTCATCGATCATTCTGGTTAATTCTCCCAATTTGAATAATCATTATTATTTAAATAAATTCTATTTTCAATTTATGTCTCTAATCAATTAATCATTCAACCCTTTTCTAAATATTAATTAAATATTTATTATTTAATTAATTGTGATTTAATTCTTTAAATTAAATAATCTTTATTATTTAATTAAAGTCCATTTCTAAAATATTTAAATAGTTTCTTTAAATTATTTAATTAGCTAATTAATTCTTCAATTCCAAATCCCCAAATTCTAATTTCATTTAATTTCAAATTCTTCTAATTTCTTCTTATTTCAATTACATGTGCATGATTTCAAAAATCAAATTGAAAATCAAAGTCAAGCTCTAAATATATCCAAATACTAAATTGAATTTAAAATAAATTCAATTATTTGAATTAAATCTCATGCAAAGATTAAATTGAAAATCTAAGTTAAAGTGCAAGCACATGCTAAATTAATTAATTCAATCAATCAATTAATTAAATCATTTATCTCTCCAATCTCTATTTCTATCTTCTAGTTAGCTTTTTCTAAATAAAGCTTTCTTTGTCATCTTCTTAATTTCCTCCAATCATTCTTTTTCTTCCTTTAGTTAGCTTTTTCTCAATCAGTTGACTCAATCAATCTATTCAATCTATTTAGTTTTACCTCTAAATCAGCAATTCAACTATCAATTAGCATGTGAGCTCACCTGAGTTCCACCTCTTGATCAATTTGTTCCACCTTTCAATCAATCTTCTTCAAAAATCTATAAATTGAGCATTCAATCTCCATTTTCAACAATCATGAACTTTGAATCTTTGTGTCAATTGCAGGTTGGCAGCACAATATTTAAGAGCCATCATACTACAGAGAGGAGAAGAATAATGGAAGTTATATGCAGTCACAAAATAGGGAGTTTTGATTGAATTACTTTATAATTCCTATTTTGATTTGATTGTGTTATTTCATTGTCTGTTTGTTTGAATTCTTTGATTAGATAGGGATTCTTGATTTCCTTTTGAATTATAATTGATGCTTTAGAGATGAATTCTTTTACATGTGACAAGCACTTCTTTAAAAAGTAAATTTGTGGATACTTCATCAGAAGATTTGAGGGTTTCGCCTTCAGCAGATGGACATTGCTTTTGGGTACCTAAGGGTGCTCTTTCTTCTGAAGAAAAGTTACTTGTAGGGAAGACTATGTTATGGTACCAGAGACTTGGCCACATTGGAAAAGGGTCTAACTTTGAAAAATAAAAAAACCTGTTGAAGGTTTGAAAGATTGTAATCTTGAATTTGA
This sequence comes from Cryptomeria japonica, assembly GCF_030272615.1. Classification (NCBI taxonomy): domain Eukaryota; kingdom Viridiplantae; phylum Streptophyta; class Pinopsida; order Cupressales; family Cupressaceae; genus Cryptomeria; species Cryptomeria japonica. The sequence continues at coordinate 691,469,241 of NC_081412.1, forward strand.
TTTCTATAAGCATTGCATTTATGGAAAGCAAAACCACGTTTAGTTTTACTTGAGTTTTCATAAATCTTGTGGTGTTTTGGATCTTATTCATTCTGATGTGTTTGGTCCTATAGATGTTACTTCGATTGGAAAATCCACATATTATGTTTCATTTATTGATGATTTTAGTAGAAGGGCATGGGTATACTTTCTAGAGAGTAAATTTGAAGTTTTCAATCATTTTAAAGAGTTTAAAGCAATGTTTGAGGACTAATAATGGTGGTGAATTTTGCTCTAATGATTTTGATAGATTTTGTAAAGACTATGGTATTAATGAACATAAAACAACTTTGTATTCTCCACAACAGAATGGAGTTGCAGAAAGAATGAACAAGACATTGATGGAGAAGGATAGGAGTATGCTGAGTGGTGTTAGTCTAGAACAAAAGTTTTGGGCTGAAGCTATTGCTACTGCTTGCTACTAGATTAATAGGTCTCATATATCATCTCTTATTGACAAAACGGCTATGGGGGCATGGTTAGGTGACAAGCCTTAATTGAGACATATTAGATTTTTTGGTTGTGAGGCATATGCACATGTACCAAAGGAGAAGTGAACAAAATTGGAGAACAAGGCTGTGAAATGTATCTTCATCAGTTATAGTTATGGTGTGAAAGGATACAAGCTTTGGGACCCTGCTGCACAAAAGGTAATTCATAGTAGAAGTGTTATTTTTAGAGAAATTAAGTCTCCTTCTGTTACATTGTAGCCAGAACAAACCAAGCAGGAATATGTGATTTGATTCCCTTCTACGCCTCAGAGAGTTGAATCGAGACCCCTTGATAGGCAAGAAGTTGAGGAGAGCTCATCTAGCTATGAATATTCAGAAGAGGTGGAAGAACCTCCAACTTGGTTTGCTCAAAGGTCTACAAAACATAGACAACCACCAGAAAGGTATTCACCTAATGATTGGAGATGTTTATTTGCTTTGAATACTAATATGGATGAACCTAGATCAATAGAAGAGGCATTAGGTATGAATGATGCATAATCTTGGAAGATTTATATGGAAGAAGAAATGGTAGCTTTGAAAAATAATTACACTTGGGATCTTATACCATTTCTTGAAGGACAAAAGCATGTTGGTATTCAAGAAAACTATTGGTTCAGATGGAAGAATTGAGAAATATAAAGCAAGGTTGGTTGCAAAAGGCAACTCTTAGGTTGAGGGTGTTGATTATGGTAAGATATTTTCTCCTGTTTTAAAAATGACATGCATTATATTTTTGCTTTCTATTGATGTTTCTTATGATTTAGAGGTTGAGAGAATGGATGTGAAAACTGTTAGGTCCTAGAGACAACTGAGAGGGGGGGGTGAATTAGTTGTCAAGTAAATTCAAACCAAAACAACTTAAGTAACTTATTGCTTAATACCAGTAAACCAGTCTTTTATATCGGTGGACGGTTTTAACAGATAATTGCAATACCGGTAAAGATTAATGCATGAAACAAAAAGACAAGGTCATCCACAACACTTAACACCAATATTTGTACGTGGAAACCCTGTAAGGGGAAAAACCACGGTGGGAAACCTTACCCACAATCAAATGATACTACTGCAGATAGTAAGTGTATACAAATGGGGTCTGTACATGTAGAAAGGCCAAGCACCTAGAGCTCACTGCTCAAACACAAAATAGGAGTCACACTGACTACAATTGAATGGTTAAATCCAATAAGGATGTACTACTCAAAATAGCATCTTCATATGTTGGATTCAGTACCGATGTAGTTCTGATATGCTTTCACAAAAAACCTTGCTTCACCTTCAAATGATGTCTGCGTGTATAGCTCTGCTTATTGTTGCATATACCTTCTCACAATTCTTCTTTGCATTCCACATCTGATCTTACAAATAAGATCTTACATTTATATCATAACCTAGAACCAATTTTAGTAGGTCGGCTCTAAAGGATATTACAATAAAATCAATTTACAAATAAATTAATGCCCGATGTAATAACTGATTCAACATGTTGGCTTAATTTATTTACAACAATAATAAATCTGGAAAAGATAAACCTGCCGGTGTATAACCTGGACCTATTTGCCAGTAATAGCAAATGTGTAAATACGAATATACCAATAATCAAATCTCTAAGACAAAGTGTCCAAATGATGTCTTCAACATAACCAAGTGTTCTGCATGTCATTCCAATTTTCGGTGATCATTATATCCTGTCGGTGTACTAGATACCGGTGACTGTGCATGAGTTATTTTCTTTCTAGTGAATGTTGTTGATTCTCCAAAGTGCCAGAGTTGATAAGTGTTAGTAGGTGTTGACATCAATGACAAAACCATACCAAAATACCAACAAAAACTACTTTCCTTCATGGTGACTTGGAGGAGGATATTTATATGACACAACCAGAGAAATATGTGGTTAAAGGTGAAAGTAATTTGGTCTGTAAATTAAAGAAATCTTGGTATGGCCTCAAACAAATTCCTAGGATGTGGTACCATAAATTTGATACATATGTATTCAGTTTGGGATTTGAACGCTCTAAATTAGATCACTGTGTTTATTATAAATATGATGGAGATCATTTTCTAAATTTGAAATGAAAGATCTTGGTCCAACAAAACACATTATTGGGATGGAAATTAAAAGAAATAGAGTGAACAAAAAGCTATGGATAGGCTAGATTAAGTATGTGAATTTAGTTTTACAGAGGTTCAACATGCAGGATTGTAAACCATTGTGTGTTCCTTTTATTGTTGGAATAAAATTATCTATTCCAGATTATCCTACATCCCCATTGGAGATGGAAGATATGAGCAGAGTTCCTTACCAGAGTGTAGTTGGAAGTTTGATGTATACTATGGTCTGTACTAGACCAGACATTGCCCAAGCATTGGGAGTTCTTTCCAGATACATGTCTAATCCTGGTAGAGTTCATTGGGATGCATTCAAAAGCGTCTTTAGATATTTGAAGGGTACCTCAGAGTATTGTTTGTGTTATCATGGTAATTTGGTTGGAGACATGATTTCCCTTGATATTCATGGTTATGTGGATTCAGAATGGGTAGGTGATATTAATAGCAGAAAATCCACTAGTGCTTATGAGTTTACTTTATTTGGTGGTGCAATTAGTTGGATGAGTAAGCGACAGGTTGTGGTTGTTTTGTCCACTACAGAAGAAGAGTATATGGTAGCTACTCATTCTTGTAAAGAATCCAGTTGGCTTAAGAGATTATGTTAAGATATTGAAATAAAATAAGGTATAGTGACAATTTATTGTGACAGTTAGAGTGTAATATTCCTAGCTAAGAACCCAACATTTCATGCCTAGACCAAGCACATTGATGTTCAATATCATTTTGTCAGAGATATAGTTGAAGATGGTAGGGTGAAGTTGGTTAAGGTGGAAAATTTGATGAAAGTTATAGATTCTTTAATTAAGGTTGTGAGTACATAGAAGTTCAGATGGTGTTTAGAGTCTATGGGACTCATGGCCCCTAGCAATTAATTTATTGTGTTGATACTCCTTTTTCTGTTGCAAGGTGCTCGACACAGGAGAGAATGTTAGGAAAAATGGTGTTTGAACCTTGCATTTACATGAGGTTACTATTTATAGTAAGTCTTCATTTGAGCATGAAATGGTGCAAAATTATCCCCAAAGCTTGTGGTTGGCTAGATAAGCATTCCAGTAAAGTTTCATCACAAGCTCACAACTAGTTTTGAAGATATGAAAGTTTTTGTTTTGGAGGGGTGCGATGAAATATTTAAATTTAATTTTGAGGACTTTAGAGGCTCAAAAAAACCCTAAAAAAGTGGGCGTAAATGACATAGAAATTTATGAGGTGATAGAGCACTTCGCAAGCTTTCTGGCACTTCAAACAGTTCATCAATCGAACACATGGTTCACAAGTTATGGCCTCCAGAAGTTTGTACTCCTAAAATAGAAAATATAAAATGCATCAAACACATAAATGAGTTGTAAAGGGGAGGGACATGTGTTGATGTGTGTTTTGACATGTCATAAGGCATCCAGATAGAATATAAGGTCGACTCCACTTTATTGGGTGGTTTTAGTCCATGGTTTTATAATATCGTTTGACAGTTTCTTGTATTGTATCTCCTATATATGAGGTGTGTGAGATAGAGGTTGTGTGTAAGAGTCTTATGGCTATTGTGTTACCTCTGAATCTCTAATTAGTGGTACTCCTATGAAGAGATTTCTCTGCAAGTATATTGTAATTTATTGTTGATTTCTGAATAATATATTGAGCGGCTTTTGGAGTGTGGGTTTTTTCTCCCGAAAGGGTTTTCCCCATGTAAATCATTGTGTTGTGGTATCATGTTGTTGTGTCTATTTTTGTTAAGTTTTTGTAACTATTGTAATGATCTATAAAAGTTTTTGCATTACCCTCCTCTCAAGGTTAGTGTAGGAAGTTGTTCCTCTACTTAACTTCCTTACAAAAAGGTAGACACCTAAAATTGTCCTAGCTTGATTAAATAATATTATTTATGTTGATGATATTATCTTTGGAGGAAGTGATGATTTGTGTAGAGGATTTACAGAAGAAATGTAGAAAGAACTTGAGATTTTTATGTTTGGAGAGATGTCATTTTATCTTGGTCTTTAAGTTACTCAGTTGAGTGATAAAATATTTATTTCTCAAGATAAGTATGTTCAACAAAGGTTAATGAAGTTTGATATGGAGAATTGTAAACTTGTTACTACCCCTTTAGCTGTTGGATTCAAGTTAGGCAAAGATGATACATATCTTGATGTTGATCAAAAGAAGTACATATCTATGATTGGAGGGTTGTTACATATTACCACTTCTAGACCAGATATTATGCAAGTTGTATGTTTGGTTGCAAGATTTCAAGCTAGTCCGAAGAAAAGTCATGATCAAGCAATGAAGAGGATTTTCAGATATTTGAAAAGACCTTAGGACTTTGGCTTATGGCACAAGAAGGATGGGGATTTCATGTTGAAATCATATACAAATGCTAATTGGGCCAAAATAGTTGATGATAAGAAAAGTACTAGTGGTGGTGCGTTCTTTTTGGGAGATAGATTGGTTTCATGGATGAGTAAGAAACAAGAATCAGTGTCATTATCCACTGTAGAAGCTGAATATATTGCCACAACATCTTGTTGTACTCAATTTTTGTGGATGAAGTAGATCCTTAAGTATTTCAAAGTAGTGTATGATGAAGCTATTCCTATTATGTGTGATAATACCAGTGCTATAAACATTTCAAAGAATTTGGTTATGCATTCAAGAACTAAACATATTTCAATCCATTATAATTTCTTAAGAGATAAAGTTGTAGAGAAATAAGTCAAATTGGAATAAATTTGTACATCAGAATAGATAGCAGACATTTTTACTAAAGCTTTGGTAAAGGATACTTTTGAGTATCTCAAACAAAAGTTAGGGGTTATTTATCCTCCTTTTTATAACTAGATGCATTTTTTAGTGTTGCATATTTTTAGGGGGAGACTTAGTGCTTATCCTTGTCTCCTAAATTGATGTTTTTGTTGCTCTTAGGGGGAGTAGTGGTGTGAGTTGGTTAGTATGGTTTTCAGTGCCCTTTGTCATTGTTTCCAATGTGGGAGAGAGAGTTGATGTGAGATTACTATGGGGAGAGATAGTTATTGTGAGATTTTTAGGATCATATTGGTGTTGTTATTTATTCATGTTGCCATCAATGACAAAGGGAGAGATTGTTGGAGTTTGTTTATAGCATGAGCTTGCACGGTTTTCATTGATGTCAAAACTGGTTATCTGGATAGATATTGGTTTGGATATGATTTGTCAAACCTTGGTTATCTGACGGATGTTGGTTTGAATATGATTTTAGTGTTGGTTGTGTCATCTTGTATTCAGGATGGTCCAAAATGCTTATGATGCACTCTAGATATGTTTCTAATTGTATTGCGGTTTAGTGGATCATATTTTTTTGGTTCAATTATGTGTTGGAAGATGTGTTGAGATGTTTATTTGGGTCTCATCATAGTGCATGGAGATTTGTAAGGAGTATTTTGCACCAGAATTGGTTATGTGGCTGACTAGTTGATTATGTCTACACGTTATGCTTTGTAATGCCCTTTGGATTATGTGTTAGCATGTGTGGATTTTTGGATCAATCATGGAAGGATGTATTATGATATATTCTAGTTACCTCTTTCTCTTGGAGTGGATTGATCTAAATATTTTAGGTCCGAGTGGCTTATTCTATTTCGGCCAACCCTTAATTAGTTTTTCAATGTTGTATCTCATATTTAAGAAGTGTGGATGGATGAGTTGTGTGTAGATGAGAAGTTAATTATGTGAGAAGTGTATGTGAATGATTTGCAAGAATATTTGAGTTTGTGGTGATGCAAAAGTCAATTTGAGAAGAGCTTTGAAGGTGATATATTCTGCAGGATAGTGTGTTGTGACAGTGAAGATTATCAGAGATGTTTGCCATGGCATTGGTCACTTGATTCATTTGTTCAAGTACAATTTCAAGAGCAAGAGAAACTTTCTCAATTTCAATTTAGCTATTTCATTCGTTGTTGATTGATAGTGAGTTCTTTGGCAACAATTTGTATCTTGTCCTGAAGAAGTGTTCTTTAGCTATGCAAGTCCTCTTTGTATCTTACCTAAGGTTGTGTGCTTTAGTTTTCAAGTCCTTCAAGTGTTGGTGCTCCTTGGAAGTAAGCCTAAAATGTTGTAAACATTTTTATTCATATCGTGAGTTAGATTCTCACCGTGGTTTTTCCCTGTTTGGGTTTTCTACTTAAATCTAGTGTTGATGTGTTGATGTTTGATGTTTATGTGCTATTGTTAAATATGTTTATTAATAATTGTTTTTGAAGTTCCAAACTGATTCATCCCTCCTCTTAGTCCGGCTAGGCATTTAGAAGGATGAAGGTCATAAGTTAAAAATACCTTCATTCAAAGGTAAGTCATAAATTACCTTCATTTCAAGGTTGAAAACCTTTGAACAAAGGTAATTTCCAAAAAATTAAAAAAATGACTTGTTGAATGTGGTGTTAGCACAAACAAAGATAGGAGATCCATAAATAGATATCCTCTCTTGAAAAGTAGAGAAAAATCAACTCAAAGGTTCTAGAAGGAATGTCTTAGCCGTGTAGGGCAGATCAGTAGCAATAAATTTGATTGTATAGAAGGGGGCATGCTTGTGTCAACACTTTAAAGCTAGGACTACGGAACTCTTATCTCTTATGCATTGAAAAATATTCTCTTCTTTTGTGATTTTTGGGAATTAAAATATGCAACAATGAATTAGTAACTCGAATCTATTCTAACATTCCTACACTAATCATTAACATGAAATAAACTACAAAAGATAAGGGTTAGAAAAATAGCTTGAAAATTTGAATCTATCAGACAATGTTAACAAGAAGATCATTCACAACACTTGAAAACTAAACCACATCAATAAAAACCATATTTGCACAAGCTATATTACCAAAATTCATAAAAATATGATGCATTCATCTAAGGAGTTAAATGAGAAAATAATTTTTAGAATTCATCAAATTGTAAAACCATTACCCATGCACACATATAGGACCAACTTCTTAATAATCTCTCTAAAATTTGATGCAACTAGGTTATCTTTTGTAAATGAATCATCAAATGAATAATAATACCATCTAATGATCTATTTGAACAATCAACAAAAACTGAAATATTGAAATATGAATTCACTTCATCCACAGTTCACAAATGGGCAAAAAACTCACACCAAAATTGCAATAATATTTCATGAGAATGTCTGTATCAATCATCCAAACCATTTTAGAATCAAATCAAGGGTTTATATAGAGTTTACAACTGTATATTTGCAAACCCAAAATTAGGGTTTCTTGAAAAAAATTTGACCCAAAATTTATTGAAAATAACAAATAAACACCCTAAAAATACTCCAAAACTAAATCTATAGCTCCCTATACTTCATGAAAAAGGTAGATAATTAATTTAGGTAGCTAATCTGAAGGAAAATGTTCATTATTCCACCATTTTACAGTCCAGTTAATTGTTTTTTTTTCCTACGGGTTTGCATTTTAAAAATGTGGGTTTTTTCCCTCTTTGTTGATTGCACTTAAACTGAATGCTACTGGAGTTATTTGGACATGAGAAACAAGGTAGAAACATCCTTTATTGTGCCCATTTGACTCATGTAGAAATAAGGTAGTATAACTCAAAACATTTTTTAAAATTTTTTGGCCAATTATCTTCTACTCACCTTCTCTTGTATTTTTATAAAAATTTGAAGTATATTTTACTTTATAAATGTGCCACTACCACTAGAAAATTTTGATTAAAACCTACCACCATATCATGTAATTCTTCTACATTTGGCATATTCATATACACACCTTTTTCTCAGTTTCCCCACTTTATACAATTGTATAGTAGGGGTTGTTTCAAATTGTTTGAAGAAGCCTATAGATAACATGGTTCATCAACAAGAATTTTGAATAGAATAATGGATATTTCTCTATCCTAGCATATTAGTGATGAATAATAAGAGGGGGGGGTGAATTAGTATGCCAAAAATTATAGTACTTAAACACTTTACTAGTCTAGCAGTAAACTGGTAAAATAGTTTAGCAAACAAACCGGTTAGCACACATGCAAACCAAATATCAAATAATGCATTCACCCACAGAAGCACAATCACCATAACATGAGATTTGGATGTGGAAACCCAAATGGAAAAAGCCACACTAAGATGAAACTCACAAGTAACTATCTACAGAATAGAAACTAGACTGGTTAAGGTCATATAATGTTCTTTACTAGAACAGATCCTGTTAGGAATCTCAATCTTTGTTAGGAGATAAGTTTGATTAAAGACTAGCTTGCTAGAGGATTTTAGATCCATAGATGTGAACCACCTTATTAGAGGATTTACAAAATGCTTTTTGGGCCTACCCGGTTAAGGGCTTCAGACTTGTCGAAGATCTGAGTAATCAACAAGTGAGTGATCTAACAAATAGCACAGATTGCTTGGTTAGATCCTTGATAGATCGTTCCTAATGTATTCCAGCATTACTTCAGTCTTCAACACATTCACACTCTACCTTCTCTCATAGACCTGAACTTCTCTTCTATAATAACACTTACAAGAACTCATCAACCACCTTAAACCCTAGCAACACCCTAAAACCCTAGACATGATGTCCTTATAAAGGAATCTGATTTCATGTCGGTCCAATAGGATTACAATACAATTTAATAGGTTCAATGCATCTGGACACTTTTAGTAAGATGACACAAATGCACCGCCAAAGTGTTAGCACCACCAAATAATCAGTGGATGGTAACTCATCACAGAGTATTACCGGTTCAAATAAAATACCAGTTTAAGAAAAATATCTGTTGCCGGTTTGACAAAATGAAGACTAGGAAATATGAGCTATGTCACTTCGTTCCTTTGTACCACTTGAGATCCTCGAACCATTTGGGGTCTTCATACTGCTTAAGACTGGTAAACACTTTTTGCAAAACACTAATAGTCTAAAGACTATAATGATAACTCAATGATGAACCAATAGTACCAAACCGGTATTGAGAGGGGGGGGTGAATCAGTACAAACACCAATAGCATCCAAAACCAGTTTGACAGCAAATACTCCAAAAGACTAACAAACAGGGATACTGGTAAAATAGAGTGCAACCGGCAACATCCAGTATAGCTCAACTAGTCATGAACTGGTCACTCAATAAGCTTTCCTCTTGGCTCAATACCACAGTATCATTATATTCTCATGCATAAATAAGTAAACTTAACCATTAGATCTTCACAATAGTGAGTTCAATGTGGTTTATAGACAGGCATAAAACATAGAACCTTCATATGCTTAATAGGTAAGACAAAGCATCACAAGACAAAAGCATTTCACATGACACACATATTTTTCACGTGGAAACCCAACTGGGAAAAAACCACAGTGGGGATGAATATGAACAAGCTGCTTTTTGAACTCTTTAGAAGTCCACTCTGTTAGGAGCCTTGTCCGGTTAAGGACATTACAATAGGTTCTGGTAGGAACCGATCCTGTTAGGGATCACCCAGTTAAGGGATACCCAGTTAAGGGTTAAACCCGGTAGGGTCACCTTGTTAGAGGATTTCAAGAACTCAATAGCTGAAAGGATCTCCTAAGCTTCTCAAGCTTCTCAAAACTCATCAGCCTCGAGTTACACAATTAAGGGATTTGAAACAAGCCGGTTAAGACCACCCGATTTAAGGGATTTTGAATCAAAGCTAGTTAAGGCTACCTTTTTAGGGGATTTTACAGCTATTGAAGTGGTTAGAAATCAACAGGTATTACAATGATATATTAATAGCACTTAATGCTAATGCAGATCCATTTAGGGTCCTCTTTTCCTTCTGCACATTCACTTTGTAGGTATCTCTTCTCTCCTATGGTCTGGCAAGAATCTTGTATCACTTTCCTTAGATACACACTCACAACTTTTGCCAACAGCCTCAGATAGAAACCCAACATCGACCTTATAGGAAACATACAGGTTGGTAGCAAAAACCCTAAACCCTAAACCTGTTAGGTTAAGCAATTCAAGTGGTTCAATCTTGACCGTTGAATCATACTGCATTAAATGCAACAATCTTGAGTCAATCTTAAGACATTCTCCATCATCCATTATCCACTGTTTTCATAGCAGTTGATAACCCATCATGCATTATCACCGTTTGACAGACTTCACACTTTCCCGATGTGGATAGGAATAGTCTTCTTCATGCAAGATCATTCACGGGCATAGAGCTTACATAGCAACATGATCTGTCCTCCGTCATATTGCTAACTCATCACATGAAGATTACCGATTGAGTCACTTGAGTTGCTCCAACTGGAAACCCTGAAGTGGAAGCTACCTACAACCTGGTAACCATATAGTGCTTCCATGTGTCGGTTCACATAACTACATGCCAGCTCACCTTGAACAAATGTGTCACTTCACTTTGGCATATAAACCAGTTCATACATATGCCAGTTCCTCTCTCTTCACCTATCACATGTGCCGATTCTTACCATGTCTGATATTGACATCAATGACAACATAAAATATCATTATGTCTTCATGCCAGTTTACATAAGGCTCATGCCGGTTCACATAATGCCAACAATCTCCCCGTTCGGCATTGATGGCAATATACAAAAGATTATCTTCTCTACTTCACATCTTCTCCCCATTTGTTGCAGATATCTTTTCGCTTCACTCTCACTCCTTCTCCCCCTTTGACAACAATGCCAAAGTGGAGGTACAATCATCACTGTTTCATCATGCTGCTCCCCCTGAGGAGTAGCATCCATAAACACACCAATCAATAGAAGATTTGTCTTTTCAGTACCTGACTGATGTGGAACAATCACTTTTAGTTCACCTCTTGAAGGGGAAATACCCTTAATTCACCTCTCAAATGCACAAATGTTGTCTTTGGGAGAGGCTTGGTGAATATGTCTACTAACTGCTCCTTACTGGACACATGCTCTAGTGCAATCTCTTTGTTCTGAACCTTTTCCCTTAAGAAATGATACTTAAGCTCAAAATGCTTGGTTCTAGAATGTAAAACCGGATTCTTTGATATATTGATAGCACTTGTGTTATCACAGAATATACTTACTGGTTCAGATACAGGGATCTTGAAGCCTTCTCGTACATGCTTCATCCAGATTGTCTAAGTCCAGTTCATGAAAGCTGCAACATACTCCGCTTCCACTGTAGACTGAGAGATGCAACTCTACTTTTTACTCATCCATGAGACTAGTCTACCACCGAGAAAGAATGCACCACTGGTTGTGCTCTTCCGGTCATCCACATTACCAGCCCAATCAGCATCTATGAATACTTTTAGATTGAAATTATTGTTGTATGGGTACCACAATCCATAGTCAATTGTTCCCTTCAGATACCTAAGAATCCGCTTGACTGCACTCAAGTGAGATTCTCTTGGACTCTTCTGGAACCTTGCAGTGATGAAAACTGCATGTGCAATATCCGGTCTACTATGCACTACATAATGCAACTTACCAATCATTGACTGGTATTCCTTCTCATCAACCGATGCGGAATCATCCTCCTTTGTCAATTTGCAACTGGTCACCATTGGTGTACCAACCGGTTTGCTATCTTCCATGCCAAAAGTCTTCAACACCTCTTTGACATGTTTGGACTGAGTGATGACGATTCCATCATTCATCTGTTGGATCTGCAGTCCAATGAAGAACTTAATCTCCCCTATGAGTGACATCTCAAACTCTTTCTTCATTTCATCAACAAACTCATGACTCATCTTGTCATCTCCTCCAAAGATAATGTCATCAACAAAAACTTTATAGATCAGGATCTGATCTTCTTCAGACTTCAAGTAGATATTGCTATCTTCACTTGTTCTCTCAAATCCAATCTTCACAAGATGGGAATGTAGGCGCTCATACCATGCCCTAGGTGCTTTCTTTAGACCATATAATGCTTTGTGTAGCCTACATACCATGTCACTATCTTCAGATAGGGTAAACCCATCTGGTTGCTCAATATACACCTCCTCTTCAAGTACACCATTTAGGAATGTGGATTTTACATCCATTTGATATACCTTGAATCTCTTAAAAGCTGCATATGCAAGAAGCATATGAACTCCTTCCAATCTGGCTATAGGAGCAAAGGTTTCCCCATAGTCTTCACCTTCTTCTTGAGCATATCCTTTGCATACCAGTCTGGCTTTATTCCTAATCACTGTGCCATCCTCATTCAACTTATTTCTGAACACCCATTTGGTGCCAATGATATTTTTATGTTCTGGTCTGGGTACCAAGGACCATGTACCATTTTTCTCTATCTGGTCAAGTTCTTCTTCCATTGCCTTGATCCAGTCTTCATCTTTATGAGTCTCTTTGAATGACTTGGGCTCAAATTCAAAGATCATACATGAGTTTTCTCTAATCTTTCTTCTGGTAAGGATTCCTACATCCTTATCACCTATGATCTGCTTAGGATCATGATTCAACTTGACATACCAAGGAATGATCTTAACTGGTTCTTCTTTCTTTTCTTCTTCATCCTCATCTTCATCTGTATCAGCATTCACTGGTTCAGGAACACTGTTACTGGTACTAGGTTGACTGACAACCGGTTCCCAGAAGGTTGCAACCAGTTCATTTACAACTTGCTCACTGCCGGTTTCCTCAATCTTATCAGAGGATTCATCAACTCTTACATTGATGCTTTCCATAATTCTCTGAGTCCTATTGTTGTAGCACTTGAAAGCTTTACTCTTGGTGGAATATCCTAGAAATATTCCTTCATCACATTTAGCTTCAAATTTGCCCTGATGTTCACTCCTCTTGATGTAACATTTGCTACCAAATACCTTAAAGTAGTTAACCACAGGTGTCTTACCGGTCCAATACTCATAAGGATTTTTGTCCTTACCCTTTTTGATGAGTACCCGGTTCATAGTGTAGACTGCAGTGCTCACCGCTTCTCTCCAAAAGGTGTGAGCAACCTTTCCTTGGATCAACATAGTTCTAGCTACTTCAACCATAGTCCGGTTATTCCTCTCTGCTAGGCCATTCTGTTGTGGAGTCCATGGGGCAAACAACTATTTCTTGATACCAAATTCTTCACAGTACTTGTTGAATTCACTGGAAGTGAATTCCACTCCTTGATCAATTCTGAGACACTTGATCCTTTTACCACTTTCCTTCTCCACTAATGCTCTGAAAGCTTTGAATTTCCCAAAAGCTTTAGACTTGTCTTTCAAGAATGTGACCCACATCATTCTTGAGCAGTCATCAGTGAGAATCATGAAGTACCTATCACCCTGCACACTTCTAGTTTTCAGAGGACTGTAGCATCCTAAAATTGTGACACTTGCAATTTCAACTGCATTTGGGTCTTCATGATGGCGGCGCAACATTGAACCTGAATGGAGACCCCGAAACCTATTTACGACATCAAAAAATGCATTTTTCTGCACCTTGGCCTGATCCTCCTTGCACCCTGCTATCCCGGGAGGTGGGACCATGGCGCCCAGCGCCCTGGTCCCTGGCCCTATTTTGGGCCTAGTCTCTTGTTGGGCATCGGGTCTTTAAGTTTGCAATTTGGAAAATAATGTTCCTGGGTCGGCCTAAGGTCGGAAAAATCAGTCTCCTAACCCTAATTGACAAGTATATAAACTACATTTCCCCTTTCAGAAAAGGAGGAGGAAAAACATATGTGTGCAAGAGGCGGAAGCGATAGGCAAACATTCAAACATTCAAACATTCAAGCATTCAAGCATTCCTTCAAGCAATTGAGCATTCTAAGTCTCCATTCAAGGCTAGGTGTTGCATTCAAGACAAGGATTCAACCATTGAAGAGGAGATCACTTACGACATACAACATACAACATCATTACACCTTCGCATGTAAGAATACAAACATTCTTACAACAAGGTATCAGTACTTGATTACATTACAAACATTTACATTTACAGCATTCTCATTTCTTGGTTAATTCCAAAACTGGGGTTTGACCTAAAGGCAAACCCCTAATCCCTAACCCCTTAATCGTCCTCTCTTTCCTATGTGTAGGTTGTAGGTATGCGGCTGTAATTGAAGATCTGGAATCCTTGTGCAGAGACGAACAGATCCCCCTTCGTTTAGCGGATTTTTCAGAGGACCGTGTGCACTTCGGGCACCATCGTCTCATCAACTTTCACTCAAACTTGCAGGAGAGAACCGTCTTGACATTTTACTGCTAATTTCAGGTCCGTAGCTTCATCACGTGTCCCTATCTCTGTCTACAAGCGAATCTTTGTTGCTTTACATGCACTCCTAGTTCAATCCTTCTATCTACATTCTTTACAAAAGAGGGTATCCTTGGTGTCTTAACCCTTGAAACACATTTAGAATTCAATCTTGCATTGTGTGGGATTGGATCTTGTGAGTTTCAACCCCTCTTTTGAATGTAAAGTCTCTCCTAAGTGAAACCGTCAATCCTAGTGACCTCCTTTCTCTCTCCATGGAGTGGGGGAACACCTAGGGTTCGATTTTCCGCTTTACATTTTGGTGAACCCGACATGAACATCCTAATTCTGATTATTCATGGTTAGATCTGAAAAATAGTTTTGCTTCCTTAATTACATTTCCATGTTTGATCTTTTGCAAATTATAGAGGTTAATTGCATAAAAAACCCTAAATTTGCTTTTTAGTAATTGAGCTTGTGAAATGTTTAATTATTAATGCTTGTTTCAGATTTACCCTTCTATTGCAAATTGTCAAATCATATTTGTGCTTTAATTCTGAAAATTAAGTGGTTAAGTGTCAAAACCCTCTTGATTCAACCTTTGGCTGACGATTTCACTGATCAAAACACCTCCAAATCGGCTGTAACCTTGGATTCTGCAACAAAATCATAATATCTCTCATCCCTGAAAATTTTGAAAAAAGTTGCGAGGACCATGTGCACCCCGAGCGCCATTGTCCCCGACATTTTTTCTGAAATTTCGGGAGCTAGATCTTACTGTATTTTTCTGCTAAAATCCAGAATCTTGGCTGATTTCATCAATTCTAACACTTTCAAAATTAAAGTCAAAGTTGGTCTAGTGATTGCTTGGATAAAGGCTTATAATCATTCAAAAATTGTTGAAATTGAAATTTTGTGTTAAAATTGTGTTTCTTACAGTCCTAAATCTAAAAAGTGTGTTGGCATTCATTCGAAGTTTCAGTGCTTTATTCAAATTCTTGCAATTTGTGACTTTTGAAATTAAATGTTTTGCAACAACTTTGATTTCTGCTTTCAAAATTGAATTTTGCATGAAATTGAGTCAACTTTTAAATTTCAAAGCTTGCATTGCTTTTAGTATTCCCTCTAAAATCATAAAATTCAAAATTTTAGTTTCCCTCTCTTTTTCAAAATTCAAATTTTGCATTTTTCAACAATCTTGGTAGGGTTCAATTTTGAGATTGCAACTTTAATTTGGCCTATCTATAGATCGTAAAATCACTCAATTTTTTCAAATTAGCTTTAAAATCATCATAACTTTCATCTCTGAAAATTTCAAAAAAAGTTACGAGGATCGTGTGCACTCCGTTCGCCACGGTCCCTGACATTTTTTCTAAAACTTCGGGAGATTGTTATGATTGCATTTAACAGCTTAAATCTAGGAGATTGGCTGATTTTATTGAAATTTGCTACTTCTAAATTCAAAATCTTCTCTCTCTCTTTAGTGCATGAGTTTTACAACAATAAGCCCTACTTACACTATTCCCGTTAGACGAAGCCTTAGAATTAAGTCCTTCCAAGGTTTAATTACCGAGGAGATGGAACCTAATTTGAATGGCCTTTTTAACGAGGACATGGGTAATTCCTCTAATCCTCTTAATGATGAAGAATCTCTCCATGAGGTTCCTATAGAACAACTTTCAAAATTGGATAACCAATTTGATGATTTTCAGCGATGGATGTCTCAAGAATACCCCGATAGTCAAGCTCTTTCATTAATTGAGGGTCTAAAACATATGGTTCAAAGTGATAAGAATGGAATTGATATTTTACGTAGTATTGCACACATTGTGGATTCGAATGTGATGCCTATGAAGAGTTGTGCCAAAACTTTAGGTTATACACAACCTCCTACTCAAGTCAATCATTCTACCCCTTTGACAACTTCTATTGCTAGTATACCTACTTTTACATCAAACATAATGACTACTTCGATACAGAACATTCCACCTATGATCACCAGTCATGGGGGCAATCCTTCTTCTTCAATCAAACCTCTTCCTTCATTCAATCTGACTTCTTCATTCATTCCTTCAATGAGTGTCCCTATTACATCTCCACAAATGAACATGATGCAAGGGGGCAATTCATTTAACCATTCCATTCCTCCTTGTAGTGTTCCTTCTTTCCAATCATCTCCTATGACTAACTATCATAGTGTCCTGCCACCTTACTCTCAATCAATACCTTCTTTCAATAACATAATACCTCCATCACAATCTAATGTGTCTAATATGAACTCTTCGACTGAAGCGACCATTAACAATCTTGCACAAACTGTCTCTTCTTTACAGCAATAAATTGCCTCTATGAATCAATCTAAGTTTAGTGTGCCCACATTTGATGTTGCGAGCCCACTTTCTCTTGACATTGTTCAAGCTATCCCCCCTAAGCATGTTGAAATCCCGCAGTTGGAGCTTTATAATGGTAAAGGTGATCCTCTAACACATGTTAAGACCTTTCAAACAATATGTACCAATTTTGCTCATGACCAAAGGTTGCTTGCAAAACTATTTACTAAAACATTAAGAGATAAAGCTCTGCAATGGTATTGCTCGTTGCCTTCCTATTTTATTACTTCTTTCCAACAACTTGCGAATTCTTTTATTCAACAATTTCAAAACAATATAAGTCCTAAAGTTACTTTGATTGATTTAATGCATTGTAAGCAAGGTGTTAAAGAAAAAGTGACTGATTTCATTGGTAGATATAAGCATTTGTATGCTCAAATTTCTTTTCCAGTACCTGACAATGATATTCAAAGAATCTTTATTTCTAATTTACAAAAAGATATTAGAGAAAAACTTCTGTTTTCTGAGTTTACTTCTTTCCAACAGTTGTGTGCAACTCTTCACAATTATCAGCTGACTGTGAGTCAAATGGAACAAGCAAATCCTATGGCTCCGAGTGATAAGGGTGATAGTAGTCAACAACCATTTGGGAAGTTTAAACCGAACAGAGAGGTCATTAAGTTCAATAAAAACATCATCAACAACAATGTGAATGCAGCATCAGGTGTGCCTCCTATTTCTAAGTTTTTCAAGAAAGAAAGAAAGTTTACTCCTTTGAATGAATCATTGCATAGTATTATGAATAGGTTATTGGAACAAAATGTGCTTACTCTCCCTCCTATAAGGCAAATAGATCCTGCAAAGATTAATTCACCCTATTTTGATAACAAATCTTTTTGTCAATTTCATCATCAACTTGGGCATGATACTGAAAAATGTTTTTCTTTAAAGGGTAAAATTCAAGATTTGATTGATAATAATACTATCTCTATTTCTAGTGTGAATGATAAAGGCAACACATCTATAGCTCCTCCTAACCAAAATCTTAAGATTTTTACTGATCCATTACCTTCTCATACCTCTATTGTGATTGAGACTAATGATTCCTCTTTCTCACCTGATAGTCTTATGTCTATGACTCCAAATGTGATTAACTTTGTGGAGCAGCAGAAAATCCCTAAAGAATCTTCCATCACATTTGATTCCAGTGAAACTATCAGGGCACCTGATGGTCCTTTATATATAGTTGCAAAAGTCAAGAATACACCTTGCCATGGAGTGCTTATTGATCCTTCTTGTATGGTTAATGCCATTACTGAAGAATTTCTTTTTACTTTGCAATTGAATCAAGTGATCTATGACAAAAAAAATGTGGTTGTGAAATTATTTGATGCATTTTCTTCTCCTGCAATTGGTTCTATTATATTACCTATTGAGGTCCATAACAAATCCCTTGATGTGAGCTTTGCTATTATTCCATCATCCGAGAAATTTTGTGTGAAGCTAGGCTATCCTTGGCTATCTTCCATGAAAGCTATTTCTTCTCCTATTCACAAGTGTTTGAAATTTCCCCATAATGGTGAAGTTGTTACTATCAATCATAGTCTCTTTAAACCAGCTGAAAGAACTTCTAGCGTTCCTATTGATTATTTTTGGCCTAAACAATTTCAATCTCTTCCACCGCGAAGTGATCATCTTTTCAAATCTTATCAAAAGTGGAAAAAAGATATGATCCTATCTCTAAGTGAACCTAGAACACCCAAACTTGATATTCCTATCATTCTTGAGAAGGAAGTTCTTCCTTTGAAAGATAAAACTAAGGTCTTTCCTCAAGAAGATTCCCAACCCATCCCTATGGATGTGACTATGTCCATATCTAATAAACTTTCTAAAAGTAGACCTATACCTCCTCGTCATGATGGACTTGGTCTCCTTCCTAAACCAGATATTCCTCCTTTATATGGAGCAGTTCCTCCTCCTTCCTCTTATAGAGAGAAGAGACCTTCCTCTTCTCCTATTATCCAACCTAAGAGACCACAACCTAAACACCCAAGTGATAAGGATGAGAACATTCCTCCTCCTCAATCTTCTCAACTTCCTACTAAGACTAGATGAAATCATTCTGCGCGTGAACGCCGACAAAAGCGTCGTCTTAGAGCTCGTGCAGCTATTTCCCAAACTTTGCAATCCCCAAAAACACCTTCAGCTAGTATTATTCCATTTTCTCCTCAGCTGAAAATTGAGCCAAAATCTCCTAAACATAAGATGCATGATGGTTTTGATCCTGTGCGAGTTAAAGATCCTATTTTTATAAATCTTGATGATGATATAGATGAAAATGTTACTCCTCTTTTTTCTGATAGTGAATATGAATATGTTGATGTTGATAACCATTTATCTAACGCATTTTCTAAAGCACTTATCCTAGCTCCTAGACAAGAACAACGTGGTGTGGAACATGAACATAGTCCTTGTTTGGATCTTGTGAGAGCTCCATTTGCTGTGTTGGATGTTCCTCCTCTAGCGTGTTTCCTGCCTTCCCAAAATATTGACCAGCAAGATCGGGGGGTAGATGATGTGCTAGACTAGTTCATTAGCATAGCAGATTCTCTCCTCCTCTCTTGATATCTTTTGTTACTTCTTCTATGTGTTATTCTCCTTCTTCTATTTGTTGTCCTTAGTGTTGTCTACTTGAGGACGATGCAAAGCATTGAGATCTCTTTTGGTCTCTCTCATGTTGACTCAAAAGACACATGTGTTCCCTTCTTCTAGGTGACCTTCCTTGATTGGGCAATGAAGAACAATTATGCATACATACATATGATATACATGAATTATCATACAGCATACTGACCCCAAGGAAAGCGAAGTCACCTCGTGCTTTGTGTTTTATGTCTATTATCCTTGGGTTTATCTCACACTTGGGGGCTAAATCTTTGTGATAACATGCTCCTTTCCCTTCTTATTTCTTATGTGTATCACTACCTTAAAGCAATCACCCCCGATGAGGCGTGTGTGATCGCTTTAATGTAGGGGGGCATACACTCCGTTCATATCTCTGCAAGATACTTAAAAAATTATTGACGAACTTAGCTTTGCCTTGAAATTTTTTGGTATTTTTCTTACATGACTCATAGTGAGGGAACCTTACTACTGACAGTCATGGTTTTCCCTCGTGATCTTCCCTTTTACTTTGTCAATCAAAGTCATAAGATCCTTAGTCCACTAGGGGCTTGGTGTATCTTGCCTCCTTGACGTGGTGAAAGTCTTTCAATGTTGTTTCCTTGTACTTTACTGGAAGTATGTGCGTACGCTTATACTCCCGCTAAAGTGGGGGCTAAATGTAGCATCCTAAAATTGTGACACTTTCAATTTTGACTGCATTTGGGTCTTCACGATGGCGGCGCAACATTGAACCTGAATGGAGACCCCGAAACCTGTTTACGACATCAAAAACTGCATTTTTCTGCACCTTGGCCTGATCCTCCTTGCACCCTGCTGTCCTGGGAGGTGGGACCATGGCACCCAGCGCCCTGGTCCCTGGCCCTATTTTGGGCCCGGTCTCTTGTTGGGCATCGGGTCTTTAAGTTTGCAATTTGGAAAATAATGTTCCTGGGTCGGCCTAAGGTCAGAAAAATCAGTCTCCCAACCCTAATTGACAAGTATATAAACTACATTTCCCCTTTCAGAAAAGGAGGAAAAACATATGTGTGCAAGAGGCGGAAGCGATAGGCAAACATTCAAACATTCAAACATTCAAGCATTCAAGCATTCCTTCAAGCAATTGAGCATTCTAAGTCTCCATTCAAGGCTAGGTGTTGCATTCAAGACAAGGATTCAACCATTGAAGAGGAGATCACTTACAACATACAACATACAACATCATTACACCTTCACATGTAAGAATACAAACATTCTTACAACAAGGTATCAGTACTTGATTACATTACAAACATTTACATTTACAGCATTCTCATTTCTTGGTTAATTCCAAAACCGGGGTTTGACCTAAAGGCAAACCCCTAATCCCTAACCCCCCAATCATCCTCTCTTTCTTGTGTGTAGGTTGCAGGTACGCGGCTATAATTGAAGATCTGGAATCCTTGTGCAGAGACGAACAGATCCCCCTTCGTTTTGCAGATTTTTTGGAGGACCGTGTGCACTCCGGGCGCCATCATCTCGTCAACCTTCGCTCAAACTTGCAGGACAACACCATCTCGACATTTTACTGCTAATTTCAGGTTTGTAGCTTCATCCCGTGTCCCTATCTCTGTCTACAAGCGAATCTTTCTTACTTTACATGCACTCCTAGTTCAATCCTTCTATCTACATTCTTTACAAAAGAGGGTATCCTTGGTGTCTGAACCCTTGAAACACATTTAGAATTCAATCTTGCATTGTGTGGTATTGGATCTTGTGAGTTTCAACCCCTCTTTTGAATGTAAAGTCTCTCCTAAGTGAAAACCGTCAATCCTAGTGACCTCCTTTCTCTCTCCATGGAGTGGGGGAACACCTAGGGTTCGATTTTCTGCTTTACAAGGACCACATAAATCAGTATGCACAAGATCAAGCAAGTTGTCAGCAGTGAAAGATTTACCTTTAAAAGTTGAGGAAGACATTTTCCCCAATTGACATTCTCTACACAAGGTATTATCCGGTTTTCTTAGCACCAACAACCCTCTAACTACCTTGATCTTACAAGCCTTCACAATGTTGTCAAAGTTCACATGACATAATCTCCTATGCCATATCTAACTATCATCAAGCTTATCCATAAGACATGTACTTATATTAGTATTTAGATGAAATAGGTTACCTTTAGTTTGCATGCCGATGGCTACCAATTTACCATCTTCACCTTTGATTCGGCAAACTCCATTCTTGAATTGCAGAGTGAGTCCACTATCATTTAACTGGGTGACACTTAGAAGGTTGTGTCTAAGACCATCAACCCAATACACATTGTCAACACTACTCTTTCCATTCAAGGAGATGAACCCTCTACCTTTGACCATGCATGGTGCATCATTGCCAAAGCGAACCACACCACCATCATACTCTTCTAATGATAGAAACTTGCTTCGGTCACCAGTCATATGGTGAGAGCAGCCACTGTCAATGATCCACTCATTGGAATCATCAAATCGGGAGACAAGAGCCTTCTTGTCTGCCACATCTTCCTTTACAACAATGAACACAATGTCTTCATTCTCTTCATCTTCTGATTCCTCATCTATGACACCTTTATCAACTACCACAAAACAATTTCTCTGGTTTCCTCCTTTGAATTTCTTGAACCTTTTTGATTTGTCCTTGTTGTCACTAATAGGATAGTTCATAGCAATATGTCCTATCCAGTTACAAGAGAAACATTTCAAAGGAAGCTTACCTTTGTATTTACCAGTCCTTTTTGGAAATCTCCTGGCAAGAAGAGCTTCAAATTCCATCAGAAACTCTTCATCCTTCATTTCTCTATTCTGATTGGGTTCTCCACTAGTGCTAGCCTCTTTTCCTTTTCTAGATGGTATAGCAGAAGCTTTAAAAGTTGATTCTGACTTTTGAACACTACCATCAAAGCTATTCAGCTCATAGGCTATCAACTTGGCTATGATGGAGTCGAAGGATGCCTTAGACTTTTCTATTGATCTCAGCTCCTGAATAACAACAACCCTTATTGCATAGACCGGCAACAGGGATCTCAGGACTTTACTTACCACAGTGGAATCTTCTATTTTTCCACCTGCACTCTTTATTTCTCCAACAACCATTTTGATTCTTATTCCATACTGCTGAATGGTCTCTCCTTCAACCATTCACATGTCTTCAAACTTTCCTCTCAGGCTCTCTTCCTTAGCTTGTTTTACATGCTCATCACCACCATAGATATTTTCAAGAGCATCCCATACCCCTTTGGGATTTGCCTTGTCCTGAACATCAATAAACTCAATGTCAGAAAGACTACTGATGAGGGCTTCCATGACATGCCCATTTTCTTGTATCTCTCTCTTTTGGTCATCGGTGAGAGTACCGGTAGGAACAACATATACATTTTCAACATAACTCCAGTGTTGAACACCCATGCTTTTGATGAATATCATCATCCTATCCTTCCATATACAAAAGTTTTCCCTGTTGAACTTTGGACCTTCCCTCTTCATCATTTGGCTAGGATCTTTTCCTCAAGCGGTTAAGCTTACAACATAGAGGACCTGGAGGGATTTGATACCAATTGATAACTCAATGATGAACCACTAGTACCAAACCGGTACTGAGAGTGGGGGGTGAATCAGTACAAACACCAATAGCATCCAAAATCGGTTTGACAACAAATACTCCAAAAGACTAACAAACAAGGATACTGGTAAAATAGAGTGCAATCGACAACATCCAATATAGCTCAACCAGTCATGAACCGGTCACTCAATAAGCTTTCCTCTTGGCTCAATACCATAGTATCATTATATTCTCATGCTTAAATAAGTAAACTTAACCATCAGATCTTCACAACAGTGAGTTCAATGTGGTTTATAGACAGGCATAAAACATAGAACCTTCATATGCTTAACAGGTAAGACAAAGCATCACAAGACAAAAGCATTTCACATGACACACATATTTTTCACGTGGAAACCCAATTGCGAAAAAACAACGGTGGGGATGAATACCCACAAGCTTCTTTTTGAACTCTTTAGAAGTCCGTTCTGTTAGGAGCCTTGTCCGGTTAAGGACATTACAATAGGTTCTGGTAGGAACCAATCTTGTTAGGGATCACCCAATTAAGGGATACCCAGTTAAGGGTTAAACCCGGTAGGGTCACCTTGTTAGAGGATTTCAAGAACTCAATAGCTAAAAGGATCTCCTAAGCTTCTCAAGCTTCTCAAAACTCATTAGCCTCGAGTTACCCGGTTAAGGGATTTGAAACAAGTCGGTTAAGACCACCCAATTTAAGGGATTTTGAATCAAGCCAGTTAAGGCTACCCTGTTATGGGATTTTATAGCTGTTGAAGTGGTTAGAAATCAATAGGTATTACAATGATCTGTTAATAGCACTTAATGCTAATGCAAATCTGTTTAGGCTCCTCTTTTCCTTCTGCACATTCACTTTGCAGGTATCTCTTTTCTCCTATGGTTTGGCAAGAATCTCATATCACTTTCCTTGGATACACACTCACAACTTTTGCCAACAGCCTCAGATAGAAACCCAACATTGACCTTATAGGAAACATATAGGTTGGTAGCAAAAACCCTAAACCCTAAACCTGTTAGGTTAAGCAATTCAAGTGGTTCGATCCTAACCGTTGAATCATACTACATTAAATGCAACAATCTTGAATCAATCTCAAGACATTCTCCATCGTCCATTATCCACCATTTTCATAGCAGCTGATAACCCATCATGCATTATCACCATTTGATAGACTTCACACTTTCCTGAGGTGGATAGGAATAGTCTTCTTCATGCAAGATCCTTCACGTGCATAGAGCTTACGTGGCAACATGATCTATCCTCCATCATACTGCTAACTCATCACACGAAGATTACCGATTGAGTCACTTGAGTTGCTCCAACTGAAAACCCTGAAGTGGAAGCTACCTGCAACCCGGTAACCATACAGTGCTTCCATGTGCTGGTTCACATAACTACATGCTGGTTCACCTTGAACAAATGTGCCACTTGACTTTGGCATATAAACCGGTTCATACATATGTCGGTTACTCTCTCTTCACCTATCACATGTGCTAGTTCTTACCATGTCTCATATTGACATCAATGACAACATACAATATCATTATGTCTTCATGCGAATTTACATAAGGCTCATGCCGGTTCACATAATGCCAACATATAATACATCATATCGGTTGGAACAAATACTGGTTGAGCTTTAACTCATACATACAAAAAGTGATCTCAAATCAAGTGTGTGTCCATTAATGACAATCACAACATCAATCATAAAAAATGCCAACAATCTCCCCCTTTGGCATTGATGGCAACACTTAGGAAAATTTTGACATCTAAGTGTTTTACAACAAAAATATGCCATCATCAAAATTACTCCCCCTAAGCATATACACTATCCCTTTTGTAGAAAATACAATGTATACTACTCCTTAACATAAATAACATGAAAGTATACATAGTATGCATCAAAATTTAAATACCAGTATACTTCTCCCCCTTTGCCAACAATGACAAAGTATAGCTGAATAACCCCTATTCCTTTAGCATTAATAACTGATTTAAAGAGTTTAATAAAGAGTGAAACTTGTCAAAAACTAATTTAAAGTCCTGCATAAATATCTTCATGGATAAAGACCATGATTCAAGCAATGAGGTAGCAACCACATGGTCTGTTTGCATCTGATAAACCT
Organism: Cryptomeria japonica; assembly: GCF_030272615.1. Classification (NCBI taxonomy): domain Eukaryota; kingdom Viridiplantae; phylum Streptophyta; class Pinopsida; order Cupressales; family Cupressaceae; genus Cryptomeria; species Cryptomeria japonica. Next base: position 691,494,717 of record NC_081412.1, read on the forward strand.
GCTCCTCCATGGCATCCATGGTACTCATCTCTTGAGTAACTGTTAGGGCATCTATATTAAGCTAGCATTTCTGGAGAATTTGTAGTCTTGCCAGTAGGACCAGTTGAAGTTCCTGCAAATTTCGTGTCCGGTTTCTTATCTCTGCCTCTAGTCTTGCAGACTGAAGTTGAAACCGGTGAGTAGTTTGGCCATATGTGGAGAAGGAGTCATATGGCATCTTGAAGGTGCTAATAAATGACTGCATATCAGTTTGTAGTTTGTGTTGGCATTTCTGTAGAAAGAAAGATTGTTGATATTCAGTGAGGATATTGAGAAGGTTGTTGGAGATTATTGATATAACTAAAGAGGGATGATAACTATCTTTATAACATTATTTTGTCATTGATGTCAAGAAATTGATTATCTGATTCAGTATGATGTTGCCATATCTTGAGAAGATTGATTTGAAGAGAATTAAGATGTCAGTAAAAGACACAAAAAGAATGTGATGAATAAGAAGAGGAATAAGATATTCAATGGGCAACTATTACCAAGTTAGACAATGATGAGATCATGATGTTTAGATTGTTTTGATATCCTACATATGTTGTTGATTGTAAGGTTAATACTATACTATGTCACCGAGCAAAGAACCTAGTCGGTAAACCCTAAGGAACCTAGTCGGTAAATCCTAATGTTATCGATATCGGTTAATGAAGGCGGAATGTCTACCGAGTAAAGTTTAGTATTTACCAAGTTGCAACAAAGTTATGATAGATCACATTGGATGGATAAAAGTATTAGTTAATGAAGGACAATGATCAGCTGGAGATGTATAAATGATTGGTATACCGTGCATAAAGTTTGTTAAGGATCTATGGCAAAGGAAAATCGGCAGGAAGATGTATAGCGCAGATTGAACCGCAATAACCTTGTGCAAGTTCCAAGAAAGGAATGCAAGTCCCAAGGCAAGGTAAAACATTTTTAAATTGAAAGGATACATTGAACATGGTCAAGTTTGAAGATCTGATGGCTAAGATTGATCATGGGAATTGAGATCAAGGAGATTAAGCAGTTAGCCATTGTTTATAAATAAAGAATTATTGATAAACAATGAATGCGGGCAAGTGTAAGCATAGGGATGCGACATAGTGATTACTGAGCACAAAAGCTTGAAGACCTGTTTGAATAATAGAGTAAGGAGCCCAACAGAGGGACATGATAAGTCTTATGACTAGATTGTTTTGAGCAAATAAGAATCTGCTTTAGCATTTTAGATGTGAAGTTGTAGATATATCTTTATTACTATTATTTTGTAAGTGACAGAAAATCTCTTAACCGAGTGGACTAACAGTCTTATTTGTAAACCCTCTAGCAAGGTAACATTCTAAATGAGTGTTTGAAATCCTTTGACAAGGTCACTTCTAACAAAGTGAAGATCCTAATAGATCTGAGGGAAATCCCTTAACCGGGTCACATCTATAAATGTGTTTGTAATCTTTAACAGGATTTGCTTTTAACCAAGCATACTCTAGAAGAGTATGTTTCTTAGTGGGTCTGAAATCCCATAGCGGTTTTTCCCTATTTGGGTTTCCACATTAAATCTGGTGTTATGATGATTATGTGTTTATGAGTTTGCATGTTTAGCAGTTTTTGGTTATATTGCTGAAGTATAAGCTACCGAGGTTGAATCTGTTGATTTGATGGAAGATTAAGTTTGTGTGATTCACCCCCCCCCCTCTCATCTTGTTAGCTATTGGCATCTATAGTTTACATTAAGTATCAGAACTTACAATTGGTATCAGAGCTTTGGACTCTGGAAGAAAAAGTTTAAAGGTACTTGAGGCAAAGATCTGAAGATGTATAAAAGGGATGCATTGAAGCTGAACAAGTCAAGTTTCTCCACATGGCAGAAAAGGATGAAGCTGCATTTATCAGGAATTGGAGAATATGCAACATATTATCTAGAGAATGATTACATTGCATCGAGCACCAACCCAATGACCTTGGAAGAGATAAAGGCAAAGCAAGAACATATTCAAGCTATGATTGAAATAACATCATCGACCGACTCAGAGTTTAATGATCTAGAAGGCTGCAATGATGCAAAAACGATGTGGACTAAGCTCAAATCTATGTATGGCGGTGATGAACATGCTCAAAGAGCAAAAGTAGATAGTCTAAGAGGAGAAATTGAATCTATGATAATGAATGATGGTGAGAACATAACCCAATACAGTACAAGACTAAAGGTGATTGTCAATCAAATTAAAGGAGCAGGAGGGACTATTGAAGAAAAGGATGTAACAAGTAAGTTGTTGAGAACACTTCTACCAGCTTATGCTATTTGAGTCTCTACAATCAACGAATTGAGGTATGTACCTAACATATGCCAGTTTCTTTGGATGCTACTATTGGTAAGATACATGCATTTGAGTTAAGTAACTTTGATAATAATGGGTCTTCGGTAAATAGAGTAGAATCTGCATTTAGTTCTTTTCATATTGGTGAAACTGATGATTACAATGATAGAATGAGTAAGTATTCTGAAGGGAATCATAGTGGAGCAAGTGAAAAATTTCATAAGAACATGGAAGAAGTACACAAACTGTATGAGGAAATCAAGAATCAAGAAGTGTTTGAAGCATTATTAGCCAGAAGGTTACCGAGAGGAAAAGGTAAGTATAAAGCCAAGCTACCTTTAAAATGTTTCAATTGTGATAAGATAGGACATATGGATTCTAACTGCCCTGACAAAGAATCTAGTGAAAAGAGAGAATACCGAGATAACAGGCAAAAAGACAACCAATACAGAGAACACCGAGACTTCAGAAGGAGAGATAGAAAGACATGTCTAGTACTTGATGAGGAATCCAACGATGATAAATATGATGAAACTGATACTGAGGAAGTTGTTTATGTGGCTATTAAAGATGGATCTAATGAAGAAAGGTATGAAGAAAAATCCCTAATATCTCACATAAATAATAATGATTCTTGGATCATAGACAGTGGATGCTCACATCATATGACAGGTGATAAACACAAGTTTGTTAAATTAGAAGACTATGATGGAGGCTATGTAAGATTTGGTAATGATGTACCATGTCCAGTGAAAGGTAAAGGATCTATAACACTTCTTGACAATGCTAAATGTGATGATGTATTCTGGGTTGAAGGTTTGAAATACAATTTGTTAAGTGTAGCACAACTAAACAATACAAGATACCAAATAGAATTTCATAAAGGAATTGTCAAAGTTCATGACAAGCATGGAAAGTTAGCTAATACCAGGACACAAACAAAAGGTAATACATTTCATCTTGACTCAACTCGGAACAAATGTCTTTATGCTAAGATAGATGATACCTGGTTAAGGCATAAAAGGTTTTGTCATGTAAATTTTGATAGTATGATCAAAATAAGTAAGAAGCACTGAGTAAGAGGTCTACCGAGTCTTGAAAAACCTGAGAATGCTATGTGTCGAGGATGCCACATGGGTAAGATGACAAGATCAAGCTTTACAAGTAAGTCCTACATTTCTAAAGGAATTTTAGATCTAGTACACACTGATCTTTGTGGTCCCATGAAAGTTCAAAGTTATTATGGTGATAAATATTTCATATTATTTGTGGATGAATACTCAAGGATGATGTTAGTTATGTTTTTAAAATAAAAATCATAAGCTTTTCAAATGTTTAAATGGTACAAGGCAAGAGTTGAAAATGAAACAGGAAGATAGCTAAAATGTCTTAGATCTGATAGAGGAGGAGAGTTCACTTCTGATGAGTTTAACTTATTCTGCAATGATCATGGTATAAAAAGGAAAGTATCTGCACCGAGAACAACTCAGCAAAATGGGATAGCCAAGAGAAGAAACAGATCAATTGTGGATTGTGCCAGAACCCTGATGATAGAAAAGAGGGTACCTCAAACATTTTGGAGAGAAGCAATCAACACTGCAGTTTACACCCTAAACCGAGTTCAACTGAAGAAAGGAACAATGAAGACACCATATGAGATCTGGTATGACAATAAACCTAATGTAAGTTATTTTAAAATCTCTGGAAGTAGATGCTATGTTCACAAAGATGATAGAAATGGAAAGTTTGATCATAAAAGTGAAGAAGGAACATTTCTTGGTTATTCTTCTAGAAGTAAAGCATTTAAATGTCTGATCAAATCATCTAACAAAATAGTGGAAAGTGCAAATGTGAAAATTAATGAATTTGCAAAAAGAAATGATGAAGGAATTTCCAAAGAACTAGAAGATTATGAAGAATTTGTTTATGTTCAACCGAGAAGTCCTACCGAGAAAGTTGCTGAAGAAAATGAAGATAATGTACAGTTACCGAGTGATGAAGAAGATCATATAGAACCTACTGAGCCTATATTAGCCCAATATGTCAGAAGAAATCATGCATCAAGTCAGATTATAGGAGATAAAGATGATCCAGTGATGACAAGGAACAAACTGAGACATAACACATGTCTGATATTTGAATTTGAACCGAGAATAGTGAAAGAGGCATTTAACAGTGAAGATTGGGTAAATGCTATGACAGAAGAGATTGATCAAATCAAGAATAATGACACATGGACACTAATCCCAAGACCAAATGACAAATATGTAATTGGTACAAAGTGGATTTTCATAAACAAGCTAAATGAAAAAGGTGAGGTCATTCAAAAAAAAGAAAGACTAGTTTGCAAAGGTTATGCTCAAGAAGAAGGAATAGATTATGGTGAGACTTTTGCACCTGTGGATAGACTTGAAGGAGTAAGAACATTGTCGGCATATGTTGCTTTCAAAAATTTCAAGGTATATCAAATGGATGTTAAATTTGCATTTTTGAATGGTATATTAGAAGAAGAAGTTTACATTGAACAACCTAAAGGATTTGTTGAAGACAAGAGTAAAGATAAGGTATGCAAACTGAACAAAGCTTTATATGGTCTGAAACAAGCACCTAGAGCATGGTATGAGAGACTGCACTCTTACTTAATCAAGATTGGTTTTATAAGAATAAGTGAAAACAACAATATGTACATGAAGAATGATGAGGACAATGGAATTCTGATCTCAACCATATTTGTTGATGATATTATATTTTGTGGTAATGACTCTTTATGCAAGAACTTTGGTAATTAAATGTGCAAAGAATTTGAGATGTCACTAATCGGTGAGATAAAGTATTTTATAGGTTTATAGATACTGCAAATGAAAGATGAGATTTTCATTACTCAATCCAAGTACATAAAGGAAATCTTGAAGAAATTTGGAATGGAGGATTCTAAACTAGTAAGTACTCCTATGACTACTAACTGTAAACTATCAAAGAATGATGAATCTGCATCTATTGATGAGACACTTTACCAATCTATGATTGGAAAGTTGCAATATGTTGTGCATAGTAGACCGGATATAGCACATGCAGTAGGTATTGTTGCAAGATTCTCTGCAGATCCCAAGGAAACCCATATGATAGCAATCAAGAGAATTTTCAGATACCTGAGAGGCACTAAAGATTATGGCTTAGTATATGAAAAGAGGAATGATTTTGATTTAAAAGTTTATACTAATGCTGACTGGGCAGACAACATAGATGATAGGAAAAGCACAAGTGGTGGAGCTTTCATTTTAGGAGAAAGACTAGTGAGTTGGCTTAGCAAGAAACAAGGATGTATTTCACAGTCAATAGCAGAAGCTGAATATGTTGCTACAGCATTGAATTGTACCAATATAGCATGGATCAAACAACTATTGGAAGGTATAAATGAGAAAGTTACCCAGCCAGTAACTATATTTTGTGATAATACTAGTGCCATTAACATTTCAAAGAATCCAGTAATCCACTCTAAGACAAAGCATATATCTATAAAGTATCCTTATCTCAGAGAAGAAGTTCAAGAAAAGAAAGTTGTGCTGGAATATATCAGTTCAAAGGAGCAATTAGTAGACATCTTCACAAAGCCATTGCCAAGGGACACTTTTGAGTATCTCAGAAGCAAGTTTAGGGGTCTTACCCCTATCTTCTACTCATTGACTAAGTTCGGTGAAATCATCAATTCGATGTATCTACAAAATATTATGTGTGGATGGATGTTGATTTACACACTTTAGAAGGTTTTCTAAAGTTGTGCAAGAAATAGTAAAAAGAGACAAGTTGCTCTGACCGAGACTGAGATGATACATAGCAAGGCAAATCACTTCACAGAGGAAGAAATTATGATTTAGTTCTTTTACTTTTTGGCATTGTTGTCAAAGGAGGAGAAGACTAAATGGTTGACTGAATGGTAAAGCCCTAAATGATGAAAATAACAGAAGACTAATGACCGGGGGAGAAGATTGCGAAATAGGGAAGACTAAATGCAAGACGACAACTCTGAAGCCTAATGAAAAAGGGAGAAGACTTCAGAAGATTCTAACAACAAAAGGATAATAGTAGAAGTCTAACAATAATCTGAATCCGAATCAATTTGAATATCTTATTGGTATTACCATTTAAAAGTTGGTTTTTCCATCAATGCCAAAGGGGGAAATTGTTGGCATTTCAGTAGAAAGAAAGATTGTTGATATTCAGTAAGGATATTGAGAAGGTTGTTGGAGATTATTGATATAACTAAAGAAGGATGATAATTATCTTTATAACACTATTTTGTCATTGATATCAAGAAATTGATCATTTAATTCAATATGATGCTGCCATATCTTGAGAAGATTGATTTGAAGAGAATTAAGATGTCGGTAAAAGACACAGAAAGAATGTGATGAATAAGAGGAGGAATAAGATATTCAATGGGCAACTATTACTAAGTTAGACAATGATGAGATCATGATGTTTAGATTTTTTTGATATCCTACATATGTTGTTGATTGTAAGGTTAATACTATACTATGTCACCGAGCAAAGAACCTAGTCGGTAAACCCTAAGGTTATCGATATCGGTTAATGAAGGCAGAATGTCTACCAAGTAAAGTTTAGTATTTAACAAGTTGCAACCGAGTTATAAAATATCACATTGGATGGATAAAAGCATTATTTAATGAAGGACAATGATTAGCTGGAGATGTATAAATGATTGGTATGTCATGCATGAAGTTTGTTAAGGATCTATGGCAAAGGAAAATCGACAGGAAGATCTACATCACAGATTGAACCACAATAACCTTGTGCAATTTCCAAGAAAGGAATGCAATGATGAATAATAAGAGGGGGGGGTGAATTAGTATGCCAAAAACCTTTGCACTTAAACACTTTGCAAGACTAGCATTAAACCGGTAAAACAGTTTAACAAACAAACTAGTTAACAAACAACTAATAATGCATTTACCCACAGAAGCACAAACACCATAACACAAGATATTTTGATGTGGAAACCCAAATTTGAAAAACCACGGTGAGATGGAACTCACAAGTCACTATCTGCAGAATAGAAACTAGACTGGTTAAGGTCAGACCGGTTAAGGTCTTACAGTGTTCTTTACCAGAATAGATCCTATTAGGAATTTCAATCTCTGTTAGGAGACAAGTCCTATTAAAGAATACCTTGCTAGAGGATTTTAGATCCATAGGTGTGAACCACCTTGTTAGAGGATTTACAAGAGGCTTTTGGGCCTACCCGGTTAAGGGCTATAGACTTTTCAAAGATGTGAGTAATCAACATGTGTTTGATCTAGCTAATAGCACAAACTGCTTGGTTAGATCCTTGATAGCTCATTCTTAATGCACTATTGCATTACTTCAGTCTTCTACACATTCATAATTTCTCCAACTCCTCAACCACCTTAAACCCTAGGCACAATATCAACTATCGCAACAACAATAACATCAACAGCCTAAAACCCTAGACATGATTTCCTTATAAAGGAAACTGATTTCATGTCGGTCCAATAGGATTACATCACAATTTCCTAGGTTCAATGAACCTGGACATACTACGTAATACATCACAAAAAGCCTCGCTACAGTATCGACACCATCAAACAATCGGTGGGTGGTAACTCATCACAAAGTATTACCGGTTCATACAATGTGTCGGTTGCCGGTTTGACAAAAATGAAGACTGGTAGAAATGTGTTATGCCGCTTTAAACCCTCATGCCGCTTTAAACCCTACATGACACTTTAGACTGGGAAACACATTCTGTAAAACATTAATAGTCTAAAGACTATAATACAACATACCGGTTGGAACAAATACCAGTTGTGCTTTAACTCATCTATATAAAGAGGATCTCAATGCAAGTGTGTGTCCATCAATGACAATCACAACATAAACATAAAAAATGCCAACATGCAAGTCCCAAGGCAAGGTAAAACATTTTTAGATCGAAAGGATACATTGAACCTAGTCAAGTTTGAAGATCTGATGGCTAAGATTGATCATGGGAATTGTGATCAAGGAGATTAAGCGGTTAGCATTTGTTTATAAATAAGGAATTGTTGAATGAATGCGGGCAAGTGTAAGCACATGGATGCTACATAGTGATTACCGAGCATAGAAGCTTGAAGACTTGTTTGAATAATAGAGTAAGGAGCCCAACAGAGGGATAGGATAAGTCCTATGACTAGATTGTTTGGAGCAAATAAGAATCTGCTTTAGCATTTTAGATGTGAAGTTGTAGATATATCTTTATTACTGTTATTTTGTAAGTGACAAAAAATCTCTTAACCGAGTGGACTTAACAGTCTTATTTGTAAACCCTCTAGAAAGGTAGCATTCTAAATGAGTGTTTGAAATCCTTTGACAAGGTTACTTCTAACAAAGTGAAGATCCTAACAGATCTGAGGGAAATCCCTTAACCGGGTCACATCTAGAAATGTGTTTGTAATCTTTAACAGGATTTTCTTTTAACCGAGCATACTCTAGAAGAGTATATTTCTTAGTGGGTCTGAAATCCCACAGTGGTTTTTCCCTATTTGGGTTTCCACGTTAAATCTAGTGTTATGAGTGTTATGATGATTATGTGTTTATGAGTTTGCATGTTTAGCAGTTTTTGGTTATATTGCTGAAGTATAAGTTACCAAGGTTGAATCTGTTGATTTTATGGAAGATTAAGTTTGTATGATTCACCCCCCCCCCTCTCATCTTGTTAGCTATTGGCATCTGTACTTTACATTAAGTATCAAAACTTACAGTTTGTCCTTCTGAGTGAGCACATCATCACAGAATAAATGAGGTTGGCAAATCTTGTTGAGTAGTAGATTGCCCTCATCCATTGCATCTTGAATGTCCTTCTGTGCCTTTGGAAGATTAGACCGGAGCTCTATTAGCTTCCTCACCAAGGCAGTGTCCAGAGCCTTTTGATGTTCCTTCTTGGCATTTGCTTCTGCAACCTCTTCCAGGCTTTGCACCTGGTCTTCTACAACTATGCATAGGAGCTTCAATTGTGCAAGTGAGGAATCGGTACTGGGAAGGTTCGTACCGGGTATCAAATCGATAAGAGTGTCCATCGCAACTTGGATCACATCTTGCTCCTTTTTCCTCCTTATCACTTCCAGGTGTTCTTGAGAAACCTTAATGCTCTGTAGCAACTCTGATTCATTTGCAGACTGGAGGTCAATGGGACTAGTAATGTCAACTAGTTTAGCCTGACTACCAGTTGCCATTGGGGTCTCCACCTGTGTGCTCTTTACCACTGCTTCCTTGTCCTTGGCTTTTTGCTTATCTTCTTGGGCCTTCCTCTGCTCCTCTTCTTCATTCTTTCTTTTCTCTTCTTCTTCTCTCTTCTCTTCATCTTTTTGTGTTGTCTCTTCTTCATCCTTTTTCTTCTCCTCTTTCTTCTTCCTCTTCTCCTCTTCCTATTTTTTCTCTTCCTCTTTCCGCTTCTCCTCTTCTTTCTTTTCCTCTTCCTTCTTCTTCTTCTCTTCCTCGTGTTTGTTATTTTCCTCTTCTCTTCTCTTCTTTTCCTCTTCTTTTCTCTTATCGTCTTCCTCTTTCCTCTTTTCCTCATTTTTTCTCTTATCCTCTTCCTCTTTCCTCTTTTCCTCTTCTTTTCTCTTATCCTCTTCATCTGCCTGTTTCTTCTTTTCTGCTTCATGTTGCTTCTTTTCTTCTTCTTCCTACTTTTCCTATCATGTTCCTTCTAATGGTGTACCCTAAGTAGCTTTTTCACCATCTACGGCATCAACGTCAATGGGTTCCATTTGTTCAGTGATTGGTTCCCCTTCACTATCATATACTTCATCCAGTTTTGATATTTTTGGGTCTTGCTCAGCCTTCTTGTTGGCTTGACGCACTTCATGAGTATGTATAGCAGTCATCATATGAAGATGAGTGTCTTTTTCAACATCATCAATTCTCCCTTCTAATAACCAGAGTCTTCTCCTTCTAGTGAAGAAGAGTCCTTTGTTTTGGTTAATGACTTCAAATAGCTCAGAATTGGATAGGTTAGGAAAGTATTGGGCAAATACTTTCTCCCTAATTTCCTATTCCTTCTCTATGGGAATGTGCCATTTGTTTTCTAAATAATTATACAAAGAATCCGATGTCTCAGATATAATTTCTAAAGGCGACCAGTCATTAACACACAAATACTTAATGATTTCCTGTTCAACTTCTTCCTTTTCATCATCATTGAAATCATCAAAATAATCAATTAAATCATTCAGAAATTTTCTCCTAATATTCTTTATAGTTCTTTGACAATGTGTCAAAGGTTTGTAAGAAGAAATATCAATATTTACCAATGCAGATGTTGTCGGTTCATTCTTTGTCTTTTTCTTCGTTTGCCTAGTCTTCTTAGGCGGTTATTCTGACATAGTTTCTTCTGAGTCTGGTGTATTGCTTTTTGTCTTCCGCTTCCTCTCAAAGACTTTGGTAGGTGCCACTTCCGGTTTCTTCTTAGCTGGTGACCGCTTGGTCACTTTGGGATTGGCTGCAGTAACCGGTGCTGATGTTGAAGGCACTGCCTTTCCTTTCTTTACTGAGGGTTCTACAACTGATGTAACCCTCTCCAAATAGGTGTTGGTTCTCTTTGCCTTAGGATCAAGGGGTGAGGTGATTAGGGTAGAAGCATACTCGTCCAGCATATCATACATTACCTCATAGCCCATAGGCTCCACTTCTTCCTGTCTGGGCTCAACGGCCTCCATTATGCATTCATCCACTTCGATGGTGAAGCAGATGTCTTCCTCATACTTTTTGACTATATCACTAGATATTCTTACCCTTTGGTTCATTTTGCATCTGAACTCATCAAAGTATTTGTTCAGTACTTCCGGATAGCTAGTTCCAGCCGCTTGTAGACTTTTGCTTGATTTGCTTTGTCACTGGTTGGTCAGCATACCACTGAATGTCACCTACTCCTGGAAAGTAGCCTTGGAAGTAAAAGAACAATCCAACCAATAGTTGTCCAAACTTAAATCTCAGTGCATTGTCCTGTTTGATTGAATTAAGATTCAATAGAAGTTGTCTTTGCATACAAGTGCAAAGATCGAATGATGCATCTTCCTTGATCATCCTGTAAGTGGCATTTACTGCTATAGCAGAGATATAATTAATTCTTCTAGTAGAGAACGTCTAGTAACCTATCACCATGCAGGCATACTTGACTAGATCGTCCTTGATTGAGTTGACGGTCATTCCACGTGAGTCGCTCACTCAACTGGTGAGCTTGGACATTTCAGTCTTGCTGACCTTCCTTAGGGCTGGCACTTCCCCTGTGTTATAGAAACCAATGACGGCATGAATCACTTCTGGTGTGATGTCATGCGTCTGCTCTAAGTACATTTTATCACCATGCACTCTGCTCAGAATGATGCGAATGTGATCATCTGAAAATTCTTCAAGAAAATAGACTACGTTGTGAAGTTTCTTCTTTTCTAGAATGCTAAATTTCAGTTTAATCTTCTTATCCTTCCCGCAGAACAAACTCAACTAGGAATGGATTACAAGAGACCCTAAGTCTTCAATTTTACAATCAATGTAATCTTAAATGCCTTCCTCCACTATAACTCTAGTGGGTACTAGGGATAGGGCATTGTATATTGCCTTTCGTTTGATGAAATCAACAGAATCAACAGGTGCACTAGAACTAGCATGTGATGTGGAAGTCATGATAAACAGAGAATTTTGAAAAATACCTTCGTAGATCAAAATTTAGGGCTTCGCAATTTGAATTTTTCTACACACTCCTTTGGTTGCTGAAATACCATTTTGCATTCTACACTTCTCCAATAGATGATTGCCTTAGATTCTTCTTCAGGATTTTGATAAATTCTTTGAATCGCAGTGTAAATCGCTTTTCTTCGCTCTAAACTTGAAAAAATTCTTCGCTCGAAAGATGATAAGTGAGAAATGATTTGAAAATTCCTTTTAAATAGGTTCTCCACCTACCATAATAAATGATCCACTATTAGGGCGTAAACCCTAATTTGCCTTTTACCATTTCCGGTCTTCTGCCGACTGATAGGTATCTCATACCAGTTAAGGTCTTTTACCAGTGTCAACTAGGGGTTTGAGATATTTCACCATTTTCTCCCCCTAAGCTTTTTGTAGCTTAGTTTGCCAGTTCCAAAATTTCCACACTAGGTGCAGTAACCGTTTCTTCTTGCAACACTCATGGTTTCTTTTTCCAGGTTTTGTTCATATCCGCTTGAATAGTTTCAATATCAATCTTTCCTTTCGGAGTGACCGGTATGTCATATAATATGTTCTTTCTTGGTTTGCAGAATCTGGCAATGTGACCCGGTTTGTTGCAATGATAGCAGAGCATTCCAGGTGCTCTCCATGGTCCATTATTCATGTTACAGTTCTTCCTCCTGCATGTTGCAGTAGTGTGACCATGACAATGACAAATCAAACAGTTTGCTCTCCATCTGGTTGCCGCTTGATAGCCACTGCTACCTGACTGATGATTAAACGTATTAAACTAGTTGGAATTCTGGTTCACAAAAGTTTCTGGACCAACTCCTTGAGTCCTCTAAGGATATCTTCTAGTGTTGTTCATAATAGACCTGCATTCAGATGCTCTATGCCCAAACTTTTTGTATGCATAACAATTACCATTGAACTTATTGGATCTAGGTACATTGTTTATAAAGTAAGGAAAATTATTGTAGGCTTTGCTCCTACACACATTAGCAGTATGTCCTTCTTTAAGACAGTTAAAGCAAACATGTTTGAACTTTTTCTTACCTTTACCTTTGAATGTCGGTTGCTTCTTTGATGCTTTAGCATTTGCACTAGAGGTCTCACCTTTGTCATGACTGGAGTAGCCAAGTCCATCAGTAATCTTGATAGGTTTGGCTGATTCAAGCTTTTGCTCTAGCTTAACAGTACTCTTGTTGAACTTAGCAAGTATTTCCTTTGACTCAGAGAGTTATTTGGAAATAGTAGCATTTATTTCCATCAAGTTTGTATTCTCGGAGATGGCTATGTTCAGTTCTCCTTGCATGTCTTCCTTTTCCACTTTGCTCGCATGGAGTTGAGCAATTAGGGCACTGATTTCTAGTTTTAACTTGGAGATCTCATGATCTATGTCTTTTACAAGATCTTCAACTTTCCTTCAGTTCTCAAGCTCTTGACACATTCGGATAGTCACTCCTTCCAACTCCTTTCTTAGGTTGGAATTGGATTCATTTCACTTTTCTACTTCTTTAATTAGGGCTTCCATGTCCACTTCATCAGAGGAACTGTTTTCAGTTAGCTCCATTAGTTTTTCAGCATGTTCTCTCCTTTTTGCCTGAGAGGCCTTATATTTGACCATAAGTTCATCATAGGCTTGCTCAGACTGAGTGAGCCGATCAGTAAGTTCCCTCACAATGTATTTCCCCATATCTCTTTCCAAGTGGTTAGACTTATAGAAAGGTTGGCTCTGATACCAATTGATGAATACTAAGAGGGGGGATGAATTAGTATGCCAAAAATTACTATACTTAAACACTTTACTAGTCTAGCAGTAAACTGGTAAAATAGTTTAGCAAACAAACCGGTTAGCACACATGCAAACCAAATAGAAAACAATGCATTCACCCACAGAAGCACAATCACCATAACACAAGAGATTTTAACATGGAAACCCAAATGGGAAAAACCATGGTGAGATGAAACTCACAAGTAACTATCTACAAAATAGGAACCAGACCGGTTAAGGTCATACAATGTTCTTTACCAGAATAGATCCTGTTAGGAATCTCAATCTCTGTTAGGAGATAAGTCCGATTAAAGGCTACCTTGCTAGAGGATTTTAGATCCACAAATGTGAACCACCTTATTAGAGGATTTACAAAAGGATTTTTGGGCCTACCCAGTTAAGGGCTTAAGACTTGTCAAGGATGTGAGTAATCAACAAGTGAGTGATCTAGCAAATAACACAAATTGTGTGGTTAGATCCTTGATAGCTCGTTCCTAATGCATTCTAGCATTACTTTAGTCTTCAACACATTCACACTCTACCTTCTCTCACAAACCTGAACTTCTCTTCTATAATCACACTTACAAGAACTCATCAACCACCTTAAACCCTAGCAACACCCTAAAACCCTAGACATGATGTCCTTATAAAGGAATCTAATTTCATGTCGGTCCAATAGGATTACAATACAATTTCCTAGGTTCAATGCATCTGGACACTTTTGGTAACACAACACAAATGCACTACCAAAGTGTCAGCACTGCCAAACAATCGGTGGATGGTAACTCATCACAAAATGTCAATTGGTAACTCATCACAGAGTATTACCGGTTCAAACAAAATACCGGTTTAAGCAAAATACCAGTTTCCGGTTTGATAAAATGAAGACTGGGAAATATGAGTTGTGTTGCTTCGTTCCTTCGTACCACTTGAGATCCTTGAACTGCTTGGGTTCTTCATAAGACTTGAGAATAGTAAACACTTTCTGCAAAACACCAATAGTCTAAAGACTATAATACATCATACCAGTTGGAACAAATACCGGTTGAGCTTTAACTAATACATACAAAAAGTGATCTCAAATCAACTGTGTATCCATCAATGACAATCACAACATCAATCATCAAAAATGCCAACAATTAGAGTGTTTGATTTACCACTTTGATGAGTCACTCGAGCTTTGATTCATCCTATCTTTGAATCAACCCTTTAGGAAGAATTGATTGGAGTAAGCATAGGTTGTTGGTCTAGAATCATGCACTAGCCTCTACCTTATTGGTTCTACTAGCTAAACAAGTCTGAACCTTATTTCACTATCTAAAGTAGGAATAGATCCTTCCCCCCATGCTCCCATTATGCAAAATATAGTGGATTACCTAAAGGAAGTGTTCTCAGGGCTCCTCAAGCCCTTTTAGCTCACCTTTGATCCCTAACCTTTATAATAGGGACAAC
Source organism: Cryptomeria japonica (assembly GCF_030272615.1). Taxonomy (NCBI): domain Eukaryota; kingdom Viridiplantae; phylum Streptophyta; class Pinopsida; order Cupressales; family Cupressaceae; genus Cryptomeria; species Cryptomeria japonica. The sequence goes on from NC_081412.1 coordinate 691,510,008, forward strand.
TTTTGATCAATAGGAAGGGGAATTTTGTGAAAGATATCTCTTGCACCATCTTGAAAAGGTGGCACAAATATTTCTCCCTCATACCCCTACTATTTTAAGGGCCTTCGATGAAGCAAATAATTATTTGTAGATTGTCCTATTCTCCTTTCTAGATATGATAGGGGATGTTACTTGTTATACCAATAGGGCATCTTGGATCAAAATCCTTGAGGGAAGCTACTGTCTTCTACCTTGGGACAAAGGACCCAATTTTAATAAATGGATGAATATGCTTGCCATACTATTCTGAAGTGCTGACAATGAGTGACACAATTGGAGTGCAATCATTTATTGACCAAAGAATCAGGGAACTTAATCCTCTCTTTACCACTTTATTAACAATTATATAGTAGCAGCGAATGAAATGTGATTAGCCTAAACCATTAAAATGAGGTTGTGGGAGAGAAATCTAAGCATCATGTTGCTAGGAAAACCAGTGGGTGGAATACTACACCCTAGATGATGATAGTCTACTAGTCAAAAGCATCATGATAGCTTATGCTCTAACCTAAGTAGCATGGAACACATTGAATCCCTTGTGAATCAATAAGGAGCACCTTGCAAGGATAAATACTCTTGGGTCACCAATAGTGAAATAGTTGTTGGTATTTTGATGATGTTTAGTTGTGATTGTCATTGATGGACACACACTTATTTGATGTATGAATTATTCTCAACCGGTATCTGTTCTAACTGGTATTGTATGTATAGTCTTTTTTTGTTGAAGACTATTGGTGTTGTGCATAAAATGCTTACTGGTCTTAGTATGACCAAAGACCCCAAGTGGTATGAAGATCTCAAGTTGAATGAAGACCCCGAGTGACAGTTAATCTTTTGATCAGAACACTATGTTCTAGGTTTCCAGTCTTCACTTGTTAATCGGTGATCGGTATATTTAGTTAACCGGTATACATGGAATGTGTGATGAGTTATCATCCACCAACACTATGGTGGTGTTTCTGTGCCGTGTTGCCAAATGTGTCTAGATACACTGTACCTAGGAAATTGTAGTATAATCTTATTGGACCATCATGAAATCAAGTTCCTATATAAGGACATCATGTCTAGGGTTTTTGATATAGAAGAGAAGTTGAGATGCGTGAGTCTTTGAGAGAAGATTAGGTCTGATCAAGAAAAGGTATCTCGTGACTGAGAGTGTAAAACATAGAAGACTGAAGTAATGCTTGAATGCATTAACAAGGAGTTGTCAAGGATCTAATCAAGCATATGTGCTACTATCTAGATCATTCACTTGTTGATTACTAATATCTTCGACAAGTCTGAAACCCTTAACTAGGTAGGCCCAGCCAAGCCTATTGTAAATCCTCTAACAAGGTGGTTCACAGTTGTGAATCTGAAATCCTTTAACAGGGTATTCTCTAATAGGACTTATCTCCTAACAAAGATCTAGATTCCTAACGGGATCTATTTTGGTGAAGAACATTGTTAGACCTTAATTGGTTTGACCTTAACCAGTCTGGTTACTATTCTGCAAATAGTTGACTTGTGAGTTTTACTCACCATGGTTTTTCCCATTTGGGTTTCCACCTCAAAACATCTTGTGTTATGGTGATTTCACTTCTGTGGGTGAATGCTTTATTTTCTATTTGGCTTCTTTATGTTCTAATCAGTTTATTGTTTAACCTGCTACATCGGTCTTCAGTTAAACTACTTAAGTATTTGTCTAACTTATTGGGTATACTAATTCACCCCCCCTCTTAGTATTCATCAATTGGTATAAGAGCCAACCTTTCTATAAGTCTAACCACTTGGAAGGAGATATGGGGGAATACAGCATGAGGGAACTCACTCACCATTTGGCTGAATCTGAGAGAGCATATTATGAACTCAAGGTCAAGTTTAAAGCCTATTTAGCCAAGAGAAGAGATCTTGCTGAGCAGTTGATGGAACTTACTGAAAATAACTCTTCTGATAAAGCAGACATGGATGCCCTAGTTGGAGAAGTGGAGAAATTAAATGAATCCAAAACTAACCTGAGGAGGGTGTTGGAAGGACTGACTATCAAGATGAGAAAAGAACTAGAAAACAGAAGAAAAGCTGAAGATTTGGTGAAGGACAAGGAGCATGAGATATCTAAATTGAAGCAAGAAATCGGTACCATTACCACCTATCTTCAAGAGGGTAAAGAAGAGAAAGAAGAAATGCAAGCTGAACTGAATGCAGCTATCTCTCAAAATGAAACCTTGATGAAGACCAATGATGATCTTTCCAAGGAACTTGCTGAGACAAAAGAGATACTTGCTAAGTTCAACCAGAGTGCTGCTAAGTTAGAATAAAAGATGGAATCAGTAAAGCCATCAAAGTATACTGTTGGACTTGGTTTCTATGGATACGAGGAAGGTGAGACCTCTAGAAGAAAGAGTGATGCACTGAAGAAGCAATCAACACCTAAGAACAACAATGAAAGTAAAGGTAAGGAAAAGTTTAAACATGTTTGCTTTAACTGTCTTAAGGAAGGGCATACTGCCAATGTATGTAGGAGAACACCTTACAATAACTTTCCTTATTTTCAAAACAATGTGGATAGACCTAGTAGATTTAATGGTCACTATTATGCATGCAACAAGTTTGGGCATAGAGATTTTGAGTGCAAGTCAGTTGTAGTGCCCCTACCCTAGTCAGCTTTGTAAAACCAGCTTCACCTTGGTTGACTTTTTATGTGGCATTCTTGGATGGTTGATTTACCATTATGTAATGTTGTAGTAAGATATTATGATTATTGTGCGTACCTGTTAATGTGCTTTCGCATTGATTCTTATGTAAGTTTAATTTTTCTCCTGATTCTTGTTATTAATCTCGAGCTAACACCTTCATTAATATATATATATATATGTATGCTTGTGTGACTCCTGGTTGCAGGAGATGGTAGGTATAGTACCGCCTAGGTGTGAGGTTTGTCTTCACCTAGGTTCGAAGGTTTGAGTATACCTCCTTCATCCTTAGAGTTTAGATTAGGTGGTCATAAAACCCTCATTTTACCCTAGTCATGCTCAAGTGAGCGTCGTCGGTGGTCCGTCAGTTTCCCTTTTTGTTTGGGTTTGTGGGTCATGTATTTGGTTGGCTTTCTTGGGTTGCGTGCTTTGCATGTGGTAAAATTGAGTATTTAATCCTAAGTATTTTTTTTAATTTAATGTGTTCATTTACACATTAGTAATTAAGGAACTAAATTAAATAGGTTTCTTTTATGTGATTAATCATTAATTAAAAATTGCTCTATTCATGTTTGTAGCAAGTTCAATTTAATGGTTAATTTTAAATAATGAATTTATTCAGTTTATGCATTTTGAAAGGAAAGTTTAAATTTAGTCGAAATAGAAATAATTTAACCTCTTTTGCATTTTGGAATAGAAAGGTTAATTTTAATTTTTAAGAAAATCAATCTTAATTAGAAAAGCAAGTTTAATATATATATATATATATATATATATATATATATATATATTTGATATAGTGTGAAAGATTGATTTTGGGATTTTATTTTAATTAAAAATATTTTACCCTCATTAATAGTTTGGAATATAAATGTTAGCTTTGTTAATATTGAGAAAATTAAAATTAAATGAGGGAGAGAAGCATTTTGATTTTTAATTAGAAAAGCAAGTTTAGAATATGTGAATAGTTTGAAAAGAATGATTTTTCATTTTATTTAAAAGATGTTTAAATTCAAAAATAAGAGATTAGGTCAAATATTCTTCCATTTACCCTATATTTAAAAATATTTTTGGAGATTATTTTTGGAGAGCATTTTTGACAAACATTTTTGGGGAGAAGGATTTTTGGAGGAGATTTGGGCATTTTGGGAAGGAAGGATTTCTTGAGTTGAAGGTTGGGCTCTTCATCAGATCTTGCCAGGAATGTGAAATGAGGTAGGATTCAGGAGCATCTCTTTGATTTCTTGTTTTATTGGGTTTGTTTTTCTAAAAATCAAATATTGGGGAATGGTTGTTCATGATGAAATCTTGCTTAAAATCTCCATGAATGTTCTTAAATTTAAGTTTTAGTTTTGGGAATATTGGTTGTTTTTGGGTCAAGATTGGTTAAATGGAGTAGATAAATAGGTGTAAATCCATCTTAGTTTACCAAATATGGTTTTTCTGGTTGAGAAAATCTGCCTATTTGAAAATTATTCAACATAGATTATGTATTTGGAAAACCATGATCGTTCTAGAAAAAATTCCAATATTTGTTGTTCTTGGTCATTTTGGAAATTTAATTTAGTCTCTGTGATAGACTGTATGTTATTTAGAACTTGGGGTTTTATTTTATTTTCATTTTATTTGGGGTTATGAAATATTAAAACAAATTTATTTTTTTCGTTTTCAGCGGATTAGGGTTGGAGGGCGGAGGAGCTGAGGCTCTACCCGCGCCCTCCTCCCTGCAGGTTGCAGCAGTGCCCGCGTCCACATTGGTGGCCACAGGGACCTACGACCACAGTGTGGTCGTGGGAAAACCCTGTGTCCACAGTGGCTGCAGGGGCCCCTGCGTCCACAGTGTGGCCGTGGGGGGGCTACGGTGGCTTCCACCTCTCCCGTGATGGGAGGTGGGCCCCGCAGTGGTACCCCGCATCATTTTTAAAAAAAACCTAGTTTATTAAAAGTTTGTTTTTATATAGTTTTTAATTGGTTATTAATTATTATTAATATATATTTTATTAATGAAAATTAATATATATATATATATATATATATATATATATATTAGTTAATATTTAATTTGAAGTTTGTGTAATATTAATTATTAAATTGATTATATTTTATTAATCATGGATTAATAAATATGTATTAATTAATATTTAATTTTGGTATCTATTTTAGTGAGGAAGTATCTTTTTGGAAAAAGATAGAATATTATTTTAATTGGAAAATTTTGAAATAAATATAGTTATTATTTGGTAAATTTTAAATAATATATTATTCAGGAATATATTATTTGAGGAATTGAATGATGATAGGTCATCTAGAAATTTTAGAAATGAAATAATGTAGTATTTAAATAATTGAAAAATGAAATATTTTAATCATTGGATATTTTGAAAATTTAAATGATATACTAGTGAAAATATTGGAAATTTAATAATGTATCATTTGGAAAATTGGTAAGTTAATGACATTTTCATTTAGTAAAATAAATGGTTTAGTTTATATGTTTTCCTCTTTTTTGAGAAAAAGACAAATGGTACTATTGCAATTTTGGTATTGTATTCACCTTGTAATGGTGATTTTTTTGTTAATGTATTTTGAAAACTTAGATCACTTAGAAAACCAAATCAACTTTTAATGTTTAAATCAATATGGAAAAAAGATTATCATTTCTGGTTATTGCCTATGCAAGTTTAAATTTATGTACTCGCTTTTGCTTAAGTAATGGCAAGGCATTGAATTATTTGTTTGGACCCTGTCATTTGGTTGTTTGGGGTACCTATTTCTGTCCTCATTCTTGAGTTTGACGGTTGCCTTGTGATGGTGTTATAACTAGTCCTGTCCTTTATGCAGGTGGCGAGTGTTGATTTGTGGTTGTCCATAGTTGATCAGGTCTCTAGTTAGAGTATCGTCAGTCAGTGCACCTTGTATGAAGTCTAGTTTGACCAAGTGAGTAATCCTACCCTATTGAACTCTGTTTGCTTGACCTTGAGTATTCCTAGGTTTTACGAGTTCGTTCGAATATGTTTGCCAGTATGTTGTTGTACTGCCCTTGGTCAAAGCTCTATTGTGGAGTTGTCCATTTGCCTATGCCCTTGTGAGAACCTGATATCATTGCTAAACTTTGGGTTGCGATGACTTAGCTTCACGGATGCTCCAGGGGACCTTTGTATTTGCTTCTATTATGTTCAGTTGGATCCTTTCCTATTCAGGGATCATTTATGTATTTATTTGACCGATGTGGTCGCTTGTATATTGGATATGTTCGCCTTGATGGAAGGATTGTAAGTGATGTGAATCTTATATATTCTTAACTTATTTAATGATCAGAGGGGTCTTGCAGTTGAGCAGACCCGAAGATGTATCCCTTTAGGGGTGAACTCCGATATCAATCTGGTGTTGTGTGATGCTTATGTTCTTATATTTCTTGTTTAGTTTTAACATGTATGGATGGCATTATGTTTGAATTTATAAAGTGGATAAGATAAAATTAATCGTAAATGCATGTATGCAATCGTCTTTTAAATGCAGTAATGTGGATCATGAAAGAATGTAGATTAGAATAATGGAATATATTCAGTATCGACAATGCCATTAAGTATGCATGGAAAGTATTCATTAGTTTATGATGAAGTTAAAGTACGTTATGGAACTAGATGCATGGCATGTGTTTAATGTATATTGAATGTAATGAATGGTTAAAATTTATTGGATGAACTTAATCATGTTAACCATAGCTTTAACTCTAATGGATGAACTTCGTTAAGTTTTCTATATTTTAACTCTAATGAATGAACGTCCTCATGTTATCTATGTTTTAACTTTAATGGATAAATTTTCTCATGTTAGCCTCATCTTCAACCATAATGGATGAACATGTCCTATTATCTATAATTTTAATTTACTGAACAAATTATATCCTTGTTTAAGTAATAACATGAGATTAAGTTAACCTGCTTAATTGGATCAAATGTCGTGAGTTGAGTTAGATGTTAAATTAAGTAATCACATTGGGAAAATCCTTAGGTATTGTTTAGTCTTCTGCTATGTTATCTGAGTTTTTGATAACTAATTGTATCATTATGTTATGTCTTATTTTAAAAAAAAAAATTTGCACTCCATTCGTGTGTTTTAGCTTTATCCCTTCGAGGTTTCCTGGTGGGGCATTACATCGGTTATGAAAAACTCTAGGAATTATCCACCAAGATCCAATGGAGTTTTCCCAGAACCTCCTATGAATCAGAACCCAAACCGATACAGAACCCATGACCACCGGTCAATTGGTTATGAAGCGGCAACCAATTGAAGAGCAACCAGTCTGATCTATCGTGGTAGCGGTCACATTGCTGCAATATGTAGAAGGAACAATGGAAATGTAAACACCGGACCATGGAGAACACCAGGAATGGTATGCTATCACTGCAACAAACTGGGAAACACTGCCAGATCATGTAGACTAAGAAAGAATCCATCGGGAGACATACCGATCAACACTGAAGGGAAGATTTATGTTGAAACCATTCAGGCGGATATGTACAAAACCTGGAAAAAGAAATCTGAAGAGATGCCACATGATGTACTAGTTTCTATACCAAGTGTGGAAATCCCTGAACTAGCAAACTGAGCTTCAAAAAGCTTAGGGGGAACATATCGGTATAAATATTTTGAAACCCCTGGAGTATATCGATAAAGTACCTTTATCGGTATTTCTTACCTGTTAATTGACAGAAGAATTGAAGCAGTAAAAGATAAAATTAGGGTTTGAACCCTAATAGTGATGCATTTATTATGGTAGGTGGGAGCATGTTTAAAAGTGACTTTTGTCATCATTTCTACTTACCTATTTTCAGAGAAGATTTTTTTTTAGCATGAGCAGTGCAACCAGAGCGATTCATCTTGCATTCGAAAAAATTCAGAAAGAAATCTTGCACAAGATCTTGTAGCCACTTCGTGCTATTAGTGTGAAAGTCAAAGTGGTAATCAAGCATCTAGAGAAGTGTATTTTTTTCAACATCAAAAAACCCTAGGTTCAGAGAGTAAAGGTACTTCTTGTTGAAACATTCTTATCATTTGGAATCTGTTTGATATGGCATCTACATCTAATATCCCCTCTAGTTCTATTGAACCTGAGGATACACGTGAGCTTCTTAAGATGAGATATAATGCCCTATCTCAAATTCCCATCAGAGTCATTGTTGAAGGCGATGTTTCAGGATATATTGATTGTAAACTAGAAGACCTAGGGTCCCTAGTAATTCACTCCCAATTGAGTTTGTTCTGTGGAGAGGATAAAAAGATTAAACCTGAATATATCATAATAGAGAAGAATAAATTGCATAATGCACTATACTTTTTCAAAGAATTTACTGAGGAACACATCAGGATCATCCTTAGTAGGGTTCACAGTGACAAGATGTACATTGAATGAACCCATGACAATACACCGGAGGTAATTCATGCCATGAATAGATTCTGCAATGTTGGGAAAGTCCCCGTTCTTCGAAAAATCCCCAAAACCAAAGTAACAGAGCTCGCCGGTTCTATGAGTGACCAACGGGAAATGACGGTCAACACCATTAGAGATGATTTGGTGAAATATGCATGTATGGTTATTGGGTATATAATATTTTATTCTAGCAAAATGAATAATGTTCCTTCAGTTGTGGTGCATGCTGCTTATAGGATGATAAAAGAAAATGTAGAATGTGACTTATGTACCTATATGCAGAAATAACTAATAGATAACCTGAAGTCGATCAAATCAGATAAAACTCCAAGGTTTAAGTTTGGTCAACTACTTGGTGGTTTATTTTTCTACTTTCAAGGATATTTTCCTGGAGTCAGTGATGTTCAATGGTCAACTAACCTACCGGTTTCTAGACAAATAAAGGAGAGTTTGCAAGTAGTAGGAACTACATATTCGAAGACTCTGAATAGGTATTTTGATGAATTCAAACTAAAAATGAACCAGAGAATGAGAATATATGGTGATTTAGTTAAGAAATATGAAGATGACATCTATTTCACCATCAAAATAGATCATTGCATAATGGAAGCAGTTGAACCAAAAAAGGATGTAGTTGGGCCTATGGGCTATGAAGTGGTCAATGATATATTGACATGGTATGCCTCTACCCTACTAGCTTCACCACTGGAACCCAAGAAGAAGAGGATCGGTACTTATTTAGAGAGGATCAAACCTACTGAGGTACCAAAGCAGAAAAAGGGTAAAGAAGTGCCATCAACATCGACACTGGTTACATCTGCTACTAGTCCTAAAGTGACCAAAAGGTCACCTACTAAAAAGAAACCAGAGTCTATTTTGGCAAAGGTATTCGAATGAAAGAGGAAAACTAGGAGTAACTCATCAGATACAAAAGACTCTGAACCGGAGGTAGAAGTAAAGAAGATAAGGCAATCTACTAAGAAGAAGAAGTCAACCGGTAATGTACTAGCAACCTCTGCATTGGTAAATATAGATATTTCTTCTTACAAACCTATGACACATTGTCAAAGGACCATAAATAATATCAGAAGAAAAGTTCTTGATGATTTAAAAGACTATTTTGATGATTTCAATGATAGTGAAAAGGAGGATGTTGAACAAGAACTTATTAAATATCTATGTATTAATGATCAGTCACCTTCTGAAATTAAATCAGTTACTTCTAAATATTTGTATGATTCTTTGGACAACAAATGGCACATTTCCATTGAAAAAGAGCAAGACATCAGGGAGAAAGTTTTTGTTCAATACTTTCCAGATGCCTCTAATTAAGAATTGTTTGAAATAATTGACAAGAACAAAGGCATTTTCTTCATGCAAAGAAAAAGACTTCAACTACTCGAAGGCAAATCTTCTAAAGTGGAAAAAGACACCCATTTAAAGGTTAACACTATTGCCAGCATGCAAAAAGTATACAAAGCTAATCAGTTGGCTGAGAAAGAGCCTGACCTATCCACAACCAAACTGGATGTAGTCTTTGACAGTATGGGTGAAAGAATAGCAAAACAAAATGACCCCATTGATGTAGATGCACTAGATATGGAGGATACCACTCCAAATAAGGAGGAGGCTAAAAAAGAAATAGTAGAGAAAGAAAAGGAAGAGAAAGTGGAACAAGAGAAACTTGAAAAAGAGAAAGCGGAGAAAGAAAAATAAGGGAAAGAGCAAGCAGAGAAAGTGTGACAAGAGAAGAAGAAGGAAGAAGAGGAAAAGAAGAAAAAGGAAGAAGAGAAGAAGAGGAAGGAAGAAGAGGAAAAGAAGAAGAAGGAAGAAGAGAAGAAGAGGAAGGAAGAAGAGAAAAAGCAAAAGAAGGAAGAAGAGGAGAAGAGGAAAGAAACAACGAAGAAAAAGGAAGAGGACAAAAAGAGAGAAGAAGAGAGGAAGAAACAAGAGGAGAAAGTGAAGGCTGCCAAGGTAGCCCAAGAAAAAGAAGAAGAGGAGAAGAGAAGACAAGTAGAGGTCAAGGCCAAAGAAGGAGAACAAATTCCTAAGGCAACCGAAGATCAAACCAAGTAGGTTGATTCCACTCGTTCCACTGATTTGACTCTTTCCTGTCTGATCCAATCGGTTGATGAGATTGAGCTACTGCAAAGCATTCAATTAGCACAGGAGAGTTTGGAAGAATTGAGGAAAAAGAAAGAGCAGGATGTCATTCAGTTTGTTGTTGACACCCTCTCCAATCTAATCCCTGGTACTAACCTCCCCAGTACCAATTCCTCACTGGCTAAGCTTAAATTTCTTTGCACAGTAGTCGATGACCAGGTACAATGTTTGGAAGATGTTGCCCAGGCCACAACAAAGAAAAGCCATGAAAAGGCACTCGCAGTTGCCTTAGTAGAACACATGAATGAAGATTGAGCAAAATTGCTTAAGCAAAAAGGTGATATAAGTTCAGGTATGGGTGAAGGTCACCTACTCTTGAGTAAAATTTGCCAACCTCACCTATTTTGTGAAGATGCTCTGAAACAAAAGACACTATTACAAATGGAGTTACAGAAGTACATCAGAAGATTTAAATTGCCCTATGATATGTTCACAACCTATGGACACATTAGTCATCATTATCAGCATCAAATTCCAAAGCTTGACTCAGAGATCAGTAACCAGAATCAAGATTTGCAAGAGCTTCAGTTGCTCCTATTGCCAAAATTGCAGGTTCTTCAGAAGTGCTTCCTGAACTTAGAGGCTATCATTGTGACATAGGAGTTGAGCACCATAGATGTGATGGAAGAATTATCCTTCTAGGTGAAGACCGAGAGTGAAATTGTTGCCTCGCTTCTTGAGTCGTGGTCTTCAGACATGAAAAATTTCATGCAAAAATTTAAATCTCTTTTTGAGAAGTTTTATTCTTTATTGTCATGAACACATACTCTATTTTTATATTATGCAAAATGACAATATTTTGCATTACTTTGTCATTGTTGGCAAAGGGGGAGTAGTGTATCTTAAAATTTTGGCGAGTATTACAAATTCCTACGCATACTTATAAATTTTTGCAAAGGGTGTAGTGTATATGCTTAGGGGGAGTAATTTTGCTTATGGTATCTATTTTTGTTTTGCAAAACCACTTGGATATCAATTTTGTTTTTCCTAAGTGTTGCCATCAATTCCAAAGGGGGAGATTGTTGGAATTTTGATGATGTTTAGTTGTGATTGTCATTGATGGACACACACTTATTTGATGTATGAATTATTCTCAACCGGTATTTGTTCTAACCGGTATTGTATGTATAGTCTTTGTTTGTTGAAGACTATCGGTGTTGTGCAAAAAATGCTTACTGGTCTTAGTATGACCAAAGACACCAAGTGGTATGAAGATCTCAAGCTGAACGAAGACGTCGAGCGATAGTTAATCTTTTGATCAGAACACTATGTTCCATTTTTCTAGTCTTCGCTTGTTAACCAGTGATCGGTATATTTAGTTAACTGGTATACATGTAATGTGTGATGAGTTATCATCCACTGATACTATGGTGGTGTTTCTATGCCATGTTACCAAATGTGTCTAGATACATTGTACCTAGGAAATTGTAGTCTAATCTTATTGGACTGACATGAAATCAAGTTCCTATATAAGGACATCATGTCTAGGGTTTTTGATATAGAAGAGAAGTTGATATGTGTGAGTCTTTGAGAGAAGATTAGGTCTGATCAAGAAAAGGTATCTTGTGACTGAGAGTGCAAAACATAGAAGACTGAAGTAATGCTTGAATGCATTAACAAGGAGTTGTCAAGGATCTAATAAAGAATTTTGTGCTACTATCTAGATTATTCACTTGTTGATTACTAATATCTTCGATAAGTCTAAAACCCTTAACTGGGTAGGCCTAGCCAAGCCTATTTTAAATCCTCTAACAAGGTGGTTCATAGTTGTGAATCTGAAATCCTTTAACAGGGTAGTCTCTAACAAGACTTATCTCCTAACAAAGATCTGGATACCTAATACGATCTGTTCTGGTGAAGAACATTGTAAGACCTTAATCGGTCTGACCTTAACCGATCTGGTTACTATTCTGCAGATAGTTGATTGAGTTTTACTCACCGTGGTTTTTCCCATTTGGGTTTGCACGTCAAAACATCTTGTGTTATGGTGATTTCACTTTTGTGGGTGAATGCTTTATTTTCTATTTGGCTTGTTTATGTTCTAATCAGTTTATTGTTTAACCTGCTACACCGGTCTGCAGTTAAACTGCTTAAGTGTTTGTTTAAATTATTGGGTATACTAATTCACCCCCCTTCTCTTAGTATTCATCAATAGTACCATAAGGGAAAGTAAAAAAGAAACCTCAGTGGGGATTGAGATAGAATATAAAACCATGAAGCTTTTAAGCAGTGGTAGAAGATTTGATTGCTTGACTATTTTTCATCTCAAGAAGTCGGAGAAATCTTACCACCTTCTTGTTAAATAATGAGCCGATGACTTAAATAAGTAGTGGATTAGTTAAGGGAACCCACAAGACCTATCATAAGAGTGAGTCTTCATAGGAATACTGAATTATTATTGCTTATGGACCTGAAACTGTGTGATCTATCTATGACTAGGTTGAAGCTTAGGTGAAGCTAAGTAGAGGTCCGAATGGACTAATATTGAAAAATTAGTGGATGAGTTGTGGTTAGGGGTGGAATGCCACTCAAACCCAGAGCTAATTAGTTCTCCTCAAAATGCATTGAGGCATAGTGGTTAACTAGATCTTATAGGAGTAAACCACTATTTCGGTGTGGGCAGTGTAAATAGTACCAAATGGAGACAAAGTTTAATTATTGGAGGTAAACAAGGGTCATTCGGTGAGATGATGGAGGATAAGCTTCATCATTGAGAGGGAAAAAACATAGATCAACAACTAAGGCCCCTAAATGATTGCTAAGTGATGAAGGAGGTAAGAGTCAAAAGAAATCCAGGAGGTTTGTCAAGAAGCAATGATCCTTGAAAGAGTGTGTAGTAACTTACTTCTTGAGCACTCTTGCATCAAAGATGATTTAGACTAAGCAATCTACCATAGTTGTGGGATGTAATAAAATATACATTGGTAGGGGAGCATTCTATCTTAGAGGGAAGCTTTTGCACGAGCATACATAGATAAAGCAAAACCATGAATGTCAACTTGATTAATGCAAACATTGGTGAGAATCCAATGCCCGAAAAACCCAAGGATTACTTTGCAAGGTTCATCCATGGAGGGTGACTCAAGGCCTAATATTAAGATGAAAGGTGTAGTTCATGGACAATAGGTTAATATTCTTGTATTACCCTTTTTTGGTCTCAAGGGATGAAGTAGGATAGGTTAGCCATCTTAATATAGTTCTATGGATCAAGGTCAAAAGGTGACCCTATCCAACAAACTTGGAGTGAATTAAAACCCTCAAAAGATTTTTTATTGGAGTTCAAATGACATTCCATAATTTGATAAATGTTCTTAGTCAATATATGTAACTTGTGTTGCAAATATGAGTTTGTGTTGTCATTGATGATAACTTTGGTCTAAAAGGTTAATCAATTGTGTTCCAGAGTAATGCAGTACTAGAAGATTGGTTTTGAGTTCATGTGGATTTGTGGAGATTGATTTTGATTGCTTCAGTGGGCATATCTAGTTGTCTTATTAATTTTTTGAAACTTTGGAGATGTATTCTATGGTTTGCAGTTGAAGTTGGCTAAAGGTGATTGTCCTGGTGAATAGTTTGTTAAATTAGGTATAGTTTTATGGTCTGTATTGTGGCACATTGCTTCATCATTGATTATAGTTATAGTATTATGTTGGTGGATGAAAATTATTGATAGATCCTAATTTTTATGTTTTTATTTGATCTACATTTGAAGCTGTGATGGTTTGAGTATCGACTTGTATATTGATAGTGCGATAGTTTGTAGGAATGCATTGTGTTCCACTGCCTTCAGTAGTTTTGGTGCTGTGGCTAAATTATTTAGCTATGTTGGGGGTTATATGATTCTATGTTGTGCATTAGTAAGAGTCTCGGTGATCCACATCATTTTTTGAGTAAGTTTGGTTGGTGTTCTTTAATGGTTCTATCATTTGGAGTGAATCTGCAGTTCTTTTCTGTATAGTAGTGTGTAGAGTTATAGGCATTGATTTAGGATGGATAGGAAGGTGTGACAACATGGTGTTATCCTTCAAATAGTTTATTCTTCCTTCCACATTTCCTTGGAGATTTTTTTTTTTCTATCTATTTTTATCCTACACGTTACATCTAATTAGGCCAAACTAATTGATTTTTCTTTGGTTGCAAATGGTATATAAAGATGAAATCTATTTGAAGAAAGAGAGAGGTTGTGTATGTGAGATGTGAAGGGTTGTATGGTGTATCTTGTGAGTGTCAAGGTTTCCAAGTGCAATTGGTCAATAATGAAGTCAGTTTTAGATGTGTGATAATAGTGAACTATAATCAACATTTTAGAGGATGTGTTTCTTCATAATTCAACAATATTGATTCATTGTATTCAGATCTATTATATCTTGCCTTGAAGAAGTGATCTTCAGTGTTTGCAAGTCCATTGTATCTTTACCTAAGGTTGTGTGACTTAGTCTTGCAAGTCAAAATCAAGGGCAGTGAGATTCCTTGGCCTTGAGCCTAAAACTTTGTAACTTGTTTTCATATAGTGATATAGTTCTCACCATTTTTTTTCACTCATTGGGTTTTCCATGTAAAATATTAGTGTTCATGTGTGATTGCTCTTTTGTTTTTCTGTTCTTTTCTTTTAGACATGTACTAATTGTAATGAATCATAAATTAATGGTTAAATTAGTTAAGTTTTAATATACGTTGATTCAACTCCCCACCCCTCTCAGCATCCGGAAGTGTTCACTAAGTCCCTCTTAGAACTCTCTTATCTGTCCTAATTTATTTTTAGTTCATAAAGTAGGAACCTAAATTTCAAAGGCCATAAATTTTTATTCATGAACTTGATTGAGCCCATTTTTAACTATATATCTTCACAAGATCCACATCACAAAAACCTAGTTTGGCAAGGTAAATCCCATTTTCTAACTTTGAAGGGCAAACATGACCTGAATAGCTTGAGAATGGTATTTAAACATTAGGATGAAATGTTGAGGCAACTTTCATAACAATTTCCATTATTTATCATTTTTGTTCCTATTTCTTCATATTTATTTGCTTAACTGTATTGTTTAGATTGTTTTGTGTCCTCATTGCTTGTATTAAATAGTTATTCTATATAATAATCTAAGGAATACTTATTTTCCTTTACATTTTAGTGAACCTCTTCATCTTACATGACTAATTTTTCCCTAGGGTTTCTCATCATAATTGGGTATTTAAACCCACTCTTCCAAATTCATTTTTATTATTTAATGATGCATTATAATTATAGGGATTAATCCTTATTTTACATATGTGATCTTTTATCCACATTACACACCCCTACTTTGACCTTAGGGTTCACATTTTACACATGTTTTTAAGTTTGATACGCCTTTAAATTTTTGAATTTTATAATATGAGGCCCATTATTCATTTGACATGTTATTTATTTACATTGTCTCATTATCGATATCCTTTCCCCTCCCTTACCAAGTTCACCTTTTATGTCACTATATTGTACGATGATACATATTTTGTGGCCTATGATAGTAGCTTACTATTCCATCCTTATATATATTTGTGTAGACACCTAAAAATGGTCAACGCTTGCGAAATCGTACTTTAACATTTACGCATTGCCTCATTTCAGGTTTTTGTGTCGCATTAACATTTCTCCTATGTCATGCACTTGGTTTTTATCATTTGCGAGCATCAAGTCTTTCTTCTGCATTCTTCAGTTGTCTCGCTTTCGAATTTGGTCTTGTCGATAATAATCTTTAATCATGATTTTGGTCGATCTTGTCAATCTCTTATCAACTTGTCAATCTTGTCATTTTGTGATCGATTTGTCATCGATCATTGTTTGTCTCAATTATGTCAATTTGGATCAATTTGTCATTGTTCCTCATCAATTGGCACATTTTCTCAATCAAATCATTTATTACATTGGTCATTTATCAATTTAAAATCATGATCGATATCAATTATCTTCAATCAAGACCTAATTGTCATTCTCGCATTGCTAATTCATCTTCTAGGGTTTTATGATTTAATCATTTAACCTTGTGTGTCATTTCTTCCTCTAGGATTAATAAATTAATTATTTATCATAAGTCTTCTCATCACAATTAAATGTTTATTTAATTGGCTAATTAATTCCTCTTTCTGTGAATTAATTAATAAATGACAAATTATTAATTAATTTACCTAATTTGCATCAATTTTCTAATTTCCAAGCCATCATTTCTAACCTAATTTTCTAATTTCTCCTAAATTCCTAAATGTCTATTTCTATTTCAAATTCATGTCATATATCTTTGCATAGAAATTTGTCATAAATTGTCATAAACCCTTGCATAGCAATTTGTCATACACATGTCATAATTTTGCTATTCTTGATTTGAATTTCCATTCGAATCATTATGATGCTAATTTGACCTTTTTCTCCAATTTCTCTATAAATTGGATGAATTTCTTCAATCAAAACCCCCGGATCCCTAATCAGATCATCAAATTTCTAATCACTTTGTCAAATCACGCTTCGAGTACTCTTGTGCCAATGTCAATCTTGCTTTCACATTAGGTTTATGCACTTGAAGGTGAGATCCACAACAAAACTATTTGGAGAAGAAAGAAGAAAAATGGAGCCGCATGAAGGAAGCATTTGGATTTACATCTGGTTTGCATAATCTTTTTGAATGTTTCAATTTTCATGTCTCTATTGAGTGTGTTTAGGATTAATCATTGCATTTAAGCTTTCGTGATTGAGCTAATATTAATTGATACTTGCTTTGATGATTTCCAATTTCCTAGCTACATTAATTGGTGAACTTGATGTGAACACTAACCATCTAACTCCTTAACTATGTTTTTGAGTGCTTTTGAGTTGATTTGCAGGTCAAAAACCCAAAAATAGGGCAATGCAAGGTTTTCTGCACCTGTGTAAGACAACTTGCGCCTGTGTTAAGCATTCTGCACTTGTGTTAGAGACATTCTACACTTGTGTTATGAGTTCTGTGCCTGTGTCATGAGTTCTGCACCTATGTAAAGTCTAGAAACAGAGGTAAAAATGCAGTGTTTTACTTGAAAATTGTTTGTTTTGCATTCTGTTTTCTGCTTTTTGGTTTTTGGTACAAATTCTCTGTGCAGAACCTTGGCATACGCATGACAAAGGCGGGTGAACTCACAATACTAGTTGCCACTTTTTGACCAACTTTGACACTTGTATGAATATTTTGAAAAAAACCTTCACTTTCCGACACCTATAACTTTTAAACCGTTAAGAATTTGAAGATGATATAAACTAGTGATTTTTAACATCTTGTTTGTAGATTCTAAATATATTTTTTTCAAATTTGTTTGAATAAAATTTTATTGATTTTTCCATCTCCCTCAAAAAGTAGTTTTTTGCAGCAAACAACATTTTTTAAGAGTGATGTGTATCCCAAAACACATAATTTTTATTTCTATAAATGATAAAAACTCAATTCTTTTGAATTTTGGTTTGTAACATCAATACCTAGGGCATGCAATTGGTTTGATAGTGATATGTTGAATATTTTTTATTTTATTAAGTTGTGAAGTTCGACTAATTATAATTTAGATATAGGTGTACGTTTGAACACATAACTTGTTCTATATATATCAAAATTCAATTTTCTTTTTTTTTTGTTAGAAAGAAAACATCAATACCTGGGGCATAGATATTTTTCAGATTTTTTTTGAATTAGTTTACTATTTTTCTCAATGCATTAAACAAAGAAGTTCATGTTCGGTGAAAAACCTACATTCATAAGAAATAAAATAAAAATATATTAATGAAATTAAATATATTAATTGTTATACTATTTGGAAATCTTGTAATAAGGACTAAATACTTTAAAAAAAAAACTTTTAAATGAATTAATTTGACCCCCCAAAAGCTAATATAAAATTGGTTTTTTATCAGCATTTGATAGATGCAAAGGAGATTCCATTGCAAGTATGATTTAGAAGTAGAGAGGTTCTATCCAAGAAATTTTGATCTAAGAGCCTTTGATTTAACTTTCTTCAATTAATTACTTAAAATGGGACCTCTTAAAGCTTAAATCATTATTTTTTTTAAAAAATGTATGATTTCAGCAAAAATCAGGACGTACCAAAAAGTGGGAACCAGCTTTGTGAGTTCACCCAGGCAATAAATGAAACTACTAACACGTTTTTGTGCAGATTCGATAGTCAAAGACTAAGCTTATCAAACTTCTGACTTGGGTTTTGCAGGTTGCCTTGGAATACAACTAAACTTTGTGTTTGAAATTAATATTTAGGCACCTAGTGATTTTTAAATAGGATGGAATGAATCTATGCTTGATTTGATTGTTGAGTTTGACATTGGAGTAGGAGAGTATGCTCGCATCCTTCTTAGGGTGATCAGAAATCCAGATCTTCAATACCATACTCATGTCTTTGATTGTGTGTCACCTTTAGAGGGCCTGCCTTCCCGACCATTTGCTTTTGCAAGCAAGTGATAATCGTGAGAAGGGAATGACCCAAAGTGAGTACAGCTAGAATACCTTGGCATTCTAACTCACTATAAAAAAATACCCGATGAGCGAAAGATTTGAAGGAAGGGTTACATGGGAATTGCAGTTACTTGGGAAGTGATGACCCTTGAACTCTTTCTCATATCAACATCTAAGTAGGACCTCATGGTCTAAATCGTGCTTGCGCGACTACATTTGTTTGGTATCTTGATGGGCTTAATGTCTCAATCACGCTTGCATGACATCGAGGAGTAACGCTTAACAGAAATCCTTACTAAACACCTTGTTTTTAGAGGCCAAAAACCCTTCTAGTTGCTTGAGAAGGACAAGTTCGGATACTTGGAAGAGATACTAAGTTCGCCATAGGGAGATTTCCATGGGGACTGATGCTTGGCTGCCCTGAGAAGTGAGTGCCATGGAGGGGAGCCCATGGGGTCAAGCATCTATGTATTCTCCTTGAATCCCATAACAAGTCTACCTCTCAAGTACCTAATGTCCTTGCCTACCATAAGAAATATGTGAATGACCATGATTGTATTGAGTCTAAGTTGAAATATCTTGTCTTCTTTGTTTGTCAAAAGTTGAATTGTGTATCATTCCAAAAACAAGACAAATTGATTCAAAACAAGGTTAAACATAAGAGCATTTCATCCAACAAATTTCAAAACACCTTCAAACATGGTTGTCAAACATTGTTCAAAATCTTGTCTCAACATTCATGTCACTTAGATTTAGGTTCATCCTAGGTTGCATTTTGCAAAGTTCATTTTCAACTACCAAGGTTAGGTTTCACCTAAGTCATACTCCTTTGCATATCAATAAAGTCATCCATTTGCATGTGTCCTCTTGCATTAGAGTAATACCATTGTCATACATTCATATTGGCATACCGTAAGTCTCTTCATTAAGTTTAGGTTATTATCATATCATATTAAGGTCACTTGCATAGTAATTGTCCCTTTGCATATAGTGCCAAAACTAGGTTTTGTCATACTCGAGTAATCCAAATCTTTGATAAACCCTAAGTCATTGTTGAGAAGTCTAGATCTTATCAACCTTTTCTTTTTATGTCATTATTGTCATTTGGTCAAACCTAGCTTAGTATCCAAGCATATAGGGGAGACTTTGTCATTTGTCCTTTTGTCACTTGGTCCTTTTGTCCTTTGAGGTCTAGACATCATTTCAATTTCCTAAGGGTCTCTTTTTAGATTTTCATTTCATAAGTTTGTCAAAATCTTGAAAAACAACCAAAAACATAGATTGCATGCTCGTCTATCTAGTTTACATTTAGTTGCATATCATACATTATCCTTGAAAAATTCCAAAAATATTGCATTTGCATAGTGACATGTCTATTGAAACAAGGTTCCAAGCACCAATGATGCAAAAAAGTTTGACATATCAACCGACAATGCAATCAAATTTTAATCGAATGCAATCAGAATTATATCCAACCCAACAACAAAGCAACATTGATCAAACTTTTTGTGATGAAACAAGTCTCCAAATACAAAAACTAGAGGAGAAACTAGCTCAAGAAGAGGAGATATTGGAACAAAGAGTGAAAAAATTGAGAAGAATAGATCACAAATGTCCAAAATGTTTTGAAAATTTCCAGGTCGAAATCTAAAGATTGAGCCAATTGATGTAAGATCTCTTCTTGAATGATCAGACATACCAGCTCTCCTCTCACAAATAGAGATGATGAAACAATTTCAAGAAAACAGACAACATCAATTTCAGCATTACGTGCCTCCACAACAAGAACAAGGTGTTTACTATCAATCAGATTTTCAACCATCACAACCAATTGTTCAACATATTCAACCAACGCAACCAATGGTTCAATTTCAACAATATGTCCAACCAACTATACAATGTCAACAAATGGTTCAACCAATGGTGGAATATCAACAAGTTCAAGTTCAATCAACATATCAATGTCAACAACCACAACCAAACATTCAAAAACAAAGGTTGCAGCACACACAAAGCCAAATTTTGAACATGTCAAACCAATTTGATCAACATCTAGTTCGAAATCAAAACATGACAACAGACCAAAACCAAATTCTTGCCAAACAAGTTCAAATTCCAGATACAACTATGTCAAAACTTTGAAAGAAAGGTGGCTTTATTGCAATGATCTTAAGGAAACTACCAAGTGAGTTCTTTGAGGAAGACCAAGATAATACACTAATGTCTATCAATGCCTCATCCCCCCGCAAACAAATTGACTCTCTAGTGGCATCTATCCCTACACCTCTAGAAGTTTCACAAGAACCTTCCATATTGTCCTCATCAAACAATACACCCAAGGATGAAATTACCCAAGAGCTATCCATAATTGATTGCCAAGATAATCCAGTTCATGATGCACATCCTTGTCATGTTTCAGAAATACAAGACCCAATGCCACCATGCATTTTATTGCCATTACCTATTTTAGAGGACCCCATTCGAAGTCCCTCTTCCTCATGTTCAAGTATTGATTCCTTGCCAGAATCCATCACAAATGTTCAAAGTGCATTTCCTTCATGCCAAAACATTGATCCCTTGTCAGAATCCCCCATGCATATCCAAAGTCCAACCCCATGTCAAGAGGATAGTTTAGAGCATGAAGAAACGTGTCTTGAAATAGATGAAGATCAAGATCTTGAAACCTTATCATCCCATCCAATTGTTGACCAGGATCCCATTTCCCCAGACACTCACAATGATTCCCTTATTCTTGTCCATCCTATCCAAAGTCCTATTGACACTCCATTCCCCGAGCAAGATCAAGATATCCCAGTTCATCCAATCCCAAACGATCCCCTTCCATTTCATGAACACAATGTCCTTTCAAATCCCATTGACATTCCACTTCCTGAGAAAGATCCAGATATCCCTTCCATCCTTTTCGATGATCCCATTGAAAGTCAAGAGCAAAGCACCTTTAAAGAGGATTCCAATGATCTTCCTCCTTGTCAAGATCAAATTATTCCTTTAAATCCTCCACAAGATCCTTTTGTTCCTCCATCTCCTTGTCCTAATGCTCCATATACACTCTAAGATCGTATTTCTTGTGATGATCCCATTATTCCTCCCATTCCATCTCTTGAAGAGCCTATCATTGAACCATGTCCACTACACAATCCTATTCCCCCTCATGATCCTAATTCCCCTCATGATTCTAATGGGTCAGTGCAAGATGTTCATGAACCCTCGACATGCATAATGGGTTCTTCCACTTTGGTGCCATCCGATCCACTTCAAGATCTCATTATTTCTCTCATTTCATATCCACCTCATAATGGACTCGCGTCTTCTTCCCAAAGAAAAGAGTATCCTACAAGTCAAGATATTCATAAAGGCAAAGGAGTAGACCTTCATGAGAAAGAACCCCTCCATATCAAAGAAGATCTTAAGGGTCGTGTCTACACAACTCACTCTCAAGACGTTGGTATCCCTCCATCAAAATCAAAACATACACCTTCCCCATCATACCTTCCATCCATCTTAGGTCCTTATATCCCTTCGTCCTCTATGCTAGGTCAGCAAAGGCACACATCCTTGAGTAAATTTCATGCATCCAAAAGAAGTCCATTTCATTCATATCCATCCATGCATTCCTTTCCCCCTCCAAGCAATTTGGATGCCAAGTATAAAAGTCACAAGTCTAAAAATCCACATGTATTCAAGGATCAACATGTCCAATATAATCGACATGTCAAAAGAAAGCAAAATATGATCTCTAAAGAAAAAGAAATATCCAAAAGGCCACAAAGGCCCACTGAGCAAAATAAAGAAAAGTCAAAATATATATGGGTTCCTAAATCCCTTGTGTTAGCAATGCACTCCAAGGAACCACAAAAGCATGAAAAATCAAAAACCATGTGGATCCCTAAGCAGCTCCTTGAAGCACAAAAGCCTAAAGAAACATCAAAATTGGCATCCAAAGTTGCTATTCCTCCATCCAAACCTCTCAAATTTGTTCCTCCATCACCTCCTTCTTCCATTTTGGGCCCTTATGTCCCAAAATCCCAAGCTATTCCTCCATCCAAATCTCACAATCTGAGATCCATTTTTCCTCCATCAATCCACCACCCCTCAAGGTGTGTGCCAATATCAATCTTGCCAACATTTCCATCCACTCAAGCATAATTCTTCCAATACCCTATCCATTATCCAATGCATATTTTCCATCCTTCGATCCCTTTGATCCCATCCTTTGCATAAATCCTTGCCTTAGTTTCATCTCATTTTCCATGTCCTTATCCTACCAACGTCGTTGAGCATACTTTTAAAGGTCATGGTCCATTTTTTTCAAGGCTACTATCCAAACAAAAAGATGCTTGAGTCCTTCTTCCATCCCCTATCATGTGTCCATCTTCTATTGAAAAAGTCAAAAGAAAAAAAAAAGTGAAAAAAAAAAAGACAAAAGAAAAAAATAAAGAAAAATAATTCGTCCACTGGTGAAAACCTGGCAAACAGGTGCCTTGGGCAAGTACCGTGATGAAAACCTGGCAAATAGGCATCATGCATAATTTATGATCTTCTTGCACACCACACTTGGGGGTAGGTTTCCTCCTATCATATCCTTTTGTCCTTCATTGTTCCATTATCCTATCGAACCCCTATCATTACCCTTCATATCCTATTGTCCCTCATGTCCATTTTCCCTTTCCACCTTTGATCTTGACAAGGCTGAGGATCGTCATGAGAATCATGCATCTTGTTTGCAGCTTTTTAGACCATCAGAGCTTTTGGTTTTTATCCATTTTCTTATTACAACCTTTCATCCATATTCCCTGTCTTATTGCAACTTTCTGCCACTATCCCTTAGCCTCTCCCGACCTTCAGTCCATGTCCCTTATCCATTCTTGGTCTTGCTTATCCTATCCATATCTTATCACTATCCATACACTCTTTTTCATTCCTTGATCTTGATCTGACATAAGGACGCAAAATTTAAACATGGTTTCAAAAACCTCTTGACATATCCCTCATGCCATGTCACTGCTTTACATTGTCATATCCAGTCTCTTGTCCCATCATGCAATAGCCCTTGAAAATTGCATCCATATTGTCTCCATGATAAAAGGCCTTTGTCTTCCCTCTATCCACCATCATTTTAGCAAGCCTATTTATTCACCTGTCATATTCCTTGCCTTGCTAGACGCTGGGGGCAAATAATTCAAAAAAATTGAAAAATGTCTGAAAAAATCATAAAAATTGAAAAATGTCCTGAAATACTTCAAAAAAAAAATTGAAAAATGTTCTGAAAAAATCTCTAAAAAAATTGAATAATGTCCTAAAAAAATCCAAAAAAATCAAATAATGTCCTGAAAAAACGAACAAAAAAAAAAATTTCAAAACATTCAAATTCCAAAAACAATTCCTTTGGCATTTTGCATTTTGTCAATAAATATCCCCTTTGTGCATAGACAGATCACCGAGTATACATCCAATGACACACAATCATACACTGTGCTTTAATGAAATCATGCTTAAACAGATGAACTTTTCAATCAAACCAGACATTCAAACTGATCAAAATTGTCTTATCAATCGAACGTTACCATCAATATCATTTGTCCTTGTCTCTACTATCATGGGTCTTATACAGGGTGTGGTATACTCGAAACCAGACTATGTCTTGTCTTAGACGGGGTACCACATGTCCTGAAATCAGACAGCATGATCATCTTATCAGCACTTTCAACTTTTGACAATGAAGATCAAGATGTTTGTTTGACTTGTTGGAATTTGTGAGTCTTATCTTTTTACTGATTTATCTTTGGCTTCGGTCATGTTCCTATGTTGCTCGATGATGTCACTGAGTGATTTAGAGTGACTGGGATGGTTCATGGTCCTTTTCTTTTTTTGTTGTGATTGATGTTTGTCTGTGATGTGTCTGTCTTTTGCAAAAAGGGTTGCATTTCAGCTCTGGCCTTCAATGCCATGATGCTACGCATCCATTTTGCTACATTAAATAAAGGTTCTCACCTACAAAGTGCATTATTGAAAGCAAGTTTTTCTTCGTCTCTAACTATCCTCTGTCTAATTTCTTCTTACTAACATTTCTTCAGTCAGTCTTGGCAGTCCGTTTGATCCTATCATTTTCTATCATTCTTATCGATCAATTGGCCTCTTCTCTGCATGTTTCCGGCCAATTCCTCGAGGGGGCATGCATATGTCATTATTATTGTCTGGGGCATTTTCATTATTGTTCTTTGAAACAACGCTTAAAATCGCATTGTCTCAAAGAGGGGCAAAATGTAGACACCTAAAAATGGTCAACGCTTGCGAAATCGTACTTTAACATTTACGCATTGCCTCATTTCAGGTTTTTGCATCGCATTTACATTTCTCCTATGTCATGCACTTGGTTTTTATCATTTGCGAGCATCGAGTCTTTCTTCTGTATTCTTCAGTTGTCTCACTTTCGAATTTGGTCTTGTCGATAATAATCTTTAATCATGATTTTGGTCGATCTTGTCAATCTCTTATCAACTTGTCAATCTTGTCATTTTGCGATCGATTTGTCATCGATCGTTGTTTGTCTCAATTATGTCAATTTGGATCAATTTGTCATTGTTCCTCGTTAATTGGTGCATTTTCTCAATCAAATCATTTATCACATTGGTCATTTATCAATTTAAAATCATGATCGATATCAATTATCTTCAATCAAGACCTAATTGTCATTCTCGCATTGCTAATTCATCTTCTAGGGTTTTTTGATTTAATCATTTAACCTTGTGTGTCATTTCTTCCTCTAGGATTAATAAATTAATTATTTATCCTAAGTCTTCTCATCACAATTAAATGTTTATTTAATTGGCTAATTAATTCCTCTTTTTGTGAATTAATTAATAAATGACAAATTATTAATTAATTTACCTAATTTGCATCAATTTTCTAATTTCCAAGTCATCATTTCTAACCTAATTTTCTAATTTCTCCTAAATTCCTAAATGTCTATTTCTATTTCAAATTCATGTCATAAATATTTGCATAGAAATTTGTCATAAATTGTCATAAATTGTCATAAATCCTTGCATAGCAATTTGTCATACACATGTCATAATTTTTCTATTCTTGATTTGAATTTCCATTTGAATCATTATCATGCTAATTTGATCTCTTTCTCCAATTTCTCTATAAATTGGATGAATTAGATCATCGAATTTCTAATCACTTTGTCAAATCACGCTTTGAGTACTCTTGTACCAATGTCAATCTTGCTTTCACATTAGGTTTATGCACTTTAAGGTGAGATCCACAACAAAACTATTTGGAGAAGAAAGAAGAACAATGGAGCTGCATGAAGGAAGCATTTGGATTTACATTTGGTTTGCATAATCTTTTTGAATGTTTCAATTTTTATGTCTCTATTGAGTGTGTTTAGGATTAATCATTGCATTTAAGCTTTCGTGATTGAGCTAATATTAATTGATACTTGCTTTGATGATTTCCAATTTCCTAGCTACAATTTGAATCGATTAGAGATATTGGCTCATTTAATGTTGTATCTAGTGAATATGATAGATTTTATTTTACATCTATAAATTCTTCTTCATGTTCCTATCTTTATTTATCTTTCTTTCGGAAGTTTCATAATTTGATACACATGTTTCAATTGCACTTACAATTTATTTTAATTCAGCTTCTCATTTGTTTCACTTGTACACCTTATCATTTATTTTAATAGTCATATAAATTACTGTTAGCAATAGTCAAGAGGGACGACTGAGAGGGGGGGGTGAATCAGTCTTCACCAGAATATAAAACTTAATCACAAAACATAGATCTAATAAACTATAGTACTAATATAAATAAGAAAATTGAGAGCACAACACACAACACCAAGATTTTGACGTGGAAAACCCGATTAAGGGAAAAACCACGATGGAAACCTACCCACAGTAGTATGTGAAAATAGTAAAATGGGGAATGCACATGCATTCAGGTACATTGCCTAGAGCTCACTACTTAAAAGATAATTTCCCAAAAGGCTACAACCCTCAGGGAAGTCTCACTGACTTACAATAAGATTCAAACTACAATCCAAAAGAAATGAACTAAAAGAGTAGCATCTCTAAATGCCTGATTACAGTTCTAGTTAAGCACATATGTCTTCCCTACAACACCAATCTCTATTCAAACTCAACACTAAAGGATAAATCTCTTGTTCACACATAAACCTCTCTTTGATAATATAGACATAACATCAACACCTAAATTATATGAATAAGACACCTATATATACAAATCTCCAACCTTGATAACAAGGTCGTCTAAACCCTCAACCCTTAATTACATAATTAAAATGAAAGATACAAATATTTATCACTAGAACAATATAATGATTTACATAGCATAACATGGACCTAAATCAAATTCCCAAATGCTCAACTCCACCGGAAATCACGCCAAGATCAACCACAACACGCTACACCACTAGGAAAACCGCATAACATGAAAATCATCACTGGTTGATAGAAACCACCAAAAATAGCACAATGATAAATGTGAATCATCAAAACAAATAGGACACAACTAGGAAACACCAGCAAGCATGTTAGAGTCATCAAGAACACCTGCACCAACACCACTTATCAAATCTTCATCGGTCAACATCTGAAAGCTCAAGAACACAACTAATCAACAACTATCATGAAGAAAGATAACTTGCAGAGCACCAAATCATGATCCATCTAAAATGAAGATAAACAAGACCATCCCAAACAATATCCAAAAAATCTTAGCACAAGATCTTATCACATTGGATTATACCTGAGGAAATACTGAGCTCTGCAGAACAGTAATCAACAAAACAACACTATAAATCAGATCATGAGATCTTCCCAATTTACAATCACCAAAGAAATATAAAGGAGTATGTTGACATCAATAATAACAACATATCCTAGCAGCAACAATGACCAACAATATGCAACAATCTCCCCATTTGGCATTGATGACAACATATGAATGTGAAAAATAGTCAATGCAAAGAAAGAAGATATCTCCAGCAAACTCCCCCTAAGATCAAGACATATAAAGCAGTTTTTCACATGATCTCTCTCCCCGTTTGACAACAATGCCAAAGATTTCAAAATATAAAACCAAAATTACTCTTCCCCTTAGAATATGAAACATGAATCTCTTTCTGCAAAACACAGACTACTCTAATAGAGGTGTTATCATTGATTAAAAATGGGCTTTTCTTTTCCCATAATTGGCTATGGTTTTTATTAATTTTGAGTAAGGTGCATTTTCAAATGCTTCAGCTCTATTTTAGGCCTTAAGGGTTTAGGGTTTTTTGATTTTTAAATCACCCGATGTCTGTTTAAGACCCTCTAGTTTCTATTCTTTCGTTACTTTATCCACTTAAGTAATGGGTCATGGGATCGTAGGAAGTGTCCCCCCTTGTCATTTGCCTAGCCGGTCATGTTAATTAATTGCAAAAAATTTATGCCTTATGTGTATTCCTCCTAAAGTTGTTGGGCCCAGTAAATAGTGTGCATCTCACGGATGGATCTACGGCTTTCGCTATTTCGCTAGGTGAAGTTGCGCATAGTTTAAAACCAGCGAAGTTGCGAAAATGACATGGCATGCCAACTAGGTGGTCTAGTTGGTCAATGAGGGTGAGTGAAATGGCGGTGCATGGCATAAGCTACAACAGTCAGCAAGTGGGGATTAAAGGTTAAAAGGCGAGTCCCAGAGGTGAGTCACGTCGCAGGTTAGGAGATGACATGGCAGATATAGGTGTCAAGAATTAATTAGAGCCTAGTGCTTTCTCTCGGCAAATAAAAAAGCAACATGTCAGCTCTGAAGATGACTATACGCCAGGTGTTCAAAGTGAGTCAAAGGGCCCATCCCTCCCGAAGCCTATTCAGATGGTTAAAAGCCGATCAACTAAAAAATGATCTGACGGCCTGCGCTATTTTGCAAGGGTAAGATGCTCGTGCTTTATACCCTGCGAAATAGCAAAAGTGAACGAGGACCATCCATGTGTCGTGATGGATGGTAATGTGTCTAGGGACACGTGGTCTTAGAAGAAAGTCATGGGCCAGCCAAGGTGGAACCGGCGGTATAAGAGAAAGACACGTGGCCAGCGTTGAGTCGAATGTGAAAGGCATTTCAAGGCCAGTGGTTGAGTGCCACGTGGTAGCACATAGCCAATAGAGAAGCGGGACCGAGCACGGAGCCAAGGCTATTAGTTAGTGTAACGGTCGATCAAGTTTCTTTTGATCGGACGGTCGGTGCTATTTTGTAGGACCAAGCTGCCCGATAGTTATGCTTTGTGAAGTTGCGAAAGAGCGAAAAGAAAGACTTGCAGGAACGTTGTGACTCGTTGGAGCAAAAAATATGAATTCTTCTATTAATTCAATTTTGAAGGGACAGCTGAAGCATGCGGAATCAATGTTGTAGTTAAGACCCTGGGTACAATACATGATTTCCCATCAACCGGATGAAGATATCTTTTTAAAGAATTATTGCAGAGGAGCAGATGCAGAGCTATCTTCTTCAGGTACAGAGCAAGTCAATTCAGTTGCAGAGCAAATTCCTTCGAGTTAAGAACAGGTTTTTTCATACTCATGTGTAGCAATTTTTGTGTGGTGTGTTTTAGATAAGATATTGATTCATCACAGAAGTATTTAGGGGCGGTATTCATTTCTTACATTTTTTTAAATGGCTCCTAAAAGAGAATTTTCGGGCAAAGTCAATTATTCAGAAAGAAGTATCTATGATGATTTTCTTGAACAGTTGACGTTGTCAACTAATCAGGCATCGAAGGCAAAATAATTAGTGCCTAGAGCTCCCCATTTGAAAATAGGAGAAGGACTGTATGACAAGGGTAACTGGTTGAGAGAGCCACAGGTTGGATTGTCTAGGTTGGGGTTATTTAAGATTGGATTTGGAATGAGAAATTCTTCGGCCCTGCAAAACAGTATTTGGAAATTAGATGTTGGGAAATTGGTAGTCCCAGGGGTATTTATGGACATAGATTTGTTGACCCAAATTGCACTCAACTATGATCCAGTCACAAGAAGCATTTGGGATATAAATGGAAAAACCCTTATTGAGATTAATGCTGATGAATTCAGAAATGCTTTTGGGCTTAATGAGTTTACCAATTTTCTAGAGCCCATAAATTTCAAGTCATTAGATCAAATTTATAGTGCATAGAGGAATCATCTCAGGAATGGGCCACTCAAGGAATTTTTTTGTAAAGATAGGTGGGTTGACAGTTGTAGGACCCAACACAGAAGATCCCTTTTCATTGAGTATGTTCACCCTTAGGGCTAAGGGAATGTACTGGGCACTTTGCCAAGTTTTGGGAGAAGATGCTGAAGCAAATATGCCCAATCACTACCTGTTAATGATTGCTCAGATTTTGAATCCTTCTCTTGCAATTACATTTGATTATGCTTCTTTCATTGCTAATGCTATCCATGGAGGGTTAACAGGAATAAAGAATGGAAAGGTGGATAGGCCTTTCGGATGGTATTCACTCCTGATGCATCTATTTCTTTTCAAAGGTGGTGATTACTTTGCCAGTGGACTGGACCTTGTCAAGGAGAAAGAAGGAGAAAAGATGTCAATACAACTATGGAGTACTGTGTTGTCATGGGATAGGGAGGATGCCAATTTCTTGAAGTTTGACAAATACTTTGCATCCAAGATCAGGACTCTCCTCTGCTTGGAGAACCCAAGAATTCCCAAGGTTCTTTTGGAATTCATAAGACCAAAAGAATTCACAGAGAACATAAAAATTGTTCACAATTGGGGTGACATTTATTTGTATCTAGTCTCGATAGTTTTCAGAGTGTTTGGTTTTAGAGGCACCCCATTCTTGCTACCTTACCAAGTCCCTCTCAAAGTGGGAATTGCAGAGATCCCTAGACAAATTGGTGGTGTACAAGAGGCAGAACAGACAGGCAGGGGTAAAGGGACCGTTTTCCCTACAGTTACCATAGCCCACCAATTTGTAATAACAAAAGGGGGTTGGAATTGCTTTGAGGATTTTCTCAAGCCTTATCATTTGTCTACTGCAGTATCCAGGTGTGTTGATCCAGAAGACTTCTTCAATGACATGTTTAGAAAGAGAGCAACATGCAGAGGTAGGCCCCATCAATTTCAGTTTCCTGAAGACCTCATTAGAAATGAGTTTGATCTAGATGAGCAGGAGCTGAAGAAAGAGAAATGGGCGTCTTATAAGAAAGCCTTAGATTTCATGCATTAGTTTGATGCCAGCTATGACCCTTTGTCTAGCTTTTTCCCTCTGGAGGAGAAAATAAAGTTTTTAATTGTTTTCTTTGAGGATGTGATGCAGACCCTGAAGGAGTAGAGGGAAGTTGTAATCAAAGGAAACCCTGAAAAGACAAGAGTGGTCCTAAGTAGGTCATCTTCCAGCAAAGTAATCCCTCCTGGTGATTATACACTACACAAGAAATCTAGTTACAGTGTGCTAATGCCTACAACAGGGGAGCCCTCTTCCTCTAAAGGAAAGAGGAAGATACATGATGTCATTGACATCCAAGAGAGCCCAAAGAAGAAAAGGGTAGGAAAAGAAGTACAATCAGATGCACCTTTGTATTCTCCATCCCAATCCCCTATCCACATAAGAGATGAGCAAGTAGTAGCTGAGAAACTCCTACAGTTAGGCAGTCTAAGAGAAATTGCCTACACTTATGATGAAGTGGAAGAAGGAATGCCAGAGGAACCCCTTGCTGCTGAAATGGACATTACCACCACTGAACTCAAAGGCCAGGAGTGGGATCCTGAGATGAAGCAGGCAAGTAATGCCTTCTTGGCTGACAACAATTTTGTCACATCAGAAGCATTTATGCAGTTTATATGGAAATAGAACATAGATAAATACAATGCTAGATGTGAAAAGAGAAAGGGTGAACAGCCTAATAAAGATCCAACCCTGGTAGAAGAGGAAATAAAGCAAGAGATGATGGAAGAATTCAAAACCATCACCCCTGAGCAAGGGAGAGATATGGTGGCACAAGCTGGAGTGCTTATTTTACCCGAGTGGGATATAGCAGATGCCCTGGTACTAGACGTAGTGAGGAAGGAGACTAAACCCATGGAGGGAATTACTTTCAGTAAGGATAATGCTGCACTCATCATGTGGTCTCTCATGAGAAATGAGAGTAAGAAAAGCAAAGATACCCCAGGGTCAAGTTACCTTGGTGGGATGATGGTGAAGAGAGTGCAGAGTACAGGGGTAGTGGAAGCTGCTAGCACTATGCTAGAGACTGCAAAATTTAGGGTTGTAGTAGCAGAAAAGGAAGCCAAAGAAAAAGAGATCCTCCAAGTCAAGTTGGAAACAATTTTGAATGCCTATAACAGTGCTAAGGAGGAGGTAAGAGGTAAGGATAGCATCATTGCTAAGCTGCAGAGCCAATTGACTGGACAATACCATCAAGGTGAGTCTTCAACACTGATAATCTCCTCTTCTCCTGCAAGACCTCCACCTACTAGCCCTATCATTGAGTTTCCACCATCTCCAGCACCCACCAACTCTCAAATGGTTGAGATTACTCCTCAAGAATTTGAAAATTTAAAACAGGCTCAGGCCTTATATGCAAAGAAGTATGAGGAGAGAGTAAAGGCTACAATTTCCAGTTTTGCAGATACAATGAATGTCTCATTGCTATATAATAATGTAGGTAAAATTTTTGATATATGGAATGAGCTCAGGGGAGATAAGGCCATTTTGACACCTATTTTTGACAAGTGGAGGCCTAGGGAGCAAGATTTAGAGTTTATATGTGCACCTTATGATGAAGTAGGGGCCAATCCTATCATTAAATCCACTTGTGACATCACTAAAGATTTAGTACAATTAGCAGTAGAGGTGGATAATGTTGATAGGAAAGTTAATTTGTGCAAGAAGGAATATACTGATCAAGTTTTTGAGTTGCTCCCAGGAGTTTTTGCTAGCCCAGATCAACCGAAGGATAAACAAATTTGGCTTAAGGAGATAGAAGCCAAACTATCAGCAAGAATTAAAGGAATTATTAATCTAGATGATGCTTCTTTCTTTGTTATAACAATACAGGAGATAGAGAAAATTAAGGCACATTATAGTTTTCTCAATTCAGAAGTCAACAAAATGAGAAACTCTTGGAAAAGGTTGACCAAAGCTAAGGATAAAGTGATTAATTTCTCATGGTCGACCGATGATGTGTATAGTGAGTGGACAACTAAGTATGCCACCCATGATCCGGAATAGTTGGAGAGCGCCCCTGAAAAGGTAGAAGAAGTTACAACCGAACAACCTGTTGAAGAAACTACAGAGGCCGAAAAGAGCTTGTAACTATTTTTGTGAAAATCTTGTAACCTCTTTGTTTTGAAAGAAATGATTGTAACAAACTCTCCTCAAGAAGTCTGAAGCTTTGTGCATCCATGTTGTTATAAATGGATACCAGGACTAGAGGAAAAGAAGATCGCAAAAGAATTGTAAGAAAACGCTGCTGAAATTCATAGCTGAGCCTTTCTAAGTGTAATGGAGAAAATTCCAAAGTTTTTGTAATACTTCTTCAAAAAATAATATCAATATGCAGACCATCGGCTTTTGAGTAAACTTTGTGTTGTCTTCGAGTATTCCTGCAATTTGTTTATTGCTTTCATTCTGAATAATCCAGTGTTATTTTGTTTGAATGGGGTTGCAAGGCAATTTTTAGTAGATGTGATCACTAGCTTTTCTCTTTAGGAGGGAAATTAAAGATGCGGGGATCATTCCTACCAGTGAACTCTTTGTAGGGAACTTTGAATCTTGATGATCATGGTTTAATTTGATATGCATAAATTCTTATAAGTGTTAGGCACATATAAGGATTAATAGAAGTCGAGCCAATGGGATGTGTGAAGATATTTTGTTTTAGGGAGTATTGTTTGAATTTTAGATGACTCCGTGACCTTGGATATGGCACTGGTATTGATTGAAGTTGTCTATTACATGTTTTGTTGGTCACAATACTGAATATGAGTATAATTTGTATTCTTTTGTTTCAGTTGGTTTCAAAGTGATTAAATCCACTGGTTTTCTGGATTGGTTTGTTGTGGGTTTATGTTTGAAAGTGTGAATTTAGTTCACAAAGGTATACCTATCTAGACTTTGAGAAAGTCTGAAGTGTAGAAGGTTTATTTAAACCTTGTCATATGTTGTCTTGAGAATTTCCTTATCTTTGATATCTCTTCTACACCGAGTTCAATCATATTATATTAAGGATGATTAAAGAGAATCAGATTTTTAAGACAACAAGAGGAGCAACACCAACTCACCAATCCGGATAAAGAGATAAAGCTCTAAAGTCCATTGGATTGATGCAACTCAGTGCATCTAGTTCTCATCAGGAGGGGTGGATACCCCTAACTTGTCTCTCAAATAGATAAGTGTATATGCAGGCAAAGGCTTAGTTAAAATATTAGCTATTTATTTCTTTGTAGATACATATTCTAGCTTCACCTACTCTCTCAAGTAATGATATTTGATTGACACATGCTTAGTCTTTGAATGTTGCACTGAATTCTTTGACATGTTAATAGCACTAGAATAATCATAGTATATAACAGTAGGCTCATCATAAATAACTCTAATATCCTTCAACATTTACTTCATCTAGACTACCTGAGTGCAATTACTAGTAGTAGCAGTGTACTCAGCTTCAACAATAGATAAGGACACTAAATCTTGTTTCTTACTAGCACATGAAACCAACTTCTTACCCAATTTTTTTTTTCGACTGATAGTGCTCTTCCGTTCATTTACATCACCAGCCCAATCAACATCAGTTGAGGAACAAATCATGAAATCAGCATTCATCGGATATCTTAACCCATAATCCATAGTTCCCTTCAAGTATCTGAATATCCTCTTCACAATAGTGACATGACTCTCTTTCAGATCAGCTTGATATCTACCAGCCATGCACACAACATGCATAATGTCTAGCCTAGTCTAAGTAAGATATAGCAATCCATCAACCATAGATCTGTACAAACTTTGATTAGCTTTTGGAGATTCATCATTCTTAGACAATTTACAACCAGTCACCATAGGAGTTCCAACTAGTTTTGAGTCATCTAACGCGAACTTCTTCAACAATTCCTTTATATACTTAGTTTGAGATATGAATATAGCTTTTCCAGTCTATGAAATCTACAAACCTAAGAATAATTTCATCTCACCTATCATAGACATCTCAAATTCTTTCTGCATATCACCAACAAACTTCATGCTCAAGTCATCATACCTTCAAAGATAATATCATCAACAAAGACTTCAACAATTAGGATGTTATCATTTTTTATCTTAAGATACAGACTATTGTCAGCAACACCTTAACTAAATCCCAATTTCAACAAATATTTATCTAGTCTAGCATACTAGGCTCTAGGGGATTTCTTTAGTCCATAAAGAGATTTCTTCAGCTTACATGCCATGTCTCCATCACTCGATAATGAAAATCCATCAGGTTTCTCAATATAGACTTCTTCCTCAAGATCACCATTCAAAAAGGCAGATTTGACATCCATCTGATATACCTTGAAATCTTTATAAGAAGCATAAGCAAGCAATAGTCTAACAACTTCAAGTCTGGAAACGAGAGAAAAAGTCTCCTCATAATCAATTCCTTCTTTATGAGAATATCCTTTGCAAACTAGTCTAGCTTTATTTATGAAAACTTCACCAGCTTCATTCAATTTGTTCTTGAATACCCATTTAGTACCAATAACATTCTTATCCTTAGGTCTAGGCACAAGTTCCCAAGTTTTATTCTTTTCAATTTGATCTAATTCTTCTTCCATATCTCTCATCCAATTTTCATCTTTGCAATCTTCAACAACATCTTTAGGTTCAACTTTAGAAATCAAGGATACTTCTTCAACAACTAATTTTCTTCTAGTCATTACACCTTTATTCTTATCACTAGTAATTTGATTTTCAAAATGATTCAGTCTTACATACCTTAGAGTCTTTTGATTGTTCTGATTTTTAGGTTCCTGCACTTCTTCACCGGCAACAACAACATTTAGGTCAACAATCTCTACTAGATCATTCTTCTTAGGCTCTTTCTTCTAAATATGAGCTAAAACAATATGTTGTCCATAATCATAACTACATGCTCTGATCTCGTTACCCAGGTTCTCATCCACCTTCACATTTGCACTCTCTACTATCTTTCTTAGTCTCTTTTTGTAGCATGGGTAGGCTTTTCTCTTTGTACAATATCCCAAGAAAATTCCTTCATCACTTCTAGCATCAAACTTTCCTATATGCTCATCTCTCTTGATATAACATTTTCTACCAAATACTTTGAAATATCTCATAGTAGGAACATGAACAAACCATAGCTCATAAGGGGTCTTACCTGTATCAACTTTGATGTGAACTTTGTTGAATGTGTAAACAACAGTGCTAATGGCTTCTTTCCAGTAGACATTCAAAACATTTCCTTCAATCAACATAGTCCTTGCAACATCCAAGACAATTATGTTCTTCCTTTCAACAACTCCATTTTGCTGAGGGGTTCTAGGAGCAAATAATTGTCTTCTAATCCAATGCTTCTCACATAATGAATTGAACTTAGACACTTTACCTTCAAACCAGACTCAGTCTCAACCTTTGTTTTGAATATCTTGAACTTGACCAACACTTTTGATTTCTCCATCAAAAAGACAACTCACATCATTCTAGAATAATCATCAATTAGTAGCATAAAACATATATCACCTTGCACACTTCTAACATTTGTAGGTCTACATAGGCCAGTATGCACAAGATTTAGCAGTCCATCTGATGTATATTTTTTTCTCTTGAAATAAATCCTTGTTTGCTTAGCTAACTGACATTTTTTTACATATCGGATTAGCAGGCTTAACAATCTTAGGCAGATCTCTAACAACATGTGTAGAACTAATCTTAATCATTGAATCAAAATTAACATGACATATTATCCTATGCCACAACCAACTCTAATCAATCTGAGCAATCAAACAACTTTTCTCACTAGCATTTAAATGAAAAGTGTTACCTTCAGTCTTAGTTCCAGATTTAATCTCTATACCAAAGGCATTTAAGATCTTGCATTTTCCTTCCTTTGTTGGCATTGTGTTGTCATTGATGTCAACCAGTAATGGTGTCATTGATGTTAACTAGTATAGCATGTTACCAGTACAACCTGTCACTGATAAGTATAAGATGTCAACCGAGCATTGGAGTCACCAGTATACAAGTTAGTGTTGGAGACATAAGTTGATGTTGACCGGTTAGTAGGCATTGGAGATAGTGGCATTATGACAATGCCAACCGGTGAGTGATGTGTTGGTATTGTATGCTTGCCAATCGACAAGCATGTGACTGGCAAGAAAGAAAGTTTGATCCAATGAAGAAGTGCAAAACTAGTATGCAGTTGATGCCATTCAACAAGACTCCCATTGGATACAAATGTTGTCACAAGATGAAGAGAAGACTAAAAGAGAGCGTGCTCAACCAGATCATATGTCAGCTAAGGCATATTTGTGCAATGCCAAAAACATAATGAGTGACAAGGATGTACTCCCACAGGTAAGTGATAATGCTCTGGGATAAGACAAAGAAGTTAAAGGAAGATGACTGAAGGCACGTACCAGATGAACAAGTGAACAAAGATGCCTTAGGTGCATGAAACTAGAGATGTGCACCAGATCAACTAGAGTAGGTAAGATGAGCCACCAGAACAGAAGAGGAAGAGTGAGGAGTGAAGAATTTATCACTTTGACAAACCAATTGAGAGGTGAACCGGTCAAATGAAGAAGAAGGAAAGGTTCAACATTGTAGACAGAGAGTGAAACCAGCATGCAGATGGAGCTTAGTGTCACTGGTGTGCATGGTATGTTACCAGTATACAAGCAAGAGATATTACCAGTATAGATGTCTACCGGTAAAGAAGAGCAAAGAATGCAAAAGTGAAAGGCTCTCATTCAATGAAGATGAGCATGTTGTGGGTTGACAAGATTGGTGATTGATTGTTGCATAACCTATAGAGTTAGAAAATGGGTAGGTAAGCACTGCTAGTGTATGATATGATCGGTGACAGATTCTTAACCGACACAGGTGACTAAGTTGAGTTGGATGGTGACTAAGAGTGACACATAGGAAATAGGTGGCATACGTACATTGGAGGATAAACAATGCGTTGACGAGGTTGGTGATGAGTCGGTCGATATTAAATGAAGACCCCAACTATCACAGGTTGATTGCAGGGGTTTACGGTTCAAGACATATCAGAGGACATAGATCTAATTCATTGGCATCATGATCGATGTAGAGTGTCTAAGTGTAGATTGAAGTAGGTGAAGATACGATATCATTCATCATGATTGACAAGTGTGTTAGGATTCCCATAGATACTGAGAGGGGGGGATGAATCAGTATCTAACCGGTGTACAACATTTCTTCTCTTAAAACCTACATAACATATTATAACAGTGTACTAGTATGCAAGAAATAATGTAATAAATAGAATTAAAAGCATCCACATGAAAAGCACACCATGACACAAGGATTTAATGAGGAAACCCGGTGTGGGAAAAACCTCGGTGGGATTTGTGACCCACAATATCCACTTACTGGCCAATAAGAGAATATTAATTACAATAGGGGCCTGCACATGTAGGAAGGCCAACTGCCTAGAGATCACTGCTCAATGGGAAGTCTCACTGACTTACAATGTGGATTATACAAATCCAATATCTTGTACTGCTTTACAATAGCATCTATAATGCCTGATTTAGTATCGATTGCTGCTCTACTTCTTACATAAACCCTTTAACCTATATTTTGCATAATAGGTTTGCCTTAATATTTCGCCTACTTCACTTTCTTCACTTACTTCCTCACTTACAAAATGTCTACAATGATATCTTTTATATATAAGAGTCATTTTACAACATACCAAGTCGGCTTACAAAGTTTTTACAATAATAAACAAAGTTTAATATAACAAAATCCTATCGGCCTCTGTGCTGGTATACTTCCTTTCTTTGTGTCGGTGCCGGTGTCTTGAGTGGCGGTGTAGAGTGTGATCGTTGATGCCGATGAACTATCTTGCCAGTGTAATGCCTTGCTAGTATAATGACTTGCCGGTGACATAGGATTGCAAGGTTGCCATCAATGACCAAACCTTCAATCACTTACAATGTCTCATTGGAGTTTGCATATGCCAACAATCTCTCCCTTTGGCATTGATGGCAACACTCATGAGAAATTTCAAAAGTGTATCCAAAAATGTGAAGTCCAAAAAAAATGTTACCAAAAATATGTGCTCCCCCTGAGCTTATGATTCCTGTGATATTTGAATTTTCTCATCCCACTACTCCCCCTTTGGCATCAATGACAAAGGTTGTCAATATGTCAGTAGAGTTTGTAGTTTCAACCTTGTAATTAGGTAGTTACAATTTGAAATAGATCCGCCAAAATCAAGTTTATACTCTCCATAAACTTTTTACTGTCTCTTATTGCTGACTTTGTTCTTTTAACTGTACCAATGAGATGCTGCAAGTGCTCTGCCGGTGTTTTCTGTCCCTATATCAGTGCCTCAGATATTTCCTTCTGCAATGATGCTAGATAGTCCAATCTTGGACTCAGATTTAATCTCAGATGCTTTTCCTTATTCACTATTCTCTCTTTTTCTCTTTCCAATTTAAGTAATTCTTCCTCAAAATTTGTTATCTTCTATTCAAAAATTGATAATGTATTAGGTGAGTTAACAAAATTATCTACAAGTTTGTTGATTTCATCATGTACCTTGCTCACCTTCTTATCAATATCTACAATCAAAAAGTTTGTCTTACAGGTGTCTTTGTACAGAGTTTTGTACTCTTTCAATAAATTACATAGTTCCAGTAGAAGTGTGTCAAAATCTTTGCTACACTTCTTTATCTACTCATCAAAGAATCTTTGCTTCTCAATTTCCAATTTGTCCTTCAATGTCTCTTCCTTTATTTTCTCAATGTTTTATGTGATATATTTACACAAGGTATCAAGTTGTCCTAAAGAATATTTATTGTCTATATTACAGTTAGGAGCAATTACCTTCAAAATTGGTATTGTGTCATCTATTGCCTTATAAGCTTGTGAGCTGCAATCTGTTATCTTTTTAATTGAATCCAATAGTACTTCAGTCACATTAGTTGATTTATAGCCTGGTGATGAACCTACATTCTGAGTACCGCCAGTGGAAGTAACCAAGCTTGTATTGACCTCTGGTAGGTCTGTTTGTGTTTGCATTTCATTAAGCAATGGTTTTTCTACTTCTCCAGTTGTCGGTGGCATTGTTTCCTTATGAACCTGTTCCTATTTCTATTACTATTCCTCTTCAGGAGCCTTTTGCTCCGTTTGATTCTCTGTTTGTTGCATTGTCTCAATCTGAGTCTGAGTTTCTACCTATTGCTCTTTGTCATCTACCAGTTTCTTCTGTGTGTTATCAGTTTTCTCAGCTACGAGAGGCTCACTAGCCATGTCAGTCTTATTAGCTGTATCTTTGTTTACCACAATGTTGATCTTTTGAGTATCAAGATCCACTGTATATAAGACTTTAGGATTAGGATTGTCATCCTCTACATCCATACTTTCAACTGTCGATTGATCTTTTATAGCTGTTGTTTTTATCGGAGGAGTAATCAAAGGAGGTGGGGGTAAGTTGTCTTTAACCTTGATACTGGGTGGCCCACCAACTTTACCTTTACCCTTGTCCCTTTCTTTCTGATATACCTTTATAGGTTTGTGGCTCATGTATTCTTCTTGTTTTTCTTTTTCCACTAGGAAAATGTCCCATGCATTTTTTGTCTCCTCAGTCACCTCATTAACTCTTCCAACCATTAAAGCAATGTGCCAGTGTGTAGTAGAAAATACTGACCGGTTGGCTTGAGCAATTAAGTCATCAATTTCTTTGGGTGAATTCACTGGATATACAGCAAGTAGCTTCTCTATCTTTATTTTCTTGTCAAGTTCTACTACTGCTTGTCTCCTTGCTTCCAGTCTCTTAAATAGTTCATCTGGTACTTCATCTACTACTTCCATAAAAAATTTCTTATACATATCCATATGCAATATAACACTACTTTCTACTTGTTCTTTTTCATCAACTGTCAGAGTGTCATATATTTTCTCTATATTCTTCAGTTTCCCTTCCTCTATAATTTCATTCAACAGTTTGTCAAGAGGGGCCAAGTCCTTATTTGTCCTCTTCTTCTTTTTGGGTGTCAGTTTCTTCTTCTTTGGTGTAGCCTTTCTTATCGTAGATCTCACTACTTGTTGTTTTTGTCTTGTCCTCCTAGGTGAGGGTGTGGTTGCCAGTGACGGATCTCTTTTCCTTACAACTCTCTTGAAAGTTGTAGGCATGTCATTCTTTAAAGATGTACCTATCGGCGATAGGTGAGTTTCAGGTTGTGGAGCTGCTAACTCATCCTTTGTTATACCGGTTTGTTCCATTACCCTATCCTTGATCTCCTTTTCTTGCCTAGAACCTTTCCTTACAACTGCCTCAACCTTTTTCACTCTTTTCTTAGATTGTATTTGTCTTTCAATAGTTTCTACACTACCAAATATTTCTTCCTTAGGTTCTTTAGGGGCTTCCAGAAGTGCTTTAGCATATGTTTCAATTACATGATCATCTATTTTGTAGCCCGTCTCTGTTACCCAAACTGTCCTAGGTATGACTGCTTCCATCCAGATCTCATCCTACTTGATTACAAAGCATATTTCATCCTTGTATTTGTCAACAATCTTTTGTGATAATCTGATTCTTTTCTTCATTTTGGCTTTAAGTGCTTGAAAGAAATCATGGATATTGTTTTCCTTATCTTCTCCCATATTTTTGAATAATTCTATTAACTATTTACCTAACGGTATATCATATCCAAGTTCTTTGTAGCCTATACCAGAAACCT
This sequence comes from Cryptomeria japonica, assembly GCF_030272615.1. Lineage (NCBI taxonomy): Eukaryota > Viridiplantae > Streptophyta > Pinopsida > Cupressales > Cupressaceae > Cryptomeria > Cryptomeria japonica. The sequence continues at coordinate 691,551,740 of NC_081412.1, forward strand.
ATTTGGTTATATGTAGCATCAGACATACTAGTAGATTTCCAAATTTAAAAGTTCCTTTCTTATCCTTCTTAATCCTGCCTAAGTTATCAATTAATTCGTCCTTCAACCACTCACATACATCAATGTTTGCATTATTTGTGACCATATCATAAGCACTCTTACTGCATAAACTTGAAACTGAATTGAGTCTATTTGCATGAGTAGCTTTATATCCTAATATCATGTTGATAAATCTCACATTAATATCTGTTACATCATTTACTCTTAAGGACCTTCTGTCAGATGTTGCACCAGTTAGGTTTATAACTAGGTCATTGGATACTTTCTTAGTTTTGTCTGGCCTTTTACCGGTGGTTGGTAACCCTATGACAGCTTTCACAACTTCTTTGGTGATTTTGTGAATTGCATCTAACCAGAAAAATTCACCATGTACCCTGCTTAAGACTATCGTAATCACATCCTTTAAGAATTCAGGAATGCTAAGGATCTCTATAAATCCTAGGGTTTCAATGATCTTGTGTTCATTTTTTACATTGCCACATTCATCACATATGACAGTTTTAAACATGGTTTTAATCTCTTCATCTCCCAGTTCCTCAATGTTATAATGAATGTAAATTCTGGGATCTTCAGCATAAACAACTCCCTTAGGAATTTGAGAAAAAGCACCTAAGGTATCATCTTTCTTTGCTACCTCGGGAACTAATTGAAATATGGGCCTAGGTCTTTTTATAACTTCGACAATAGTAGGGTTTTCTATATATTCAATTGCAGAGGTGGATGCCATGATAAAATACCTTTACTGCCTTTAGGATGGATGATTGCTTGAAGTGTTCTTGCCTCTTGCTTGAAATGCCTTAGCTCAGAATCTTCGCGCTTTTCGTAGGTTCGAAAACTCGGTGAAATAAAATGGAGCCAAAACCTTAAATTTATAGTGTCTTTTTGCCATCTACCACATTAAATGCATGCCGGTTAAGTATTCACTTAACATTGTCTGCCGGTAACAAAGTAATTTCCAACTTCTTATCTCTAACCAAGGGAATAATAGCACGTGTCATTAGATTGCCAAACCCTCAAGGAAACATTCTTCAATTCGATGAAGAGCTTCCTATTAGTGGAGCACTGCTCTGTCCTGTCGGTGAAGCATCACTATGTCCTGCTGGTGAAGCATTGACTGGTTCTACTAGTGGAGGAGTATTCCCAATATTTAGATCAACTTTTCTAATCCATTGTTTTGAGAATTCTTGCTTAACCTCTTCAACTTTTCTTTACCTTTCAAGCTACAAATTTTTTTGTCTACCGATGATCCTTTACTTCTACAGAATTTTGCAATGTGCCCAATCCTGTTACATGCATAACAAGTCGATATGACCAATCGGTGAATAGCTTTCCCATAACCTATGCCAGTTTGTGTTCTGCATTGACTAGATAAATGTCCAAATCTTCCACAAACATAACATTTCACATTCATTCTGCAATTTTCAGAGTTGTGACCAACTTTGTTGCATTTTGAACATTGACCGGTGGGTGTGTTGATATTCTAATAAATTCTAGATCTACATTCATTTACTCTATGACCATACTTATTATAGTTAAAGCATTTTCCATTGAATTTATAAGCATTAGGTTGTCTTACTGGTTTGTTGTGATCCTGAGTATTTGCAGTATCGGAGCTTTCACTAACTTCAAAGCCAATTCCAGAAGTGTCACCTTTAGGTTTTTGATTCTTCAGCAAGGTGCCAAGTTCCTCTGAGCTTTTCTTGAATTTTTCTTTATGTTGATTTGTAGTTTCCAGTTCTCTTTCTAAGACCTCTTTCTGCCTCATCAGTTCATTGGAGTCATTCTGAGTGTGCATCAGATCTATCTTCAACGTGCCATTTTCATAGCTAAGTCTTATGTTCTCATTTACTGCATCACTTAGTCATCTGGTCAATTCTTCTTCATTCTTCTTCCTATCCTCAATTTCTTTACAAAATCTCATAGTCATATTCCTTTTCATCATTCTCATTTTGCATTTTTTTGCAAAGTTCCCTTCTCCTATTTCTTGCAACAGTAAGAGTCACTTGAAGTGCTTGAATGATATCCTGAGTTGCCTTTAGATCATCTTCTAATTTGATATTTTTCAATTTTTCTGCATCACAGTCTGAAAGGCTCCTTCAAGTTGCTTCATCAGATTTTCAATCTTTACCAGTGTCAAGATCTTCCTCAAGCTATTAGGCTTCTAAAAATAGAGGACCAAGCTCTGATACCAATTGTTAGGATTCCCACAGATACTGAGAGGGGGGGGTGAATCAGTATCTAATCAGTGCACATAATTTCTTCTCTTAAAACATACAGAACATATTATAACAGTGTACCGGTATGCAAGAAATAATGTAATAAACATAATTAAAAGCATCCACATGAAAAGCTCACCATGACACAAGGATTTAACGAGGAAACCCAGTGTGGGAAAAACCTCGATGGGATTTGTGACCGACAATATCCACTTACTAGCCAATAAGAGAATATTACTTACAATAGGGGCCTGCACATGTAGGGAGCTCACTGCTCAATGGGAAGTCTCATTGACTTACAATGTGGATTATACAAATCCAATATCTTGTACTACTTTACAATAGCATCTATAATGTCTGATTTAGTACTAGTTGCTGCTCTGCTTCTTACATAAACCCTTTAACCTATATTTCGCATAATAGGTTTGCCTTAATATTTCGCTTGCTTCACTTTCTTCACTTACTTCCTCACTTACAAAATGTCTACAATGATCTCTTTTATATATAAGAGTCATTTTACAACATGCTAAGTCGGCTTACAAAGTTTTTACAATAATAAACAAAATATAATATAACAAAATCCTGTCGGCCTCTATGCCAGTATACTTCCTTTCTTTGTGCCGGTGCCGGTGTCCTGAGTGCCAGTGTAGATTGTGATCATTGATGCCAGTGAACTATCTTGCTAGTGTAATGCCTTGCCAGTATAATGCCTTGCCGGTGCCATAGGATTGGAAGGTTTCCATCAATGACAAAACATTCAATCACCTACAATGTCTCATTGGAGTGTGCATATGCCAACAAAGTGCAAATCGACAAACAAGCCTTGTTTTCTAAATATAAAAATGTGTATTGGAAGCAACGAGATTGGCAGAGTTGAGTGATCTATTGTAGGTTGACAATCTCAGAGAAGAGATTTGATCTGATTGGACATGATATGCCTCGTGATTGATGGAGAAAACCCTAGAGCTCCAAGGTTTGAACGACCATGTTGGCGAGAAAGCTCACAGATAAATATGCAGACCAAATATCACAGATGATTGATGTTGCCAGATGATTAGGAGTTGAATATTGAAGAGAAGAGTGTGAATGTACAACAAAGAGCCAACCAATCAGAGATTTCATCGAAGATCATAATGAATAAGTATTGGAAGGTGTAACTGGTAAGAGGGTTTAGCAGAGGTTTAACTGGTAAGCTTAGAGTGACCGGTGGTGCTAGAACCCACAGGAAGGTAGCAGAGGGTGTTGTAGTGCAGTGGGAGTGTCAGTGAAGATCCAACAAGTTAGGATCAAAGGAGGGCTTGACTGGTAAGATAAGAACCGATAGAGATCAAAGTGAAAAGAACTGACAGAGTGAAGAGTACTGATGGTGACAAGCAGTAGTGGATCTTAGTGAGCAGAGAACCGACATAGAATAGAGCATAGGAAGACCAGTTGAGAAGAGTAGAACTGGAGGTGAGATTGTAGAGGTTACGAAACTCATTTGTAACTGGGTTTTTACTAATGTATTTTTTACAATTATTGTAATCACTGAGTTGGAGCTTGGTGTAGGGGTTGGTGCTCCTTGGGTTGGCTCCCTAAATTAGGGGTGGGTGCTCCTTGGGTTGGTTCCCTAAACTTTGTAATACAAGGTTTATTGTGAGGCTGGATTGGATTAGTAGATTCCAACAACATTTCTCACCAAGGTTTTCCCCATGTTGGGTTTTCCTCATACATCCGGTGTTATGTGATGTTCCTTTTGTGTGTGCTTTCATTTGAGTCTTCTCCCTATCTCACTAGTATATCCATCTTGTGTTAGATATTCTAACCAATACACACATTTAGGTTTAAAAAGGGTTAAGTTTGGAAACCACTGATCCACTCCCCCCTCTTAGTGGAATCTTGTGTTCTACATCCTTGAATTGTAGATCATAACCTTTATCAACCATCTATCCAACACTCAAAAGATTATGCTTCAAACCTTCAACATACAGTATATCATCAATATTATATTTACCATCAAAAGAAATAGAACCTCTCCCATGAATCACACAGGCTTTGTCCTCTCCAAATCTAACTATTCCACCATCATACCTTTCCATAGTCATAAATTTTCTTTTATCACCGGTCATATGATGTGAACAACCACTATCAATTACCCATTCATCTCTCTCTTCAACTTTAGTAGCTAAGGATTTCTCCTTAATAGTACAACTAGTGGAATCAATAGGTATGGGTCCATCTTCCTTAATGGAAAGGAATAGAACTTCATCTCCTTCTGATTCTTCATCTGTAATACCTTCATTAGTGACATAATAACAATTCTTCTAATTCCTATACTTCTGGTTAGGTTTGTAAGGCTTATCATACTCCTCATGCTTTTCATATCTATCATTCCTATCATGCTTATCAAAATTATCACACCTATCATACTTAGCCATTCTCTCCAGGCATCTAGAAGCAAAATGTCTTATCTTATTACAAGAGAAACATTTCAAAGGAAACTTTCCATCATACTTACCTGGCTCTGGGCAATCAGTGCTTCAAGCTCAATCAACTCTCTTTCTTTCTCTTCCATCTCTCTTCTCTCTCTTTCATATCTAGATATTTTATACTCATTAGGATCATATTTTTGCTTACCAAATATAGATGCAGATGCTCTAAATGATTTCTCAAATTTTCCATATGATTCTCCAAACTCACTTAGCTCAAATGCAGAAATGTTTCCAACCAACATATCTCTTGTTACTGTAGTCACACTCTGGATCTCATCAATAGAAACAAACTTATATTTATAAGTAGGAGGAAAGAATGTCAACACCTTAGCAACAATTTTATCTTCCTCAAAGGTTCCACCTGTATATCTAATACCTAGTACAAGATCATTCACCTTGGCCATGAAAGAGTGTATATTCTCATCATCTACCATCTTCAATATCTTATATTTTCCTTTCAAACTCTGCAACCTAGCAACCTTCATACAGAATATCAAGCTTTACCTATATCTCATGTGCGGTCTGAAGTCCCATTACATTTGTCATCTCAGAACTAATCAGGGCACTAAGTAATTCTTCCTTCGCTCTATATTATGTTCAGCTTCCTTGATCTCATCAGGAGTAGTCGGTCCTTTCAGAGGAACAGTATAGGCATTATTTGTAATCTTCCAATAATATTCACCAAGACATTTCAAGTACACTCTCATCTAGTCCTTCCATATAGCATAGTTACTCCCATCAAATCTCAGACTCTCCTTCTTAAAGATAAAACCTTGAGCTTCCATCCTGGATCTCCTCAAGTGATTAATCTTCTATCAAAGGATCTAGCTCTAATACCAATTGTTAGCAGCAGTCAAGAGGGAATACAAAGAGGGGGGGTTGAACCAGTCTTCATTGAAATATCAAACTTAATCACAAAACATAGATATGATAAACTATAATACTAAGACAGATAATAAAATTGAGAGAATGACACACAACACCAAGATTTTGACGTGGAAAACCCAATTAAGGGAAAAACCACAGTGGGAACCTACCCACAGTAAGATGATACTTTGTAGTAATATGTGAAAATATCACAATGAGGAATGCATATGCATTCAGGCACACTGCCTAGAGCTCACTACTTAAAAGATAATTTCCCAAAAGGCTACAACCCTCAAGGAAGTCTCACTGACTTACAATAAGATTCAAACTACAATCCAAAATAAATGAACTAAAAGAATAACATCTCTAAATGTCTGATTACAGTTCTGGTTAAGCACTGATGTGTTCCCTACAACACCAAGCTCTATTCAAACTCAACATCGAAGGATAAATCTCTTGTTCACACATAAACCTCTCTGTAATAATGCATACATAACATCGACACCTAAATTACATGAATAAGATACCTATATATACAAATCACCAACCTTGATAACAAGGTCGGCTAAACCCTCAACCCTTAATTACAAAATTACAACACATGATACAAAGATCAACCAACGGACCAATATAATGATTTAGATAGCATAACATGGACCTAAATCAAATTCCTAAATGCTCAACTCTACTAAAAATCATGCCAAGATCAACCACAACACGCTACACCACCAGGAAAACCGCATAACATGAAGATCGTCATCAGTTGATAGAAACCACCAAATAATCACACAAAGATCAATGCAGATAATTAAAACAAATAGGATACAACTGGGAAACACTAGCAAGCACATTAGAGTCATCAAGAACAACTGCACCAACACCACTTATCAAATCTTCATCAATCAACGTTTGAAAGCTCAAGAACATAATCAATCAGCAAATGTCAGGAAAAAATATAACTTACGGAGCACCGAATCATGATCCATTTGAAATGCAGATAAGAAAGACCATCCCAAGTAGTATCCCAAAATATCATCACAAGATCCAATCACACCAAAATATACCGTAGGAAATACTGAGCTCTACAAAATAGTGATCAACAAAACAACACTACAAACCAGATCATAAGATCTTCCCAATCTGCAATCATCAGAGCAATATACAGGAGTATGTTGACATCAATGACAACAACATATCGTAGAAGCAACAATGACCAGCAAAATCCAACAATTTCTATTTTATATTAGCACATTAGTAGAACTTTGTTGCATTCAAGTAATGAGGACAACATGAATGTACTTCTTGATATTCATGACGGTCATAATAAAAATATTCAACATGGTCATAATAATGTTTTTGAATGAAAATAATTTAGAGAGTTAATCACAATAGATGATCTTACAAATATGGTATTAAAATAATGTTTGATACATAATACTATTAATTTACCTTCATTTAAGCCAATGCATATCTAAAACATTGCACCACACAAATTGAAAGTAGTTTTGTTCCCATCATCACATTATTTTATATATAAACTTCTTGCATTTAAACATAAATTTCAAGACCATATTGATAAAGAGAAGTGAAAAATTAATCATACTTATTAGTGCACATACCCTTTTCTTGATTTGGTCAACATATGAAATAAAATAGCATGCATTAAGAGATTGGTATCAACTTACTCCATATTGAGATTACATATGAAATAAAAGAAAAAAAATACCTAATGTGCAACTAATTACTTATCAAAAAGAGAGACACACAATAGAAAAGGAAAGAAAAGAATAACAAGAAGCATGAATGAAAAAAAATGCGTGCATTAAAAGATTGGTCTCAACTTACTGCATATTGAGATTACACATGAAATAAAAGAAAAAAAAACCTAATGTGTAACCAATTACTTATCAAAAAGAGACCGGTTGTAAACTATCCAAAGAGGATGACTCAGCATTGGTTGATGAGAAGGAATACCGATCAATGATTGGTAAGTTGCATTATGTACTACATAGCAGACAAGATATTGCACATGTAGTTGGCATTACTGCAAGGTTCCAGAAAAGTCCAAGAGAATCCCACTTGGTTGCAGTCAAGCAGATTCTTAGGTATCTGAAGGGAACTACTGATTATGGATTATGGTATCCATATAGCAAGGATTTCAACTTGAAAGTATTCACAGATGCTGATTGGGCTAGTAATGTGGATGACTGGAAGAGCACAACTGGTGGTGCACTCTTTCTCGGTGGTAGACTGGTCTTATGGATGAGCAAGAAGCAGAGTTGTATCTCTCAGTCTACAGTGGAAGCAGAGTATGTTGCAGCTTTCATGAACTGCACTCAAACAATTTGGATGAAGCATGTATTAAATGGCTTCAAAGTTCCTGTATCTGAACTGGTAAGTATATTTTGTGACAATACTAGTGCAATTAACATCTCCAAGAATCCAGTTTTACATTCTAGAACCAAGCACTTTGAGCTTAAGTATCATTTCTTGAGGGAAAAAGTTCACAACAAAGAGATTGCACTAAAACATGTTTCCAGTAAGGAGCATTTAGCTGACATATTCACCAAGCCTCTCCCAAAGGATACATTTATGTACTTAAGAGGTGAATTAGGGGTGCTGCCCCTTCAGGAGGTGAACTAAAGGTATATGCTCCACATCAGTCAGGTATTGCATAGTCAAATTTCTTCAAGGTTGATGTGTTGAAGGATGCTACTCCTCAGGAGGAGCAACATAATGGAACAGGGAAGCTTGTGCCTCCACTTTGGCATTGTTGTCAAAGGAGGAGAAGAAGAGAAGCGGAGAAGATATCTGCAAAAATTGGAGGAGAAGTTGTGAAGCAGAGAGATATCTTTGTATATTGCCATCAATGCCAAAGCGGGAGATTGTTGGCATTATGTGAGCCAGTATGAGGACATGATGACATTGTATGTTGTCATTGATGTCAATATGCTGAAGAGGAGAGAACTGGTAAATGCGAGAACTGATATGTTACCAAGAACCGGTATATGTGAGAACTGGTATAACACTGTGAACCAGCATTTGTGCCAAAGTGAAGCGGTGTGTTTGTTTAAGGTGAACCGACACATGGAAGCTTTGTATGACTACCAGTTGGTAGTCTCAACTTCAGGGTTTCTGGTTGAAGTGCCTCAAGCCTGTGTGACTCAATCGGTGACTTTGTGTGATGAGTTAGCATTGTAACAAAGAACAAATCATATTGCCATGTCAGCTTTGTGCGCGTGAAGGATCTTGGATGAAGGAGATTGTTCCTATCTACCTCAGGAATGTGCGAAGTCTATAAATGGTGATAACGCATGATGGGTTATCAACCACCATGAAATCGGTGGAAAATGAACGATGAAGAACGTCTTGAGATTGTTTCAAGACTATTGCATTTAATGCAATGTGCTCAATGGTTAGGATTGAACCATTTGAATTGATTAACCTAACAGGTTTAGGGTTTAGGGTTTATGCTACTGACCTATCTATTTCCTATAAGGTTGATGTTGTGTTGATTTCTGAGGTTGTTGGCAAAAGTTGTGTGTGTGTATCCAAGAGAAGAGATACGTGATTCTTCCCAGACCAGAAAAGAGAAGTGATACCTGCAGAGTGTAAGTGTAGAAGGTGAAGAGGAGCTAAAGTGGATCTGCATTGTCATTGAGTGCTCTTACCAGATCATTGTAATACCTGATGATCTCTAACCACTTCAACAGTTGGGAAATCCCTTAACAGGGTAGCTTTAACTGGCTTACTGTAAATCCTTTAATAGGGTTTAACCCTTAACCGAGTAATCTAGCCATCCCTTAACTAGGTGATCCCTAACAGGATCAGTTCCTAACAGAACCTGTTGTATCAGTCTTTAACCAGACAAGGCTCCTAACAGAGTGGACTTCTAGAGAGTTCAAAAGTAGCTTGTGGGTATTCATCCCCACCGTGGTTTTTCCTAGTTGGGTTTCCATGTGAAAAATCTGTGTGTCATGTGTGGTGTTATTCATGTGATGGTTTGAGTAATTTGTGTCTGAAGGTAAATCATGTTGATCTAGCTGTTTATATATCTTTTGATGATAGATTACCTATTCATGCACTAGGGTGAAATGGAAATGAAGTATTAGATTGTGTGAGAAGATAAGTGTCAACTGGTTTATGCTTGTCTTAGTTATTCTGGGCTTTGCCAGTTCTACTTTATTTAAGACCGGAGTTACTGTCTATCTGCCTATGCACAGTGTCTTCTGACAAATTGGTTTTAGGATTGTGCTTTTTCCTGTACTAATTCACCCCCCCTCTCAGTACTAGTTTGGTACTATCCATTCATCATTGAGTTATCAATTAAGTGTTGTTATCAGATCAGCGTATTACTTGTTGACTTCTAACCATTTCAGCAATTGGAAAATCCCTTTACCGGGTAGCTTTAACAGGATTTTTGTAAATCCTTTAACAGGGTGACTCAAAATCATTGAGTTCTTCAAATCCTCTTGTGAGGTAACCTTTAACCGGGTATGTAGCCATCCCTTAACTAGGTGATCCCTAACAGGATCAATTTCTAGTAGAACTTGTTGTAAAGTCTTTAACTGGACTACGCTCCTAACAGACCAAACTTTAGAAGAGTTCAAGAACAACTTGTGGGTATTCATCCCGACCGTGGTTTTTCCCAGTTGGGTTTCCACATGAAAAATTAGTGTGTTACGTGTGATGCTTTTTCATGTGATGTTTTAGTGTTTTCTGTTAAGTGGTAAAGCATGTTGATCTAATGGTCATTGTATTTCTGATGTATTACCTGCTTAAGCATATGGGTGAAGTTGAGATGAGATATTAGGTTTTGTTGAGTTCCAAGTTTTACCAGTTTATGTCTTTCATAGTCATACTGTGTTACCGATAGTGCCTTGATTTAAAGCGGTGATACTGTTTGCTAGTTAGTGCAGTCTTTGCAGTTTAAATTGTTGAAGGAGTTTTCGTCTATACTAATTCTCCCCCCCTCTCAGTATCTATTGGGTATTTATTGTTCATCATTATTCATCAATTGGTATCAGAGTGTCCTCCAGGTCCTTTGTGCTATAAGCTTAACCTCTTGAGGAAAAGATCCTATTCTAATGATGAAGAGGGGAGGTCCTAAGTTCAATAGAGATAACTTTTAGATATGGAAGGACAAAATGAAGATATACATTAAAAGCATGGGTGCTCAACATTGAAATTATGTTGAGAATACTTATGTTGTCCC